>NC_091406.1:2726630-3028478 GCF_032191515.1 Phaenicophaeus curvirostris | reverse complement strand
TCAGAGACAGGATGAGTGCAAAAACCTCGCCTGCTGCTGAGTGGTGGTGGGCTGCAGCTGGTAGAGAAAAGCCAGAGGTGGGTGAAGCATCTGCAGAGTCAGTCTGCATCTCATCACCTCCTGAGCAAATGCAAGAGACCAGCCATGCTCTGTGCCTGCCTCCTGGGTGCCCTGGATGTTCCCGGATTGCTGGCACAACCAGCACAGCCCTGGACAGAAAATGCCATGAGATGCAGAGCCCGTGTGCCATATTCACCCTCGGTGCAGAGCACAGGAGACCCGGGGAATCAGCCCTACTGTGGGGTGGGTAAGTCTGATTTTATCACCAGAAAGCAAAATCAGTCTTCAGCAGCACATCACAGGCTTCACAACGTGTTCTCCCAACCCAGGCACAAACCCTGGGGCTGCAGGGCTGGATTGTACCCCCCTGCCCCATCAGGGATGGTTTCCAACGGGATCTCTCCCATGGGACCACGGTAATGGGTCATGCAGGGTGATGCCCAAAGGGAAAGATGGAAGAGGCTCCTGGGTGTTCATTGCGGGTGTGCGGGAGGGATCAGGGGCTGGGACCTGTAACCCTGATCCTGAAACAGGGAGCCTCCAGCGGCACGGGTCAACTCTGCACTCATAAAATCAGACTTACCCAGTTGTCCCAATACAGTTTCGTTGACTGATTTCCTTTCCTCTTTCTTCTCAGGACTACTTTTTCTACCATCTCTTCCTTTCCTTCTCGGGTCACTTTTCTTACCCTTTGTCTTCTTCCCAGTTTGTTCTGGCATTTTTTAGAAAAAAAAGGAAAACTCCGTGTGAGATGAGGCACGAGGGATGCTGCGGAGAGCAAGTTCCCCTGGGACACACCCCGGTGGTGGGACCTGGACCTGCCAACAACTCTAAGCCAAAGGGAGAACAGAAGCTGCCTTTTGGCCAACTATAGGCTCAGGTTAAGAAAATCGGAATCCCTAGGTCATCTAAAGAAGAGGTTTGGGCCTTGGACATGAACTTGGTGGGGCGGCTGGGGCAGTCCCACTGAAGCCACCAACGTGCCCTCCGGGATCGGGGCTTTGGGGTGAGGACCTGAGGGAGCAGCACAAGGGAGTAAACCCAACCCCTCCTCAGACGCTTTCCTAGAGCCATGGACATCATCATCACTGACAACAGCATCTCCTGGAGGGATGCAACTGTGAACCATGTTTGACAGCAATGGTACCAGCAGTGTTTTAAATCAGACCTTGTTTTCATTTGACTCTCTGGTGCCTGTAACTGCTCGCACTCAAACTGGGGCGGGGGGGGGACGGGTGGAATAACCCAAAGCTATAAAAAACCTAGTGTTTTAAACATAACTAAATGAACAGGAAAGATGACCAGCACCACCTATGGAAAGCCAGGGATATAACTCTCAGTTCTGCAGATGTTCAACTCAAAATCAATACTTCCTAAATGGCTTTGAACTCTGCTGGATTTGTTCCTCCAGGGAAAACAGGACAAATACCCTATAAAAGTACAACTTGTATCACCAAGTGAAATACTCCAACAGGTCTTACTTACTTCGTTAGGTCATTCTCCCAAAGAAGACCATGAAAAACTTCTATTAATTTTCAGAGAAGGGGAAGGAGATTGCCCTTAAACCTAAATGTGAGTGGCTGATGGAAGTGGAAGCAAGACACGCACTTTTTCAAGTCGTACTTGCACAAGCTGTTCCGCTATTGGAACAATGATCATAGAAACACAGAACTGTTAGGGTTGGAAAAGACCTCTAAGATCATCCAGTCTAAGCATCAACAGCACTAAGCCCACTAGATCATGTCCTGAAGCGCCGTATCTACAGGTTTTCTGAACACCTCCAGGGATGGTGACTCCACCACTTCCCTGGGCAGCCACTCCCAGTGCTTCAGTAAAGACATTTTTCATAATATCCAGTCTAAACCTTCCCTGGTGCAGCTGGAGACCATTTCTTCGCATCCTATCACTTGTTACTTGGTTGAAGAGACCAGCACCCACCTCACTCCAACCTCCTTTCAGAGAGCTGCAGACAGCGATAAGGTCTCCCCTCGGCCTCCACATCTCCAGGCTGAACAACCCCTGTTCCCTCAGCCGCTCCTCGTAAGACCTGTGCTCCAGACCCTTCCCCAGCCTCGCTGCCCTCCTCCGGACACGCTCCAGAAGAGCTAAGAAACCAACCAGTTTATCGAGAGGGCCAGCAGCAGAGCAGCAAACAGCAGAGGCTGCAGACCAGATGGGTCAGAGGGAATAACCTCTGCTCTCCCCTTGCTGCGGGAGTGGAAATGTACTGGGAGAGCAGCAGAGGGAATTCACATTGCACCTGCCCGAGTCTGGATTAACAGAGGATTTAGAGTGCGGGGGTGGCCAAGCCAGGAACCCCTCCTGACCAAAGGACTCACTGAAAGAATGAGAAGCAAAAGCAGACTTGGCATTTGCTACGTTCCTGTCAAGTAACTGGAGAAACGCAGACACATTTTTCATTTCACTTACGAAATAAGAATCTAACTCTGTTTAGACAGCACAACGGGACTAAAGAGAAACCTGAGCAGTACTTTTTGAAGAGGAACTTGTCAAAATAGTAGCCGTGTTTCAAAGCCAGACTGTTTACTTTCCACACCATGCAAGAAAAATACAAGGGAGAGGGGTGGGTTCATTTTACACAAGCAGTTCTCACCAATTTCATTAAAAATCTGCTTAAATGATCATTTGTCAGTGGGAAAAATAAACCCCTCCATTTCTGGGTTTTGTGTGGGAACCATTCCAACAAAAACTTGGTGCCAAAACCATCTCTGGAATAACCCCAACAGATTTCAGTCAACGACTACTGGCACAGCGGTTAAAAACTGGCCTCATCCAGGCAAAACAATGCAGACTTTTTTCCTTTCTCCAAGAAACCCGAGGCATGCAGAGCAGTCCGGTCGGGAGCTGTGCAGAGGGGATGCTACAGGAGCTGCTCTCCCGGCTTTCAAACCACTCAGCGCTTCCCAACGATGGAAAATGCAGCAGAGTTCCCCACAGCGTTGGTCCTGCTGGATACTGAGCATCCTTGGCTTGAAGTATCTAACTGGCATCCAGGACACTTGACAGTCGTGCTTTCCCCTGAGGACACGTGTAACGTTTTCAAGAAGGGAACTGCATAATGCTGGCACTCAGCAGTGCAGACACCCCCAAAACAGGAGCAGCAGAGCCCCCACGCAGCTCAGCCTTGCTGGTCAGCATCCCCACCCTGCTGGAAAGGGTCCTGGTTCACCTGGCCAACCTTTCCCAGGAGGAGCTGCTGATTCCCAACCCATCGCTGCATTGGAGACAAGCCAGCACGCAGCAGAGGACTCTCCAAGGTGTTTTGGGGAATTGATGACCTCAGAGGCACTTCCAGCCATCTAACAACCTGTTTGTGAGAGAGGTGAGCTCGAAAGACCTTCCTGGCAAACCACCTTGGACCTCTTTCCCTCTGAGAGCTGCAACCACTAAGCTGGGTTAGACCAGCTGAACTGAAGAACACCATGAGGTCCCTTGTGATCCCCCCAAAACCCGCAGAGCCTGGCAGCAGAAGCGAATAGCAGCTGCCAACAGGATCTCCATTTATTGCTCTTGACTTTTATCCACCCGTTATTCCCAAAGTGGACCTCTCACCTCACTGCCCCAGCCAGCAGCATCACTGCTGGGAGCATCACCCGGCACAAATCTCCCTCGTGTCAGAGAACGGCTCTCGGGGTGCGTGGGGTACTGTTGGTGGGAGCACTGTTTTGTGAGCGCCTTAGCACCCAGGCTGGTGACCCGAACTGTTGGTTTGGGAAGGATGTATGGAGCAACACACAGTGTTACTGATCCAGGGACCCAGATTTAGAAGACCCAGATCTCCCTGGAGCACATCTTGGGGTGCTGGTCACCCCCGCCCCACGCTGCTGCCTGGCTCTGGCCATCAAGAGGAATTTGCGCAGACACCGAGTCACAAACATCTCAACGTACACGCTTCTCAGCTTCCAAAACTTCAGTCAAAGGAAACTTTTGTCAAGGAAAGCCCAGCCCAGCCAGTTCCTGAAGAAACCCCAACCATGTGATGGCTTCAAACCGAACTCCAAAGCCACAAACACAACAACTGTCGCAAGAGCCTGCCAAAGCACCAGACGCTGCTTCTGGAAAAACTGTTCTGCAGCCATGGGGTTTGGTTTGTGCTGCCTCCGAAGGGAAAGGAGGAGGGAGCAGGAGCTGTGGGCTCCAGCACCACTTTTGTAAAAGGCAAAAAAAAAGTAGGACAGAAGTAAACCAACTTTGAGTTCCTTAACAAAAGGTGCCAGAGAGTTCGCATGCAGTAGTTCCCCACTAACAGAAACATGAAGCAGAGAACTGCAGCTCACCAGAGCTAAAGGACGGGGTCTCTAGGGGTAACACACATTCCCACCAGCAGCTTCACCTTCCATTCTTGACAGAGACACAGGCATCTGCAAAGCCCTAGCATCATCAGCCCCATGCCTGGGCTTTGCCAGGAGGCAGTGGCACAAAGTGCTCCAGCAGCAGCATCTCCTTGACAGTCACCAAAACACTGCCTGAGCATCACCACCTAACCAAACACTTGGTCTTTCTGACCAAGGAGAGGAGGATCAAGAGGGATCTGTGAAAACAAGGAGCTCTGACGCTCCGGTCACCCAGGGTATGGCTTTATTGTGTGTTTCTGAACATAACTGGGGATGTGCAGAGAGTCAACATATGAACCAGCCTCAAATAACACTGCAGGGGAGTGGGCAGCTCTGGTGTCCTCAGCATGGGAATCAGTCTGTGGCTTCAGAGGACAGCAGGGACTGTCTGTGAGAACAAGCTCTGGTAAGTGGTACTGACCTGGGTAAAGATCTTTCTCAATAAGCTTCATCTGGAGATGGAAGATCTGCTCCTGGAGTTTACAAATAGTGTGTTTCATTTTCTCCCGTCTTGTCACCATGTAACAGAGATTTCTAACCTACAAACACAAGAAACAGTGTCCGGTTTAGTCAGGATCCAAGCGGGTCCCCTCAAGCTGTGTTGCTGCTTCTGCCACTCAAGGAAATCCCCGCTCCCTGGGATTCAGTCCTCTTCATCTCACCATCACCCACTCTGAACCAAAACTCCTCTCAGGGCTCTTTGGATGCACCAGGACTGTGATTTCTCCCACCAAAGGCCTGAAAGCACAGGCAGGGTTTGCACTTCAGCATCTGTGCTTTTGAGGGCAGGAATTCAGCAGTGCACAGGGAATCGAACGGGGCCGAGCATGCTGCTAGTCTGCTCCGAGTCAGGATTAACTCTCAGCACTTGTTGCAGCACATACTTTAGCGCTGCTGTTGATCCGCATCAGCACACAAAGCGACCAAAACCCACAAAACGAGAACAGAGCCAGGAGAAACGTGTTAATTATTCCATGATCTTACCCGGGTACAGTAACAGCGCGGACACACAGGATGCTTTTATCTATTAGTTTTCACAGCCCTGCTGAAGAAATTAACATCTCTAAAGGACTTCAGAAGTACTCCAAGCCTCATCCAGCCTGGCCTTGAACACCTCCAGGGATATGGCAGCCACGGCTTCTCTGGGCAACCTGGGCCAGGGCCTCCCCATACTCACAGGAAAATATTCCTTCCTGATATCTGATCTAAATCTCTCTTCTTTCAGCTGAAGATCATCCCACCTCATCCTATCTCTGCTCTTCCTGATCATGAGCCCCTCCCCAGCTTTCCTGGAGGCCCTTCCTGTGCTGAAGGTGGCTCCGAGGTCTCCCTGGAGCCTTCTCTTCTCCAGACTGAACAACTCCAACTCTCTCAGCCTGGCCTCGTATGAGAGATGCTCCAGCCCTCAGATCATCTTCATGGCCTCCTCTGGACTCACTCCAACAGCTCCATGTCCCTCCTGAACTAGGCGCCACGTGTGGTTCCCCGGCCTCCAGTCTGATCAGCATCCTCTCCTCTGCATGGTTACTCGCACTTGCCCCACATCCACCTGCAAAATCACTGGTGCATTTTGTCCCGGTACAAGAAATCTTATTAACCAAGCAGGAAGCCCTAAACGCGAGCAGCGGTTAAACTCTGCTTGTCACACAGAGTTGCTGAAAAACACCCCCAGCAGCCCCAGATGACAGAGCTCGTGCGATACCCGCTGGCATCTGCCTTGTGAGGAATCCCAGTGCCGTGCTTTTCGCCAGCCCCGTGTAACGGTGGCTGGAGAGCCGGGCTCTGTCACCATGGCTGCGGTGGGCACCGAGGCTTTCGGAGGAAACAGAAAATGCTAATGGCAGCTAGCAGGATTTGACAGAATTTACTCAGCTTCCTGATGCTCTGCAAGAGCAAAACTGCCTGCAATGAAGTACGGAGGAGGTGGCCTGAATGGAGGCACCGGCAGGAACCTGTGGGTACATCCACATGCTCACAGGTGACCCTGATGTCTTCAATTCCTCCCCCTCCTTGTCTTAAAACCCCTTTTGGTGGAAGAAGGTTGGGGTACTTCCAGGCTTGGGGGTCCGTCCCTACGTGGTTTTGTGCCTTTCACGGTAACAGAGCAAACCAGGACGCTTACCTAACGTTTGCCACCAAAGGCTGTGAAGGCAGAAGGACAGCCCTGGCCATCCCCTAATGCCATCGGTCTTACGCTTAGGAATACAAGAGAAGAAAACCGAAATGACAGTGGATAAAAGATATCAGAGAGAAATGCCATCACCCTGGCTGCCCCCACATCACCTGCTCTGCTGCTGCCTCCCCAACTCTTGGATCCAGATACCATTATCAGCCCCCAAATCACAAGTATTCCTGCCAGATTAATGGCTGAAAACGCCAAAATAGCAACATGATGTCTCTCTGAAAGCCACCCCTCCAGGCTGCTCTTCTCCAGCCCCTATGTGATATGATGCCTCGCTATTTGCAAGTGAAACAGGGTGGCTACGAGCGGTGCTGACAGACTGGATCAGGTGCCTGGGGGTGTGCTGCCAGCACTGGGATTTAAACCCCTATAACCCATCCGAGCACTGGACTTTGATCCAGACGGTGTTTATTGTTCCTCCTCTTGGAAGAAGAGCAAACAAACAGCTCTTCCAGGGCCCGGCAGTGGAACGCACCAGGGAGTTGCTAAGCAGAGGCTGAACGCCAATGGGAAATGACCCCATGAAGCCTGGAAGCAACTCTGGAAAATGAGAAACCTGGTAAAACCCACAGTTTTGACACAAAGAAATCAAAGAGAAGCTGCCGTGCTGCATCTTTGAACTAGGCAGCGTCTGGAGCAAAGTGCAGTACCCAGAGATGCACAGGGCTTCACTGCAGCTGGGAAAGTCAAGCTGGGAGCAAGTGGAAGCAGAGGGAGGTGGAGCTACCCGGTTTAGATTTGCAATACATAGAAGCAGATGAGGGGAAAACAGTGAATTGAACTTGCCACCCTCGGATCTGGCAGCTGCAGCTTGTTACCTACAGTCTGGTGCTGGAGACACATTAATGGCACCAGCTCAGCCCAGTGCAGATGGGAAGATGATGCAGCAAAAGGAGCAAAGGAGGGAGGTCCTGGCAGGGTGATGTACGCAGGGATGAAGGCTATCAAGCTCTGAGATCCACATGGGGCAAGGTAGTGAGGGACCAGGATGGGCCAGTCCAGAGCTAAGACCCCACCTGCCCACGAACATCCTGCCCACCTGCCCCAGCTTTCCTGCCATGGGTTCAATCACACCAGACCCAGAGCAGCTTGGAGAGAGGATTCAGGGACATGCAGAGGCAACGTCGCTGCAGGGGCAGCATCACCACCACCTTCGCCTCCCAGGGAGCTGCATGTCCCCTGCAGCACCCTCCAGCCTGGGCTCAGGGCACCGTCTCCGCCAGGTCAAAGCAATGCTATTCTCCTGCTTTCCTCCTTCCTTGCGTTCTCCCAGCAAAGCCCTGAGCCCTTCCATGGTTTTGCACGCTGGGTGGGCTGTCAGGAGGGGACCCAAGCATGGGCCATGGATTCACTTTCGCAGGAGAAGGAGAGAAGGGACCAAGCAGGATTTGGGTTTTATGCACAGGACAGGGAGCTTGTTCCCTGCGTGCCAGACCTGGCAGCTTTGCCCTGCCTGTCCTCAACCCACTGCTCCTCCAGGCTGTGCCCATGCCCACCCCAACGGTGGCACTACCGCACCCATCCCCTCCCTGGCTCCTCTCTGTCATCTCCCTCCAGGTGCTGCATTTCTTCTCTTCACTGCTTCTCGCCTTCGTCGCCCCTCCTCCTCTCCAGCCTGCCTCTGCCCCATCCCTGCTCCTGTTCCTTCCCTCCGTGTAGCCATGACAGCCGAATCCGAGGCAGGCGATGTGCTACGGCACCAAGCACAGCCCGCAGGGCTCCGGCACCGCTTTGGTACCGCCGCTCCACCGATGCTTGCTCTCCTCCTGAAACTGCTACAGAGGCAGCTTTTCCCTTCCTAGTGCCAGGATGACCCAGGCTGCGGGGAGCGGCAGCGCCTGCATCCTCTGGCTGCATCTTCCATGCCGGCGGCTCCCCCAGGAGCCGACCCACTTCTGGCTGCGGCAGGGCAGGGAATGCCCAGTCTCGCTGCTCCTACACCTCGTCCTGCCACTCACCCATCTTTCACGTTTAACGTAAGTGAATAACGAAGCGTTCCCACGCCGTGCTGCTAGAAAGCATCCAAGGGGCAGCACAGGATAATTTTGTGGTTCGAGACTATCAAGAGCTCAGTGGAGCAGCAGCAGCTGCCTCCTACCCAGCCGGCTGCACCAATGCGCCCCTCCCTGCAGACACACATTCTTCTGCACCCACGGCTGAGACCCCCACCAACTTATCTCCTCAGCATCAGTGCTCTGGCAGTGATGATACACGCACGCTGAGTGCCGTTATACTTCTGAATAAAGCTTTAGATGAAAGGACTCGGCTGTTAGGGGAGTCAAACTGAGTCCCCAGGGAACAGGGCTCATTCTCTATAGGCACCAGACACACTAAAGCAGCCCTGATGGACCACACGGGTACAACATTGAAAGAAACGCTGTACTCACCCTCTCCAGGTCTTGCCTGAGGTGCATAAAAAGCTTTAAGCGTCGGTAGAGAACATCCTGTTCTTGCTGGGCCAAGTTGTCTACTTCATCTGTTTTTGGTGTCAGCAGTGGTTTGTTGCAATTTGCTTTCCTCTTCAGCTTCCAGTACTGGTAGACAAAATCCACAAGTGTTTCACTTAAGTCAAGGTTCTCTGCCACCTCTGAAGGCTTCACCAGTTCATAGAAGTCCTCCTCCAGCTGCTGGAGCTTCTGCTTCCGCAGCGTGACCTTCTCCAAGTCCAGCTGGGCTTGGTCAGGCTCTGTCCGTGCCTCCTCGGGCAATTTGGTGGCACCCGTGCTGTGCTCGAGGCAGAAGGACTTGAACTTCACTTCATCATTGTCTGCTAGAATAGTCCGCATGTCGAGGTTGTGGTCGAAGGCGCAGGTGACGTGGAACGCGGTGACGCAGGCAGGCATGGAGCACTGTGGGGAGAAGGACAGGGGGAAGCACCATCAGAGAGGGGGACATTTACCAACACAATGTGAGCCTGGCTTACTAGAATACAACTGTGACACCCGTGGGAGTAACAACACCTACCACAGTGATGGATGCTGCACTACAGGTAATCCTGGTGATGGATGCTCCACTACAGGTAAACCTGATGGAGGAACACCTGTGCTGCCCAAGTCTCACACACCCATGAGACAGACACCCAAACAGAAGAAATCCAGGCTTCACTAGGCATCATCTTCCCACCTTACCTGCTTTAATCCTTCTCTGACAGGCCCTGCTCATCTTTCACCTACCACATCTTTCACCTACCACAAGCAGGAGCTTCCAAAGGTTGTTCCAACAAGACATGTCAACAGCCAGAGACAACAGCACAGGCCAGTGGGATGCTCAAAGACTGGCAATGGGTTTCTCCTGATGGGGAAATTTTCACATGGGCTTGTTCAAGCCTGGAGAAGAAAAGGCTCCAGGGAGATCTTAGAGCAGCTTCCAGTACTGAAAAGGGCTTCAGGAAAGCTAGGGAGGGGCTCTTGATCAGGGAGTGCAGAGATAGGATGAGGGGTAATGGGTTTCAGCTGAAAGAGGGGAGATGGAGATGAGATCTTAAGAAGAAATGTTTTCCTGTGAGGATGGGGAGGCTCTGGCCCAGGCTGCCCCATCCCTGGAGGTGTTCAAGGAATGGGATGGGAATTGGAGCACCCTTAGCCAGTGGGAGGGGGTGGAACTGGATGGGCTTTGAGGTCCCTTCCAACTCAAACCATTCTATGATTCTATGATGCGTATTTCCTCCTTAAACTACTCTGCTCTTTCACCACATCTAAAGCTAATACACCATTTTTATTGAGAACTTATAGAACACCTCAAGATTTATGAGTGAATGTCGTACCTCAGAAGCAGCCAACGCTCCTGAAGCATGAGGCCTTTCTCCTTTGGAAATCACAGCCTCTAATTAGCTCCATTTAAAAAGAAAAAAAAAAATGCAACTCAGCATATCCAGAGAAAAACATAATGGAATTCACTTTTTAGTACTGGCACAGTGGCTAGACTGTTGTCAAACTTCTATCAGGTTAATTTGTTAACAATTTTTCTAACTTACTTCAATTACTTTGGACCCCACAGGCAACAAACCTCAGCCTGGTCTCCTACAGAGGAAACCCCTCCCCAGCCTGTACCGTGCCCACGTCAGCACCTTCTCCTCCTCTACTCATTAACTGTGTTTTAATGGCTCAGAGTGTCAGGTAATTATTTCAACCATAACCCATAAGAAATCAGTCTATTCCAGCTGCTAATGACCAGTTAAACTGCAATAATGAGACACTCAACGTGGGCTATTACTGTAGGCACCATATTTCAGCGTTTATAGAAGAATTGTTCTTGCGGGGGATGAAGATGCAGTTGTGGCCTGAGGGACCTTGCGGAGGCACGTCAGATTTCCTGGACGTCGATGACAAATCATTTGGGATGCTGTAGAGCTTTAATGGGGCTTTGCTGCGCTTTAATTCCCAGAAAGAAAAAAATACAAGTTCTAAAGCTTTTTATCTTGGTCCCATCAGCCCCAAATTCCAGCTCAGTCGCCCAGCGTGTGAACTTCTGACATTGCTGCTTTTAGATATTTTCCCTTGACTTTTGTTTATGAATCTGCCGGTGCTTATGAAAGCGAGAGACTCGCGCGGCTGCCAGGGCCAAGAAAAGCTCAGGCAAGCAGCGTCCAAGTCCTCCACTTCCAGGACTCTCCAGGCCCTGCTCCAAAACCTCTGAAATCAGTGGGAAGAGCTGGATGCAGCCCTGCCATGGCCAGCACGGCTCTGGGCAGCGATGCCGGGCACTAAATCCTGCAGGCACCAAACGCAAGATTAATTCATCCCCCCTACTTGCCCTGTTTAAATATATCTGTTTGGTCCTAATTTCAAGCTGCAATCGCTTGTGAAAATAGCTGACCACGTGCAAAAATCAGTTCCCTCTGCTATGCTGCCAGCACTTGGATGGAACCTGGCATCACAGGGGACCTGCCCGTGCTCCCTGCCCCAGCCTGGGGCACCCAACGCTGCCTGCCCACCCCCTGGGACAAGCGCTGGCACAGCCTCCCATGCGGCTGAAGCCCTGGAGCTTTTATTTTTGTCAACGAAGGAGGGACAGAAAGAACCCTGCCTGACCTGTAGCACCCAAGTTTATTCAGTGCGGTCAGGACCCACTGGCTTTTGAAGTGCTGGCGCTCGCTCCTGCAGCTGTGGGGTGAGCACTGATACAAGGAGACGTGACGCCCTTCGATGGAGTCGCTCTTCCTCACTTGAATGGAACTTTCAGGTTGGAGGCCTTAGAATCATAGAATAACCAGGTTGGAAGAGACCCACCAGATCATCGAGTCCAACCATTCCTATCAAACACTAAACCATGTCCCTCAGCACCTCGTCCACCCGTGCCTTAAACGCCTGCAGGGAAGGTGACTCAACCCCCTCCCTGGGCAGCCTGTTCCAGTGCCCAGTGACCCTTTCTGTGAAAAATTTTTTCCTAATGTCCAGCCTGAACCTGCCCGGCGGAGCTTGAGGCCATTCCCTCTTGTCCTGTCCCCTGTCCCTTGGGAGAAGAGCCCAGCTCCCTCCTCTCCACAACCTCCTTTCAGGTAGTTGGAGAGAGCAATGAGGTCTCCCCTCAGCCTCCTCTTCTCCAGGCTAGACACCCCCAGCTCTCTCAGCCGTTCCTCATAAGGCCTGTTCTCCAGACCCTTCCCTAGACCCTTTGCCAGCTTCAAGCTCCCATGACTGAGCTTTCTCGTCCAGCAGCCAAGACGGTAATTGCACTGCATGGAGCCATGAGCTCCTGAGGTCCTCCTGGTGTCCTCCTGAGCTATTCCTGATGCACTCTTGATATATTCCATCCTGGCTGGTTTGGCGTAACAGCCAAGAGCGCTTCAAACCACAGCGTCCCTTTGTGCCCTTATGAACATAAAAACCTACGGTAGAGGACGAGAACTCATTGCTGTCAGTGAACTATGTGAGCTAAGGAAAACCACACAGCGATGTCCCCTCCTTCCCTTTTCTGTCACCAGCGCTAATAATGGTCTCGGCAAAACGGCTGCGCTTTCTGCCAGGATAATATCCTGCTAACAGGAGTGACCATCACCCTACCACCTTAGGAATAAAGCAAAAGGAATGACACCCGTCCTGGATCTCTCCTCCGACAGACGGCAAAGCAGCGCTTGGCAGAAACCGTGCCCAAAACGCAAACAGAAAACAATTAGGCAGCTCAGCTGACAGGGCAACAAAGAAGGTACCTGGTCAGCCGTGGCTACCCAAGGACCTTGCGCAAACAGACAATGAAAACATATTGATCCTGCCCGGAACTGCGCTGGAACGAAGCTGCTCTTTGCGAGAGGGAGGGATCTGCCACACAGAATAAACCACGCTGAGAAGACCGGGGCGGCCCCCCAAGTCTGCTTCGTTATCAATTGTGCTTTGTTGTCTCACAGCACCCTTCCTTCAAGGACTTCAGCATACTTTGCTTATCCAAGCAAATCCATTCCCAAACAGAAGGTGAAAACCGCACCAGAGATTAACATGGGCTGTTAATTAGCCCTCAGACCAGTCTTAGAAGAAACAGAGGGATGATTTTATTTGTCACGGAGTTTACCAGGTGACAGGGGTGCTGCAGTTTGGGGCCAGAGGGGAAGGAAGTGGCTCCTCCAACAGAACTGCGAGGAGAACTGAGGAAGGAAAAATTAATTACCGGTGCTGAACTGCAGCCAAGCCATCAGCCACAACACTTCTGCATCCTTGCAAAAGCTACCATGTGATTTTCAGAGACCGCAGATGGTCTGGATGCTGGTAGCACTTCTCAGCCACAATAGGCGTTTTCAGGGATGCAGACGTCCTCGGAGGACGAGGGGCCGAGGCAGAGGGTGGTGTGGGGGCTGCATGGTGCACACACACCGCTCTTCCCCCCACGTCAAGCCCATGTTTTCAGGGCTACAGGCACAACAGGACAACAGGTCTGTGAACCATCACACCAGTTATCCCAGTGGATGGGGACCAGCGACACAAGGGGAGCTGGCAGCAGTGGGCAGAGGAGCAATAACGAACGAGTGAGTGGTGGAGGACATTTCCCAGGTCTTTTTCTCCAAAAACAACAACAAAAAGAAAGCTGGAAGATGATGAAAGCAAAGATCATGCCCTCTGGAGAAGCCTGCCAGCAGCAAACAGAGACCTGGCATTTCGCACAGCACTGAAAGGCCTTGGTGAGCTCTTCCAGTTGCTCTCAGAAGCGAGGAGTGAGTTGGCGAGGAGGGAGGTGGGTCCCAGGCGAGCACAGCAGGGACTCGGGCTGTGCTGGAGTCCAGCTCTTGGCACTTTCTTTTCCATCTCAGCAATGCAAATGAGATAATTCCTGCTGGATACCGAGCTCTCTTTGGCATCTCCTGATGTCTGACCACAAGAACCACCACGAAGTCATGACTTCCCCTTAGTGGGAGCTGGGGAAAGTGTGCCTCCAGGGCTCCATCCCTGCCCAGCGTCCAGGAGATCTGGGTCAACTACGGCCACGCTGAGTTACACTGGGTTCACAGCTCTACCAGAAAGGGAAGGGAAGGAACTACATGCAAGCAGCAAGGTCAGAGGCACGGCGAGGGGCGGGGAGCAATTCCTCAGGCTTCCTTGGGTTTTTCCCCCCTTTTGGTGGTCAAATTTACATGAGGAAAAATCCCTTGATGCACAGAAGTGCCTACAGAAAAACACCTCACATTGGTCTCTGTAAATGCAGTTGAGGTGGGTGTTTCCTTAAGCTGCAGCGCTGCTGTTGAGCATCCCTGGGTTCCTCTGGGATGACTGTCTTCCCCTCCTCCAGCTTGTCTTCTGGATTTCCCCTCCCATTTCAGCAAAGCCCAGCTCTAACCAGCCACTTGGAACCCCCCCGTCCTGGAAGCAGCATCCCTCCTTCCCCAGCCCTGCCCCACCTGGAGCACCTGATTCCCGCTGCCAAGAATAAAGGCGCAGTGCTTTGACAGAAAACAATCTTCTCCTTTCAGAGCTGGGTCATAAATCCGAAATGCTGACAAAGGTAGTTAGATTACACCTGTATAAACAGGCAGTAATCAAAAATATGCTCCATAAACATAAGCTTTCAAATCTGAGCTCTGTAATGCTGATGAGTACTCAGCATGTTTATTTATCTATGGGTGAACTTGCTGATTTACCCCACAAATCCTTAAATAAAGACACTGCCTGCTTTTTTTTCCCTTTCTCCCCCATTTCCTTGAAGCAAAACCATCCTGAGCATTCTAGGGTGGCCTCGGCAAACGCTGTGGTGACAATCTCGTGAAGACTGATAAACTGTGAGCTGCCACGCAGGAGACAATAAAGCTCCTGTTCCATCTCAGGTGACCTTTAATACAAATCCATTCAGTCCCAGGGATCTCACAGCTCCCATGCCTTGCCAGCGCTAAGAGGATGAAGCCTCAGAGAAGCTGAATTCTTTTTGATGCTGCCAAGCCTGTTTGCCTCCTTCCCTGCCCTTCCGTTCTTTGAAAGCAGTTGCTGTTATGACACAGTATCTCCATCTGGCAGGGTGAATAAGCAGATCCACCCAGAGCCATCAAAAAGAAGTGAGTCAACGCTAGAGATTTAAAGAAGTATTGTGAGATTTCATTTCAAGCTAAGGGGATTGCTTTCAAATAGCTCCCTTTAAAGTATTAAACCCAAGGCAGCGGCACAAACACAGTGGAGCCTGCAGAGCTCCTATTCCTATCGCCCTTCTGCAACCAGCCAGCTACTTCTGGTCCCCATGGTCCCTGCTGCCTACGCTGACCTCCGAGGTGCAGCTCCCATCGCTGTACAAGAGCTGATCAGTAAGGACTGGTACCCAGCCAAAACTTACTCCTACTTTTTCAATGCTTAATGGCTATTCCACCCACCCCTGCGTGCCAAGACTGCTCCCATACCAGGTCTGCCAAGAAAAGCAGAGCAGCAGATCCCCCAGCGACCACTGGGACATGACACTGGCCAAGCTGGGGGAAGCAGAGGGGATCACAGGATGCAGATGTGCCGCAACGCTCCCCAGATGGTCTCATGCTATGTTTTGGATGGGAGCTCCTGCTCTTTGCTCCCTAGCAAGAGAGATCACAGCCCAGGAAGCTCTGTCCCACTTCTGTAATAAGAAAGCCCACAGTGTCCTGCTTTCAGTCTGAAACGAGAACATCTCACCCCCTCGACAGCACGCTGCTGTGGGGAGAGAAGGTGATCAGATGTCTGCAGTGGTTTGCTCAGGTGTTGAGAAAACATGGGAACATAAAACATGGTAAATACTCTATTTTGCAAGCCGGCAGGCTAGTGAGGACTACCTAATCCTCGGGTTTCCTGACATACCCTCAACAGCAGGGCTTCCCAGCCAAACGCCACTGCTTTGTGAAATACATGGGCTCTGTATCTCACTTTTCTGGCATGCCAAGCCTTTCTGTTGGAGGTGCCCGACTTCAAACCAAGGTCATTTGCATTCCGGTAATTAGTGTCACTACAGCAACATCACTGTGTTATGCAAAGAAAGTTAATCTAGATTCCTAGCACTCAATACATTAAATTACTGCAAACATCTGATGATGTCTGATGGGTGCACGCACTCCTGGTTGTTAGGTCTGCAGGAATAAGACTCAGCCAGACTGCCTCCCTCCGCAGCTTGAGAATCTCTGGTGGCTATTACAGGCACAACCCTGGAGGCCTGAGTTTTCTCGGTGCCAAGTTACATACCTGAATACATGTCCCAGTGCACTCCTTGCAGAGGCTGCAGGACAAAGCCCATCTGCTTGCTGGGATATGTGAGATCTTCGTAATGGGTTCCATTTTTTCAGGACATCCAATGCTAACCTGGTCATGAAACAAAAGAGAAGTTGTAAATCCTGGTTACCATCTCCTACAGGGGGATAATCTGTGGCAGTCTCAATGAGGGACGGGTTTCTTATTTGCTGTTTTTCAGGGTCACTTGTCATTTGAAAAGAAAACCCCAAGCCTCAAAACCCAGAAACAAATCTGGATGAAATGGATGGAAAAATGTACGTCCGAATATGCTCTGAACTAGCTCCTCACCTGGGTACCGCTTTGTACCTCAGACGTGCACATGAACTTGGCTTAACTCTGCCCAGGCAGGTCCTGTGAATGTCCCCACCTCTGCATCCTTGAGTGCCACCTCTGTGTCCTCCTCTAACAGGGTGCTGTGCGGCTGCTAATTAAACACAGCCCGAGGACCGACTTCAGCACAGCTCGATGAGCCGAACTGGACTTGCTATTTAGACCATTAATTAACACCCTGGGCTCAGACCACCCACGCGTCAAGAGGAGGTTGGAAAACATCTTACTTCAGGTATCCATAAGGCACAGCTAACGTGGACCCATTTCGTCCCGCTCCGGGTGGGCTTCAGCGCTCCCCCTCTCTTGGGGCACAGCAGACACTTGGGCTGAACCCCGAGGGCGCAGGTCCGGCACAGCCAGCTCCCCAGGGGCACCTTCAGGATGCCGTAACACGCCTGCGCAGACACAGAGGAGGTGGGTTAGTCCCAGCAGCCTGGGCGAGCGTCCTCCTTCTCTTGCACCTTTTTTATTCCCGCTGCTTATTGCCACCACATCCGGGCATCCTGATAATAAACAGCAGATGCAAAGCAGCTTCACAGTTACAGACAGCAAGGTTGAATTCTTCCTTCTTTGCTACCTTCCCTATTTTCACGTGGATACTCACGGCAGACCAGTTATGTCCTGATCAACAGGCTGCCCAGGGAGGGGGTTGAGTCACCTTCCCTGGAGGGTTTAAGGGACGGGTGGACAAGGTGCTGGGGGGCATGGGTTAGTGATTGATGGGAATGGTTGGACTCGATGATGTGGTGGGTCTTTTCCAATCTGGCGATTCTATGATTAAAATTTAATTTAACTAAAAACCTAAGTATACAAACATGCTGTGTATCATGCTGAGCATCCACCCAGGTCCAGGTGGGAGTCGGGGGCAACCAGGCTGCTTCATCATAGAATCATAGAATCAGATCCAGCTCTGTGGGGTGGACATCCACCGCTCGTCTCCCTGTTTCTGAACACCTACCAGACTCACGACGACTTGGCGATGTAAGAAAAGCCACACAAAGAAAACCTCTGAGGTAGCCGAGGGGTGAAAAGCCACAACCCCGAGATTGAGAAAGACAGTCACTCTGGTTACAGAGCCAGCACAGCCCGAAGGGGAAGCGAAAACAACTACAGAAAGATTAAAAGGGGAAACTGATAGTCATGAATATAAACCAGAAGGGAGGAACCATAAAGGGTGATAAATCTAAAGGACGATAAATCCAAAGGTGGCAAGGCCAAGCCTACAGCCAAGAGAGCGAGAACTAAAGGACCTGGGCTGCCCGTGGAGCACGTGTGCGATAGCACAGCAAGCAGCCCAGCCAAGAAACTTCATAAATATTTCTCTTCCGTACTTGGGGATGAGCCAAATGATAAGCCGTACCACATAACGACGATGATAAAATACTTTCTACTTCACCCATAACTTATGACTGTATTAAACAGCTTCCACTAAAACTAGATAGTTTTTGACCAGCAGGTCCTGATAACTTGCACTTAAAGAATTCTGAATGGCAGACAACCGCCTCGGGCGCTAACGTGGGGCTGTGTCATTATTTTAAGTGAGGCAATGTAACTAAGTCTGGATCTGGCTGCTCTGACGTCCTTCCAGAAGGCAAACGGGCAGCGCTGATAAGGATCCCCAGCACCGTTGGCTGAAAATTCATCCCAGGCATTTGTCAGCTCCGCTTCTTGACGTTTACCCCATGTCTGCCCTGGTGCTGCAGGTCACCGTCACTGCAAATGACAGAGCTGCACAGGGGCAGAGGGGGCACGCAGAGATGCACAAGTGTGGGAAAAACGCATTCTCAGTCTTTACTGGCCAAGAACAGACTTTACAACATGACTTTAGCTTGCCCCAAAGCACAAATTGACTCTGACAGTGATTTCCAAGGGGAAAAAGCCACTCTGTGAACAGATTATTGGGCTAACAAGGAATTAAGGGAGGTAATATTATTGCTGCGAGTCTACACGGTTCAGAAAGACTTAACCGTGTGTTTCACAGGGCCTCCAAATCTGACAGATAAATCATTACTGTAACAGAGTTTATAAAACATGTGATTTAGTACCAGACAAAATCAGCCTGGAATGTGCTACCAGGAGAATAAACCAGCAGACCAACTTCCAATTCCAAGGGAAACGAAGAGTTATGACCAGGTGAGTATCTCTAGTACTCTTGGCTCTTGATTATTTATTCCTAGAGGTTTTAGAGCAGCTGAAGGTGCAATTCTGCTCCTAGGAGCAAACACTACAAGGCCACTGTCCCAGACAAGGAGTGGCTCTGGAATCAAGATGGGTTATCAGCTAAACACGCTCTCCTGTCCAACACCAGCCAGAAGATGCTCTGGGAATATGGAGCCACAGCAGAGCTGAGTAGGAGCAGAGCAGCTATTTTTATCACTGTGCCTGTCATGGGCTCAACATCCCCAAAAAAGGGGACACGAGAAACACCCCAGGGAGCTGAGCCACAGAAAAGCTTGACATGGTCCACATAACAGAAGGAGGGTGCAGGCACGGCCCCACGCTAGGGGATGGGCATTTGGTACAGATGGAAGCACAGTGGCTGGAAGCTGAAGACACTTAGGCTTGTTAAAAAAGAAAACAACACAAAAAAACCCCAAACCCGCAGCCCAAACCTGAATCGTCCTGGTATTTTGTGGAATCTGAATCATTGATGGAAACCATTCAAAACACCCACCTCCCGCAACTATACATATCTCCAACGCTCTCCCACCTCCAGGAAGCGCTGATGGAAAAGCTGCCCAAAAGATGAGCAAATAGCTCTCTTCAGAGGGAAAAAACCCCAAACCCTCTTCACACAGAGCGTGAAGCCCAGGAGCTGCCACCACCAACCCAGCACCACACAGCACCTCCCCTTGAAGCACAACCAGCAAAACCTCCCTGGAGCCACACAGGGTGACCCTTGCCCAGCTACCTTCTCCTTGTCAAGGTTTCCCCAAGCACAGGAGCCCACAGATCCCAGCAAGGGCTTGAAGCATTTGCATTCAATTCTAAAAATAAAATCATTTTCCTCCAGGCAGCAAAATAAAGTGAAATCCTACACTCATACAGCAGGGAAGCTGGGACAGAAACCCTGCGATGCGAGACAGCGCTAGAGAAGCTGGAATGTCCTTCCACCCCCAGTATAAGGCTGTGGAGGAGGCTGAAGGTCTGGGTAAGTCCACCCCTCCAGCCAGTGTGGGGCTGCAGACCCACAGCCAGTCCCACACATGGTGCTGGTCACCCCCGGGGTGCTAAAGGTCCCACAGCTGCAGTTTAATAAAGAAAGACGGGGTAAAGAAAGAATAATAACAGAATAAGAGGCACGAAGCATCACAGAGACCAGAGAACAAGGAGAAGGGGGCAAAGCAAGCTTACACGAAGCAGTTTTCAACCACTGGTTGATTATTTCTGAGGGCACTTGAGAAAGGCTGGGGCTAAGAAGATAAGAAAAGCAAGTTTGCATTCTACCCACTATCCAAGACCCCACGTGTGATCCTCACTCAGCTGGATGTGTGCTAGGAATCCATCAGAAGAACTTTACAGGGGAATGGTGGGGATGGGAGGAACCCAGAGGAGGATAGAGGAGCGTGAAGCGCCTGCAGCCAAAACCTGTGCTCTCCCCAAGCGGCGGGGGCTCACCTGGTGCACGCAGACGTTGCACTTGTCGCAGAACACCATCTCGTTGCCGTCCTCTCCTTCTGGCGAGCGGCAGACGTCGCACACCACGTCCTCATCGTACTCGATGCCCAAGCCCTCCTCTGTTTCGATGGCGATGTTCATGTTCTCGTAGCACATGGTCTCCAGCTCCTCCAGCACTCGCTCCAGGGTGATCTCATCCAGCTCAGGTTTTTCTGCAAGGCAGAAGGCAGAGGAGGACAGTGATGTGGCTCCAGGGCAGGAGCCCACCCGCCTTCGGGGAGCGTTCTGCAAAGGGCTGAGCATTTGAGATTGCAACTCAAGAGGCAAATCCGCGGCGATGGTAAGAGCGGCGATTCAGAAAACGGCTGCTTCGAACTCGGGATGCAGTTTATGTTTCATACACAGTTACAAAATATTGCTGCTGGCTGAGAGGAAAGAAACCCATTCAGCTGAAGCAATGCGGATAATTAGGTCTGACAGTTTAAATGTTCAAGGAGACACGTTTTGCAAAGATGCTTTCTGCAGCGAGGGCTCAGACAAGCTTTGGCAACACAAAGTCAATGCTTCAATTGTTAGGACTGAAAACTGACCCTTTTAAGGCCAATTAAACGGAACCATAAAACTGATGCCAAAGGCTGAAATTGAGGAAAAAGGAGGTTTTTTTTCCTATTGGGTTTAGTGGAACTAAAAGGTCAGACCCGGGGTGGGCTCAGATCTGCTCTGTTGTGTTTCATCCCTCTGTACCAGGACCTTTAGTGTAAAGAAGTGGCAGAGGTGCTTTACTAGAGGTCTCTTTACCAGAGAGGCTTTTTCAGAGCAGCAACCTCCACCAGTGGGATACTGGGTCACCCTCACACGAGGGATGCTCTGCCAGGAGCCTGGCAGCACTGAAATGGTGCCACGCTGAGCGCTGCTTCCAAAGCCGCTGCCTCTCACCTGCACACCAAGATCGTGGTGCCACAAACTCAACGTGAAGTCACTCCGGGTAAGGAAAAGCAGGAGGAAAAAAATCTGTGAGCAGCAGGAGTGAGGTTCTCCATGAGGGGTATGAGGCAGAGTTAAACCCCCACCACAACCCATCTCCCAGGAAAGGCACAGAGATGGGGATGGATATACCAGCAGGATGCAATAAAACACATTTACTATTTGAATTTCATTTGCGTATATTAGCTGTGATGACAGCCAGGATGCTCCAGAAATCCCCAGTGGAGAAGCCTGACCCATGCTGCTGTCCGCCTTTCCTTGTTGCAAGGCAACAGGAGCAAATACTCCGCTCATTTATGAGCAGAGAAGGGAAAAAAAGGCTTAAGAAGTATTAACATAAAGCAGTTATTAATTCAGTGGGAAATTTGCCATCCTGGGCATATCTCAAGCCTAAGGACTGAGATCTGGGGTCGTGGGGTCGGAAATTTGCCATCCTGGGCATATCTCAAGCCTAAGGACTGAGATCTGGGGTCGTGGCGTCCCGGGCAGCACTCCCAGCACCTCTGGCTGGATGATGCCAGCAGCGGCTGCGCCTCCCCTCGATGGCCAGGGACCGGCTGAAAAAACTCTGTCAAGGGGGAAAGCAACCCGTGGGCGAGCTCGGCAAGCAAACACACCATTGTCTGCCTTTTTAAGCTCTTCCCCAACGTTTCGCATTGGCACCGTTTCCCTTGGCTTGACAAGTCTCTGCAAACATCCAGCCTGGCGTTTTACATGTCTGTGTCGAGTCTGAGATACCATCTAAGACAGACAACACTGTTCCCTATCACAGCCCTTTCAAGTGCTCGGGCTGCTGTGCCACAACACGCCAAGGATCCTGACGATACCTGTTTTATTAGCCAGCAGCCCCGGCGATGGGTGCGGGATCTCTGCTGAGCTCCGGGCTGCTCGGCGATGCGAAGCACCCTGAGCTGGCACAGCAACCAGAGCTGGGATAGAGCCACCGGCTCCCACTTGGCATCACGCCGGTTGGGTGCAACAGGGCAAGGAGCAGGTTACAGACAAAGCCAGAGCACTATCCTTGCCTTAACGTTGGTCCTTGATAAACAAACCCCATTTGATCCCTGGAGATGCGCACTTTACGCAAGCATCAAACAAGCCCAGCAAGAATCTGCTGCTCTTGGTCAATGTTTCAAGTCCACATGTAGGACTATGAGCCTGGGCACCCGAGTGGCAGCCTGGAGTTATTCCCAACATTTCAGGCTTTGCTCTCTCTGCTCTCCTGGAAAGCTAAATGATCTTTGAAGTGTTCCTGGTGCTTCATCCCACACACCTTCCAGAGCCACCCTGTGCTCAGAGGAGAGGGCAGGCAGCGAGCTGGCAGCTGCAGGTGGCACAGAGAAGGAAAGGGAGGCAGGTTTCCACAGGAATCATGACCCCAACTGCCCTCAGGGCTAGGATTGCGGTGGCATCACTGGGATCACACTGGCATCACCATCATTCAGGTTCCACCTCAAGTGGAAAGAACTGGCTTCCATCCCACCCCCTGCATTTTCCATCCACGGCGATGCCCTGGCATCACCAGCTGAACCATGGGGGGAACATCCTTACCTATCCCCACACGCCCCAGCAGGGTTTCCACATCAGCCCATGTGCAATATTACACCATTACACTGAAAAATAAAGATCTCTCCTTCCTTCCCTCCCGCACACACACACGCACGCTCTCACACTCCATTTAGATGTAATTACATTAGGAATTCGTTTGCCAAGCGCCATTCAGAATACCTCGGAGCTTATTGAATTGACAATTGCACTTGATGGGGATGAAGCGATTAATCGCTTATGAAACACTAAACAACGGGGCCTAGGGGTGAAGCGCTTTTTCCATTTGTGCTCCATTTATCTCTTTCTGCATCATATAAAGTTTGTGCTATTAAACTCCATTCATAAAATTGTCATCTTTTTGGCTGCAGAAACACTATCTGTATTGATCATAGCCAGCTAAAGAGCAAAAACAAAATAATACTTCACCGAAACATTCCGTGTCACATGCAAGTGACACCATTATTGTCCCCAGGGAAGGAAAAGCAAAGACCCAGATACTAATCTTGGCTACAATGAATGACTCCAGCGGCTTTCAGAGAATAAGTCACACTTGAGAGCATCACCGGGTCTGTGGGATCTGCCTGCAGACCAGTTTACCTGGTTAACGTTAAGGGTCTTGTAGAAAGGGAGGGAGAAAACGAAGCTTTTCTGAGCCTGTGCAGAGAGCGTAGCTGCAAACTTCTCCACAATTTCTGTCTGGAGGGACACAGGCAGAAGTGAGAATGTGATCTCACACCAACATAATAAGCCGTGCCAGGGGAGGTTTAGATTGGATATTAGGAAAAATTTCTTCACTCTAAGAGTTAGCAAGCGCTGGAACTGGCTGCCCAGGGAAGCAGCTGAGTCGCCACCCCTGGAGGGATTTAAAAGACGTGTAGAAACGGTGCTGAGGGACACGGTTTAGTGGTGAACTTGGCAGTGTTAGGTTACAGCTGGACTTAAAGATCTGAAAGGTCTTTTCCAACCTAAATGATTCTATGATTCTATAATCTCTATAAAACACTAACGCAGGAGTAAAAGGCTCCATGCCCTATCAACCCTTCCAGGAGGCCACCCTCATCCTCTCATGCACCTCAGCTCCTCCAGACTGTGCTCATATCACAGCTGAAACACAGAATTTTAAGTGTTTTAACCCAAATGAGCTGAGATCGTTGGGCTGGCATTGAAGCCACAACATCAGGTCTGGCAGAACCACCAACCACATTCCTTTACAGGACGCCGCTGTTATAATTATTTCCATAATATCATAATTTATGCGGCATAAAGGAGCAATATTCTACTGCTAAATGAATTCTCAGCTACCCCTTATCATGGTGTGTGGGGGGAAAAAATTGCTGGAGAGCCACCTTTCAGAAAGTGGAGATCTATTTCTGCCTAAACTGTGCTACACTAAAAGCAATTTACTGAAAGAATAAATCCTTTCAACCTGTGGAGGATACCTGGTGATAAAACAGCTCATGAACAAACAGTCATCAGGACTGCAGGCTGTGCCGTTCGTCGATTCACAAGCTATAAACCTTGGAATCTATTTTTTCAGTAAAAACGATACATTAACAAGCAAAATTACTGTTTGCTTTCAGTAAAAAGAAGAAAAGCACTTGTGAGATGATGCTGGTTTGTCCCTTAATGCCTTTGAAAAACAGAGTGAAAGGATGCCAGCCCCCTGATGGGGCACGGGGACCACGGGCTCTTGAATCTGGAGACACCAACCACACCTGCCCTGGGCTCGTGGTCCCCTCAGGTCCTGTCTCAAGCATCCTTTGCAGAGGTCAGGAGATGACAGACAACCACTCAACTACCTGGGCCTCCCCTGGCACCTCTAACCCTGCAGGCACACACGGCTCGGGAGATACAGCAATTGCACATGAAGCTTTTCTCAGCGTTATTTATAATCAGCCCCGTAACGTGAAGCGTGACCAACAAAACAAACAGTGTCACGCAAACCTGCGCGAGCTGAGCATCCGCAGTGAAACTTGGAGATATTTTGTTACAAACACAGCCTGCTAATGCGCTTAAAAGATTTACAGGAACCAATTATCACCCTTTCTGCCACCCACCGACATCAATTATTGCTCAAATTTAAGACGATGACAAAATGTTTTAGAAGCCACTTTATAAGCCGCCGTCTCTCTCCGCGATGCTCGGCGCTGACAGAGCTGTCCTGGAGCACTCGCGATGAAAGCCTCCTCGCTCCATCCAGCAGCAAAACTCCGAATATTGCTGGAAACAACTGCAATTACTGCAAGGAATTTATGGAAATAGCAAAACAACCACTTGACGTAAAACCTGATGGTGCCGAAAAACGTGGCGGCAAAATGTCTGAAGCTTCTCCTGCTGATTTCCAACCCTGCAAATCTGTACGTTAACACAGCTTTCCTGCAATATCCCTTTCTACAAGGAGGTAACTAAGCTCAGCTTTCCTTTCCAGAGGCTCGCAGTGTTTTCACCTCTGCCAACAACTTACGGAACTGCCACCTGAAAATATTTCTGGATTTCACTGTTTAAAACTAATCTTCAAGCCTGAGGCTATTTTCACACCAAATTCGCCTGGATTATTTAAGCTCTAAGTAATTATTATTATATCTAATGATAAATCTAATGATAGTGATATACCTGAACTAGGGATCTATCTGATCCAGTGGGAGGTGTCCCTGCCCACGGCAGCAGGGCTGGAATTGGATGATCTTTAAGGTTCCTTCCAACCCAAACCATTCTATGATTATCCTGCCTCCCTCCTTTCATAGAATCATAGAATAACCAGGTTGGAAGAGACCCACCGGATCATCGAGTCCAACCATTCCTATCAAACACTAAACCATGCCCCTTAGCACCTCGCCCACCCGTGCCTTAAACCCCTCCAGGGAAGGTGACTCAACCACCTCCCTGGGCAGCCTCTGCCAGTGCCCAATGACCCTTTCTGTGAAGAATTTTTTCTTTCCGCCGCCCCACGCTGTGGCATCCCAGCAAACCGGCGTATCCCACCTGGTCTCACTCAGACAGGGGCACCGTGGCTCCCACAGCTCCAGGAGTACCCATCCTGGCCACCACTGGTGGAGGTGGTCATGGGCGGTGATGTTTTTCACCCAAGAGAAGCTCAGCAACCCTACGCACCCACCTCTGGCTCTGCAGGACCCCCCAGCAACCCTCCACGGGCCGCCCACAGCAGGCTCTCACCTTCATTGCTTCCCATCGCCGCTGTTTCTGTGCCTCTTCGTCTCTTTACAAGGCGAGTTCTGCCCTCACGTAAAACCAGAGTATTGAGCCCTACGTTAACAGCAGCAGCTCGCCAGCAAGAGCGAGCGTGGCACCTGCCTACGGGCAGCTCAGGCGAGTCCTCCTCCCATTGATACCAACAGTGTTAATCCCGATCAACAGCAACGTAACTGAGAACAGCTTCCAGCCCTAAATCTGTTCCCAAGGTACTTCTACGCTGTACGTCAGAACATCTATTAAATTCATCTCCTGCTTGTAATATATCACCAAGCAGCGGAGGATTTGCTGGATCATCTATCCAGGCACCAAACTGGTCTGCTGCTGAAACGGTTCCTCGTGCAATGAGCTTATGATCTCAGCGGAGAACAAAGATTTCAGGCTACGCACGGCTGTGTGTTGTGGGCTGCAGCACAGACATGTTAGAAAACAGCTCCAAACTGGCAGGGTTTCTTCAAAACAAGAAAAAAAAAAATCCAAAACAAGCAGTCCCTGAATTATTAACAGGCTAAGCTTTCTCAAGCGGTGAGCAGCAAGCAGGGTCAGCTCGGGTGCACGGGCATGGCCAGGGCGGAAGGGTCATCGCTGTGAGCAGTCCCTTACGGCTGTGGGCTGGGGAAGACACTTAAAAGGTGGAAGCCAGGCTGGTGTTTAAAGGAAACGGACCCCACTACAAAAAAGACAGACCTCCACGCATCCTCCTGCCAGCTGGGGCTGGGGGAGCATCCCTGCATCTCCTGGATCCCCCACTTCAGGGCTTTGTGGTCCCCGTTGCAGGGCTCCCTGCTGCTAGCTGCACCTCTGCCACCACAGCACGGCAGAGAATCGCCTCCAAAGTCGTTAAAATAATAGAACACTTTCAGCTGACAGATATTGGGGTGGCCCTGCACAGGGGATGGAGCCCAGCTGCGGCGTCGGGCAGCTGCGTGGGGACAGGCTGTGCCTGGGGAGCCCCAACATGCCACCTCGGGGGGGCAAAAGGAGCTCCCTGAATCCTGAAAGGATGCGGTGGGACGGGGGTAGCCTCAGACAGGGATTCCCGGCGCTGCAGCCACTCTCCGAGGCGTGCATCTAACAGCAGCCTCTGCTCCATTGAGCACATCTTCCCTGGGGCTGCTGCACTGACTTCACTCTGCTCCATGTCTACTTGACCAATCTCACCTCCACCGAGGGAGGGATCATCTCATTAGTACACAGACATATCTCAAGTGCACAGTGATGAATTCCCCCCGGAGCTTCAAAAGCAATAAATGTGACCTTTGCATGTTCCTGCCATAAAATACCAGGAACACCTCCAGCTCCCAAGATAGAAGCTGTGGTGGGCATATGTGAGCAGCGTACACCATATGGATTAAGTCAAGGAAATACTTAAAAATTTCAGCTCTGCCTTCAGCAAAAATGATTCCAGCAACATTTTTAGCAATTTCTTGAGGACCTTCCACGTGTTTACGAAGTGCTGATCATCGCAAACAGATCTTTCAGCCTAAGTCTTTGAAGCACCCCTAGCCCTGCTCCTACAATAGCTTTGGCTTTAGTGGAGATCACAAAATACAGCATAAAATGTTAATATCAAAACGAAGACTTGTGGCGTGGCTCCTCTAAAAGGAAAGGCCTGTGCTGCCTGGAGTGGCATGTACATAAATCTGGTTCAAGGTTTCACTCGACTCCTTCAAACTCACTTTTCTTACTATCTCAGACTGCAGCAGCAACAAATAAAACATTTAGGCATGCTTAAATATTGATTTCATCTCCAGCGCACACAACTTCCCTAAACAGCACATTTCTACCAAGTACAGTAACAGCTACGGAGGCTTCTTACGGAGGGGGGTGCGGGCGTAAGACTATTTACAACTGGTTTACATGAAAAACTTCCTGCTTTTTGGAGCAATTCTATCTAATTGGGAGAGAAGCCGTCAGAATGTGGAGAGCTGGACCTATCTGGAGGTTTATCTGATCTCGCTGATAAAATTCCATCTCTGGGGTGTCCTAAAAAGGACTGGAAAAGGCATGTGCTACGTGCTACGTGGATCGGCGCCGCGCTAACAGCAAAGCGTGATGGATGATCTCATAGGTGTTTTCCAGCTCTCCTCCCCGCGGCTCCTCAAGAGCCAGTGAGAGATCAGGCTCCTTCCCTGACATTAAATATTTTGGGAATGACACACTGTGTCCCTGGACTGCCCAGTGACAACAGCTCAGCTAAACACCCAGGAGGAATTTAAACTTCTGCATATCTCTGGACGCTGGGAGATAACTCCTGCCTTCTCTGAATAGGAGGAGCGGCGGCAGTTCTCCAGTTAAGTCATGTTAATGATCTCAGAGATTAGCAAAGCCGGTTTGGAAACCTCAGCGCGTCATTAATATCGAGGGCCTCCGTGAGAAAGCGCTATTTATGGATTACCTTCAAACCAACCTAGGCAAGCAGCAACCTTCTGCCTCGGGTGGTGATGGGCATGAGCTCCATGACCCAGTCCTGCTGTGCCCAGCTGTGTGGCTTCTGCTGTACATGAAGCAGAGGGAGAAGAACAACCACTGCAGCACAAGATTTGCTGCAACTGCTTTCCCTTCTGAGCACCCAAACCTCCCCACTTCTTCAGGCAGGACAATGCATCCTTCCAAAACGCCCACAGCCTGTGCAGCCTGCGGCATGAGACACCATGGTCCCATCAGGTCCAGTGCTGTACAAACCCCTCCTGAGAAAGCTGATAAAGGACAAGAAACCAGAGGACGAAAAGCGCAGTTTGCTCAAAACCGCACAGAGGGTCAGCGGCAAAGCACCGTCTGCAACCCAGCATCAGGGTCAGGGTGTGCTTGTCGGGATGCTGTAACGTCAGCCCTTCCAACATGCCTGCAAGGATGGAGCTACCACGGGTAAATGGTTGTGGTGATGCTCAAGCTCCCCTCCTAAATTCAACAAACTCTTGAGGCAGTGCTGCTGGCAGAGCCGCCTCTCTCCCCCACAGGCTTCCACCCGCACCCCAGTAACACCCATCTCATCTCAGCCTTCCAGCATAGGAGCTCTTTAAGACATTGCATTTGTAATGTAATACTTGGAATAAATAATAAACCGAGACAAAGTTAACCCAACTGAGCTGGAGAAGCCAAATCTCTGCCTACTACCTTTCTAAAGAATTACAAAATACGTACAAGGGGGAAACTGGAAAAAGAGACAATCCTCTGGGGCCCAGAGACACTTCTGATGGCCACCCAGCTGTGGAGACAACAAGGGAAACGTGGTGGGAGCCACAGTGAAAGCACAGCAGAGTCAGAAGGATGTCCACTGTGGTACAAGTTGGTTTCTTGACATTATGGGGAATTCAATATACAGGGTAAGTATAATAGATAATTAGCTGAACTCTAGATGTAGCCTCTACGACTTTCTCAAGGTCTTGGAGATCATGGTAACAAGGTCAGGTTGAACACCACGAGTACATCAAGAGAATAGAGCTCATCTGTAACCAAGATCAGCCAATGCAGTGGCCAACTTCTAAGCCCATTTATGCTCCATGCAAACTTACTGGATTGACTCTTACTGCAATCACACTGAATCTTGCTGCAGCGCTGTGAGACCCAGCGTAACCTGCCTGTTCAGCAGTGCACGATCCCATCTGCTTGAGCGCTTCATAACATACTTTGTCCTGCCCTTGAAAGACCTTTGCCACAGGGAGTAATGCTTTACGTAGGTGTGCTTCAGCTTTCACTGACCTCACAAGGTGAATGGTTCATCTTGTTGTTATTCTTACCTGTGTAGCTGCAGCCACACCGCAGCAACCCTTACCTAACAAGGACTGGAAAATCCCTCTACAGCCTGGCAGGACCACACACTCACACGTCTGCGCCAACAAATCTGCCCAGCAGACCGTGCTAGGCACTAGTGCCAATGGTCAAATTCCAAGTCCAGGTACTTGCACTCAACCGAAATGCACTAACGCATTTTAGGAATGAGCAGTGATAGAACGGCAGTGATGCAAGAGACACCTGTAAACGGAGAAATAACCCAGCACGAGCATTTCTGAGAATTATACTCTTTGACCGGGAAATCCTCTTTCCTCTGATTCCATCTGCCCAGCTGGCTACAGCAGGAAAAATGCTTTCAGACATGGCTGGTCGAAGGTGCCCTGAGCAACACTTCCTCCTGCAGTACAGATGCCGCAGGGATGAGTATGGGAGATGATGATGGTCATGGAATCAGAGCATGGTCATGAATGATCTGGATTTCTTGGGTCTTCTGCAAACCAGAGCTGTGCTCCATGCGGCACACTGCAGTGTTCCTACCATCATTTGGTTTGCCCCATTCTTCTTGGACCGTGACCCAAATTCCCTGTGTGAATCCGAGGCACTGAAATGCACTCAAGATCCAGCACTGCAGCAATATGTGTGATCTCTTTGGGAGAGTATGCATGAGGATTTCTTCTTCAAGGCCTTTTGTTCCACATGATGACTTAAAAAGACCATTCCAGGATGCCCAGGCAAGCAGAAAAACAACAGCAGTACTCACCCATCTCCTTCAGCTCCATATTAACAAGCTCCAACCAGCAAGCATCAAGCTCGTCCAGGTCATAGCGGCTCATTCCTTGCAAGTAAGTCCTTGTAGCTTCCGAAATCTCGGAGCCAGGCAGACTGTTTGGTGAAACCTGCGAGTTCTCCAGCTGGGGTATGATCCTGAAAGAAAAGAAGGCGAGGTTGAAAAAGCACTGCAACTCACAAAAGTATCCCATTTCTTGCCATGGAGGCTGCGACCACACCATGTACAAATCAGACTCCAAGAATGAAAACAAGTCCAGCAAAATCAAAGGAGTTTTGTGCCCTCAGTGTTGTCTCCTTTGTCTTGGATGCTCTGAGGGTCATAACTTGCACACAAGCACCTCCCCAGATACTGCTGATCGGGGCACCTTATGTGATGGCTTGAGCTGGGATGCATTAAAACAAGCTGATTTTCAGAAAACACTTCAGCACAGCCCAGCTGCCAGCTCCCCGTCCTGGGATCTCAAACCTGGAGTCTGAGCTTTCCCCCACGTCCCAGAGAAAAGCAGCGCAGGGAGGTGGCAGCATGGTGACATGGCTCCAGCATCACGCCCAGCACTGAGGGCAGCCCCCATCCCTCGTGGCTCCAGCTCCTGCTGGGCTGGCTTCGTACACGGCACCGTAGCCACCTGCCTTGGGAAGGAGCAGCCAGAGAACCACGAATCTGCCTCCACGTATTCTTCCCTGCCGACTGGTGGCATAAGAGCAATCCCTTCAGAAACAAAACCGGGTACCAGTGCTGCACGCAGGCTTTGCCACTGCATCTCATTCTTCCTCAACACCCACTGATGCTTTTAAGTATGAACCAGCCCGCGCCCCACACGGCTTGATGCTCATGGAAGCACCGAGCAGGCGGCTTTGCGCTGGGCTCTCCGCAGGAGCACGCCTGCTCTTCAAGAGTTATGCAATTCCTCCTCACACCGTGAGAAATTAAGCCATTTTTCCACTTTGCATGGCTCCTTTCTCCCTCCCCGCCTTGCATTACTACCAGCCTGGTGGCAGCAGCCTCCTACGTGTTTGGATTCCCGAGTCGAATAACTCAACCTACAGCTACAGCTGCTGGCATCAAACTCATCTTGCTCCCCATGACGTTAGAGGGTCGTTTCTCCCCATGGGGGTCATGGAGAGGCTCACACAGGAATACAACGTCAGGGCAGAAAAAACCTCTTTGGGAGAAATCCACTGTCCTGCCTGTGAAACTGGGAAATCTGATGTGGAAAGCACACACAAACATAGGACTGGAGATGTAAGAAATAAGCTCTTGCCCAGAGCAGGAGACCATGGCACCAACCCATCCCTGCTCCACGGCCACCAAGGGGCATCCCACAGCCCTCAAAACGCCGGATGCACCCAAGATGTGGGATAAACACAGGGACAGGGTTACAACAAGGGCTCCTGCTCGCCACTGTTGTCTCAGCCAAGCTGCCAAACCAACTCCTTCCACCCCGTGGGCAGGATGGTGGCACGCTGGCACTGGGTTTGGCACCACCGTGCACTCTGCACCCTGGAAATATGAGACTTCTCACCCAGTGGATGGATTCAAGTGCAACGCTCTGTCCTAGTTACACTCGGAAACATGAGCTCAGCCAGCAGCAGCTGAACACCTTCTCCCCACTGAGCTCTGCTCGAAGTGCTCTGTGGGAGCAGAGCTGTCTGTTGAGTCTCTCTGGAGATCTCCAAGGACTGGAGGAAGCCCCAGACCTGCCAATGCTTCCCCTCTTGCCTGGCGCAGGACCTGACAGCAGGAAAAATGAGTTACGTCCCCAAGGATGCAGGCAGTCCTGGCTGGGCTCTCCGCTTCCAGCTCCACTGCAGCAGAGTTGGTGACAGGCTCACACTGGCAGCCAGTCCCAGCACAGCTTTGGTGCAACTTTCCTTTACCTACAGCAATACTTTTCCCATTCATCTACAGACTTACCTCTTTACATAAGGAAAATGAGGTCCAATGGATACAACAGTCTAAATACTGATAGCTGGCTCCTCCAGCCTTTTCTTCGTGATGAGGGTGGTGACGCACTGGCCCAGGTTGCCCAGGGAAGTTGTGGATGTCCCATCCCTGGAGGGGTTCAAGGCCAGGCTGGATGGGGCTTGGAGCCCCTGATCCAGTGGGAGGTGTCCCTGCCCGTGGCAGGGGGTTGGAATCCCTAAGATCCCTTCCAACTCAAACCATTCTATGATTCTATGATGATTAACTTCTCCAGCAATTACCGCTGACTTACTGGGGCACAACATAGGCCAGATCTGGGTCCTGGGCTGCTCATATAAGATGCTCAAGCCACTGCGTGCAGGTATTCACTCCCCAGAGCACCCTCTGCAGTGCCCCCCGATTTAAAACACCTCCAACCAAGCCCTGGCGACTGAGCCCCACGCTGCAGACAGGCTGCAGTACGAGCTGCCTCCAGCCTGACACGAAGCCACATTCACACCATGCCAGGCAACACTTTGACAGGCTCGGTAACGGAGAACATCCCACGGTGACCTGGGAGATTTGTTCTAAACGCTCTATAATCACAACCACAGGGATGGGGAGAGGAGCTGCCTCATCTGCTGCAAACTCCCTGCTCAGAAAGCAAACAGGCGCTGGCTGTCAGCTCTTGTGCCTTTTCTGGGCTGCGCGGTGGCAACATGCATGACACTTGCCATGCACACGTCAACAGTGTCGCGTGTAATGACACAGAAGCAGAGGACAAGCTGGAAATGAAAAGCAGCCTGTGGTGCCAGCTGACGGATCTCTGCAAAGCTGGGAGCTGGAGCTCGCTGCAGTATTTGCACGGTTCACGTTTCCTCCCTGAAATACCACCTCTCCCCACCAATGTCAACACAGAAGGACACAAACAAACAGCAACCCGCTGCAGCGCATCATCTCCTTCCAAAGCCTGAGGATTCAACCTTCCTCTTCCACCAGTACCAGCTGGGAAGCCCGTTAGCCCTTGCAAGATTTATCTCCCTTCTGTCCAGATAGGAAAGTTAACGTCAGAGCATCAAGCGCCTCGTGCTCTGTGATGTGTCTGGGGCAAAACTATTGTGTCCATCACACAACCAGCTGGATCTTGGTACCAGATGCTCCATTGAGGGAAGCAATTTGTGCACAGCTGCCCTCAGGAACGGAGCCCTCACCGGCCCTGCTCAACATCAGAAAGGGAATCTGCAGCAGGGCAGAAAAATGAAGCTGGAGTTTCTCTGGACCCAGATATCTAGTTTAACTGCTGTCCTCTACAGTCACAACCATTGGAGGCACTTCCAGAGCCATCGGCAGCAGAAGGAATAATTTGATTGCTCAGGGAGGGAAACGTGAAGAAAGGGGTTCTTTTTTGCCTCTTTTGCCTTACTTTCCCCACCAGTACACTGAAAATAAAAGAAACGTCCCAATGCCTTGAGAGCATCTTCAAACTGCAGTTCAAGATCTAAAAATAACCCCATGAAAAGACAGCTCTCAGTCCCCTGATTCTAAAATGAGTTCCCTGAAATCTAGGACAGGGCTTGGGGATTCAGGAACGTCTGTATTTAATGCAGACAGCAGTAATAACACTGAAACTACGCCTGCTCCTATCAGGCTTCAGGACTCTCATCTAAGGAGCTCCCAGCCACCTCAAATAGACACGAGACGCTGGTGCAACGTGTGATGGTCCAAGAACATCTCCTTCCCACCAGCCCAGGCCCCTGGTGGATCAGCAGGCAGGCTGGGCACAGCGGTCTCGCGGGAGAAAGCTCGGAGCCGTAGAGGAAAAATAATCCTCCAGCTGCAATGAATGTTCCTGTTGGAAAGAGCTGCCTGAGCAGGCACGGGGACGGTGCCGTAAGCCATCATTAAGCCGGGTTACACAAGCTGCTCACCCAACAGCCGGCTGCAACAGGTGACAGTGACACAGGGCCAGCCGGGACGCACGGGGCCGCGGGAGAAAGGAGCCGCTATTTTTAGCCTGGTATAAAGGTGCAAAGATTAATGCTCTGTGTACATATCAAATGGGCGGCCTGAACAAGTCATTTGCTGTATTGACAGCCCCGAGACGCACTCAGGCTGATAAGGATGCTGACGGTGACTGTGGAAATCTCTCTGGGTTATCTACAACGTGGTACACGCGATACCGCCCGCTGAGAGCCGATCCGACGTGTTCTCGGGGAACAGAGGGGGCCAGTCAGCCCCAATGTGTCCGTGGTGGCTCTGCCCCTTCCTGCGGGTACCTCATTAAAAGTGTGGCTCATAAACAATCCAACAAGCTATACGTACCTAAAACTGTACCCTGATGGGTGCAGGAGGCTGCCAGGAGCCAGGGTCTCGCACAGGACACCTTGAGCCTCTGGGGAGACCAAGCAGAACGCGATGCCTGGAGGCGTGTGGGCTCCCATCAATTCTCAGACTTGCTGTAGTGGGTAAAACCATGTTCCTAAAAAGCAGCCTGTTTCTCCCTGACACACACTACCACACCTGCAAAGAGCTTCTCGGTGTTCAGATATAAAGATCAATGACTGCAGAGACAGCTGCCTTGGGCTAGGAAAACTGGTAAAAGGAAGAGATCCTACAACTTAATATAAGAAGGAAATTCTTTGGAAAAAACAATGTCCTGTGATATTGAGCAATACAAAAAACAGAACACGCTGTGCACCCCTCCTCATCTATAATAACTTCAAGAAAACTGGACTCAGGAAAGCTGTAAGTTTTGTGCTGCTCAGACACACCACAGAGAAAGGGAAGAAACCACCACAGCCGCCCTCACCAGCACCTCCTGCCCATCCTCCACTGGGCTCTGTGAGCTGGGGGTGGCAGGGACGTCATCAGGGCCTTACCTGCACGCAGCAACAGAGCTTAATCCCTTTGGAACACCCATGTTTCCAAATAGCTGCCTGCTGGAGAAAGGAAAACCCAGGCTGGGTGGCAAAGACATCTGCACACGTGGCACAAACTCACACAAGTGAATTTTGCATGATGTGCTAATATTCTTCACATCCCTAGTTCAGGCATGGTGATCCCATAGGAACTCCTCTTTCTTATTTCTACTCTTTGCTTTCCAGTTTTTCTCTCCCACTGCAGCCTCAGATGTGGTGGATAAGATGCAGGACTTCCTACCTGCTCCAGGTGTTTCAGGATGGCAGGACACCATCCGCAGCGCGGGATGTGGGTCATCAGGGACACTCACCATCGTTGCTGGGCAGTAGGCGCCTGGAGAAGTCTGGTACTAGGCAAGTGCTTGCTCAAGAAGATGGTTTTCAAAGACTGGTGAAAACATCTGTTCATCACTCTCAGCAGAAGTCAGCGGTGGGGTCGTGCTGTGCCCTGGCATCCGCCTTGGCTTTGGAGAGCATCCACCCCTCCCTCCTGCGGACAGCACCAGGGCGGCCACCCACATGCTCCATTGATTTTTCCATTCTTGGAAAGAAAGCAAGAGTCAAGCTCTTAATCACCTCAATTACCACTCTGTCCATTGCCCTTTATCCATATCGAAGGGTTTCTGCTGGCTAGTTTAGAGAATTTCCTCCTTTTTAAAAAGGCAGAGCACGGTGGCTTCCCTGGGCAATGCACTGCTGAGATGAGTCTATTTCCCAGTCAGGGCTCTCATGGTGGGACCATGCATGTCCCCATCACAGCTGCTGGTCTGGGTGTTTGCTGGTGACATCCCACCACCGAGATGCTGTGGCTCTCCCTGCACCATCACGGAGCTCCATCAAGTGCCGAACCATTTGCAGAAGCTCAATTACGCTGGAGGAGCATTTACTCCCTTATGTATCCCGTCAGCAAGAGATACAGCATTTAAAAAAATAAGCATATCAATCAAGGGCTTATTTAAAGGAAGGGCTGAAAACTGGGATCAGCCTGAGAAGCACAACAAACCTGAGGCCATTAGTCTGAAAGCAGGTCTCAAGGGCACTTGAGGAAAAGGAGTAAGTGGACCCCAACACTCTTGAGGATCACATCTATCCCTGGAGAAGATTATGCGGTAATAAAATATACTCAGCAAATTTCCATGGTTAATCATCTCTGTAAACTGAATGCTTCACTTGGCTGAAGGGAGAAGGCGTTTTTTCCTATATGCTCCCTTTTAATATACCAGATCATGATTCCTCTTGAGTGTTTCTCTTCTGAAAATACTCAATTTTATTAAAACGAAGGCTTTAGTCAGTCATCTGTTCTTCACCTACGTCCCAGCCTAAATTAGTCTTGTCCACTGCCCATAAATAAATCAGCTTAGGAAAGACAGTGGAAAGATAACTCTGCCAGCAACCTTCAGCGGATGCTGATACTGTTCTTACTGCCAGCTCCACTCGCAGGGGAATTCTCCTGCGGCACACGATGACTTTAAAAAGGCAATTTAAGGGGATGATTTCCATTTTCTGTTTATTAGAATAGTATCTAGCAGGCCATTCGGACCAGATGCCCGATCTTCTTATGAACTTAAGCTAATAGATGTCACAGACACTACTGCATCTCAATAGCAAAGCAGAATTTAAGACGTTAGGAAACAAGCCTGGTGGCATAAGGGCAAAGGATGCGGTTGCAGGCAGCGGTGGAACGAGCTGCAACCCACACACAACATTTTATGACCCATAGAGTACTCAGGCCCAGATTTACAGACCATATTATGTCCTCTTAGCCCACTTCTATGGTTTCTAGTAAAACCATGAGCCAAAAACTACAGTCCCAAAGCTGGGTTCAAAGAAGAAAGGGATCACCAAGAAGATATTAAATAGGTTATGTTTTAAATTAACCGGTCTGATGTTTAGACTGGCATGTAAGCAGGCTGGAGGAGGAGCCTAAAAGCATCTTTAGGATCCACAGCTCAGTGCCAACAGGTGCCTGAGCACATCACCACTCCCCTCCTTGACTGAAGATGCTCGAGGCAACACCAGGAGCATCCTGGTCAGCAGCACAGGATGCTTGAGAGCTCATGGTCCTGCTGTCACCCCCGGCACAAACCACTGGCATGAGGTCTGAAACCAGAGAGCTGGGACCCCGCGAGAAGGATCACCGGGACCCAGCGTCTCCTCCTGAGGGACGAGGAGAGAAAGGGCTGCAGGTCCCAGGGAGGAAAGTGGTGACACAGCGCGTCTCAGCACACCAGGCATGGGCACCAAACTCTTCTATTTGGAAACAAATAAACAAGCAAGAACCTCAACAGAATTAAAGCCCCATTTTCAGCTGGCACTGCTGCGGCCGCTTTGTTCAGAAAAGTAAGAATCTGCAGTTATTTCCTCATTGGCTGTTGAAGCCAAAACCCCTCGAGATATTGCAACAGCCTCTGCAAACCCACAAAAATTCAGACATACCCAACAGAGCAGCTGCGGGCGTAAGGCTCAGCCCAGGGGTTAAAGGCTGGGGCTGGGAAAAGGAACCTGCGCTGGCTGTCTGGGCTGGTGGCCCATCCTGCCACCCCTATTTCATGCCATTTGCAGGGCATCGGCATGTCAGGGGTTGCAACAAACACTTCCCTAGAAAAAAAGCTGATGGAGGTAACATAACATCAACCATTCCCTTAAACACCCGTGCTGGAGCAAGCAGCCCAGAGTAACCGCGCGGCTCATCACCACTGCTGATGTGGGCAATGGACAGCTGGGCTGGCACCAGCCTCTGACATAACCTAAACCTTCAATAAACTGCTTCTCAAAAAAATCTACGCTGGCAGTAAACGCTTGGTTCAGCTCTAAAGCTCTCATTTGATTTCTTGCTGCTGTTTCAGAAGAACAAAACACGTGGATTTGGCCCCAGAAGGATCCACCAAGCTCCTGTAACAGGAGCGCCTGTGCCCAAAAGGCACTCCCTGACTGTGCAAACATCAGTGGCACACGCTCAGCCCCCGTGAAGGACCCTTTGTGTCCCCCAAGTGGCACTGGAGATGCTCAGGAAGGGGTTAATGCTGCTTGCAGCAGTGTCCTGCCCTCTGGGTACCAGCAGCCAGTGAGTGTGGCTGCAGGTGACGTAATGCCTGCACACCCCATCCCTACCCCATCCCTTCCCTTCCTCGCTGGAGATGTGTCAGGGACTCTGGGATGTGCCAGGGACCCACGGGACTTCTCGGAGACCCCAGCATCCTCTGCAGGCAGGGACCAGCCCAGGACAGCGCGGCTCATCTACACCCACCATCCCTTTACTGTTCTTTTTTTTCCAGCTGAACCCCGGACGCTTTCCAAGAAATGAACATTAGAAACGATCGTTATCAGCTTTCAAACCACCCTGAGCGATGGGGAGCGGGCAGCAGCTCCGCAGGGTGCAGCTCCGGCACAGCCTGCGGCTGCTGGCACCGCGCGTGCATCTCAGCCGGGAAACTCCTTCTGGTTCTGGGACCATCCCAAGTCTCACTGTTTAGGTTTGGAAACCCCCCTGTGACAACACTATTTCTGCGCAAAATGTCAAGGATGGGGCAGGGTGGCCCCTCATGGCTGGGATGGGGAGGGTTTATACAGGCAGGTTCTGGAAGTTTAGAAGAAATGCAGCTGAAGCTCACAATTAACAGGTGAAATGAGGAAAATGCTCCATTTCTCCCCCTCCACCTAACATCTCCTCCAGTAACAGCCTGCAGCCAGAGTGGGTCCTTCTAGGCCTCTGGAATAATGTAATCCTCTAAGGAGAAAGTGATTCACTCTCCTTTGATGTGATAAAAAGAGGAAAACAAGTGAACAGGAGGCACTAAACAGCCATCTTGTTAAACCCAGACAGCTCTTCCAATTTCATTTCAGAGCTGTTTATCACCATATAAAAGCCTGATACTCAGCAGACCAGATGAAGACCAGAGCATGGATGTCCCTGCCTTTCTCACGTTTATATTCCAGCCTAAATCTCACTGAGATGAATTATTTAAGTCTCAAATCTCATTCCATGCCCAAAAAAAAAACCCATTTCAATGCAGACCAGAGAAGGGACCTAGTGAAGAAGCGCTGAGGAGCGGTGCTGGAGGAGAGGATGGGCATCGCTGCACAGCGGGCTGCGTCTGCACAACTTCTGCGCAGAGGAAAACCGCGGCTGCCTGGACAGACAGCGATGGCCAGGCAGCGGTTTGCTGGTGGGCTGCTTGGAACAACAAAACGCAGATGTTTTCCTGGTTGACTAGACAAAAGCTGCGCCTGGGCTGAGAGCAAAACACACACATCATCTCTAATGCCGTGCAAGGATCTTCATGTTGTTTTGCCTCTTTCCCCTCTGTGCCATTCACCTTAATAAGAATGCTGAAGGCAGCAGGAGGGACTTTGACCTGGACACAGCCTGCATTGCTCTTCTGGCTCCGAAACCCAGCAAAACACGGTGGTCCCTGACCCCAGGGCAGCTGCAAAGGATGCTCAGCCAGCAACTGCTCCCTGAGGGCAAGCAAGGCAGTGCCAGCACCAGCACCCACAGGGGATGCTCTCCTCCTCCTCCCAGAGCACCAGTGACCTACCTGGTGACCCTTCAGGGACCCACATCGCATGCCAATCTTCTCCAAACCTAGCCAGTACTATTCCGCTCATTTCTATTTAAGCAATATATATAGCTCGGAATTGCTACTAGGAAAGCCAGGGACATATGAGCACATGTTTTCTGGATATAAGATGAAAAATGTTGCTTCTTTATGCAGCATAAGCCAAGCTACTAGCATTAAAGCATCTGGAATTAATTATCTCAGCCAGATAATGTTTCCACAGTTATTTCAGTAACGCAAACAGCTCCACTTGTCTTTGCATCCACCTACTAACAGGGACCAGAGACGGAGGCTGTGAGCGACAGCAGCAGCTCTGCACCTGCCAGGCTGAGAGCAGGAGCTGCGAGCATGAGCTGCAGCCCATCAGGAATTGGCCAAATCCCCAACCCTGCTGCACATGGAGCTGAGCATCAGAAAGCTCAAAACACAGATGAGGGCACAAAGGGGACTATTCCTGTGATTAGCATTCACCATTAGCATGGTGCCACTGCAAGGGTCTCCTTATATAAAACCAACCCAACGAAAGCAAAGCTTTGAGGAATTTGAAAAGGCAGGATCCAGCCTTTTTTTAATGCGTTTTGAGTCACTGCTCTAAGACTGAACCCTGAAACACATGAGAACAGTTTTGACGCTGAGTCACTTGAAGCAGCACGCAGCCCACCCCACAAAACCAGGAGGGATCCGTCCGCCTCTTGCACCATCCACGTACTGCTATGCAGCTAGGCTTGTTCTGGTGCATTTGCCAGAGCTTCACCCAGTGCACTGAAAAAAACCATCTACCAGCCCTTCTCCACCTCACCAAGGTCCTGTGAACACGGTAAAGCTGGCTTTCCAGTCATGTGTCTTCACCTAAATGCAACAGGATTATCCACAGCAGAACCGGAGCAGCTACTGCCACTGCTGGGCTGTCCTGCTGCTCCCATCGCTCTGAAGAGCATTTCAAGTAATCGTTTCTTATATTGTTCAATGGGGACATAAAGTGCACTAAATCACTGAGAGGTGATTTAATTACTGCTGCAGTGGCAAGCAGCAGCAATCACATCTGCTACGGTTTGCCCAGCTATACGCTAAATTCATGGCTCTGGACGGAGAGCGGAGGTGCTACAGAGAGAAGTGGAGATTCCTGAGGCTGTACGAAGCCAGAGTCCATCCCGAGAGCCGTAAACCTCGGTACAGAGCAGCAGGAATCGTGCCCGCTTGCTCTATACATTCACAGCCGAAATACACTTGACCTTCTGTGCGCTCGATCCAGTATAAACCACAGGCATCCACCGGGAGGATTAGCAAACATTTAAACTAGAAGTCCAAGTGGCTGGGTCCTAGGTAAGAACAGGCTGGATTAACACGTTTCCCGTGGCAAACTAATAAAGGTGAGGACTTGCTGAAAGCCCACACGAGAACTTGTCAAGCAGACTGTAAAGCAGAAATGATTACAAGCAACAGACGGAGTAAATCAGGCTTATTCCTTTGCAAAACACTCACAGGCACGGGGCACAAGCCCTCTACAGAGCTGAATACCACCTTTGCACTGCCCAGGCCCTCTGAACCACCACACCCCTGCTGCCGTAGACCCACCCCATCCTAAATCAGGTCTAGAAGACCAGCAGGACAGACCACCTTGTGAACAAGCCATCCCTCCCTGCTGCCTGAGCAGATCCAACTGGAACCCTCCCTTTTCCTGGCTGCAGAGGGAACTCACTGATGTTCCATCACTGGGATTTTTTGCTGTCCTCGCTCAATGCCACTGGCCAGTCCTTCGCATGAGCGTTCCCACAGCTCAGCTCCATCACCCCCGCGGCGGTCAGGCGCGACCTGCGCGCTCACAGAGCATGCAGGCAGCAAGCTCTCCTCTCCCGGTGCTCCCATGTCCCAGGGCTTCTGCTCAATACGTTTAAGCCTACGGAGGCTGGGATTTTTATTTCTTTTGACCACAGAAGAGTCTCAGATCTTGAAAGGGAAGCGTGCAGCTATTTCTGCCGCACACCAGAATCCAGACAAATTTAAGGGCACAACTGACCCAAGAAACAGCCCTCTGTGAAGTCGCCAGCGTGCCATCTCAACACATTTTTCACCATGAGCTGGAAGGAAGGAAAAAAACAAGGAGGGGGGAAGAGGAGGATTATGTTAAAAAAAAAAAACCAACCCAAAACGCTCTGCTCCAAAAGATACACAAAGTGCTGCAGAATCCTGCCTGCCCCTTCTGCAGCAAAGCCCAAGGGAAGCTGCCGATGAGTCAACAGCAGCCTGCGTCGCCGACCGAGGAAAGGAAGTCCAATCTCAACACTCGAGAACAAAGTGTGCTGGTTCATACAGTACATGCTGAGAAGGAAGGCTCGGCAAGCCCTCGCCGGGCTGGGAGCCGCGCTGCTGCAAGGAGCCAGCCTGGCCAGCAGCCAGGGCTCCCGCTGCACGCGGAGGGAAAGGGAGAGGTGAAGTCCAGCCACTGCTGGGACATCTGCACCGTGCTGCCCCGCTGCCATGCCCCACACCGCGGCACAGACTGCTCCTGGGGTTGGTCTCTCCCCTCCACCAGAACCGCTCCTTCCCTGCGCTGGGTGTGCTGGATCATAAAATCATAGAATCACCAGATTGGAAAAGACCCACCAGACCATGGAATCCAACCATTCCTATCAAACACTAAACCATGTCCCTCAGCACCTCGTCCACCCGTCCCTTAAACCCCTCCAGGGAAGGTGACTCAACCCCCTCCCTGGGTAGCCTGTTCCAGTGTCCAATGACCTTTTCTGTGAAAAATTTTTTCCTAATGTCCAGCCTAAACCTCCCCTGCTGGAGCTTGAGGCCATTCCCTCTTGTCCTGTCCCCTGTCACTTGGGAGAAGAGGCCAGCACCCTCCTCTCCACAACCTCCTTTCAGGGAGTTGTAGAGAGCAATGAGGTCTCCCCTCAGCCTCCTCTTCTCCAGGCTGAACACCCCCAGCTCTCTCAGCCGTTCCTCATAAGGCCTGTTCTCCAGCCCCTTCCCCAGCCTCGTTGCTCTTCTCTGGACTCGTTCCAGAGCCTCAACATCCTTCTTGTGGTGAGGGGCCCAGAACTGACCCCAGGATTCAAGAAGCAGCCTCGCCACTGCTGAGTAAGCCCTGCTAGGATGAGCCAAGGTGTCCGTCCCTCCACCGGGAGCAGAGGATAGGAAAGACAGGGATGTGCCCCGGTGCTGCACCCGTTACTGGTGCACCAGTTAGTTCTCCTCCCTGACCCAGTACATCCACCCCCAACACCGCTCCCTGCCAGCAGCCCTGCGTCCCTCCTCTTGCACTGACGCTGTTATCGCAAAACCATAACGCAAACACCCCTGCCAACAACTCTGCACCCTCTCAAAGAACTGCTGGACCTCCTGGAAATGTTGAGGCAGCTCCTCATGGGACAGGAGCTCACTGAAGAGCAACAGAGCTCCAAGGAGATGAATGCCGGGCAGTCCCACACCTGCACCAGCTTGATGGAGCTGCTTTACCTGCAGGTGTGGCTGTTAGGAGAGAAAGGACAGAGTGGACCCAAGGGAGGAGAAGAGGACAGTGACACAAACCCCACGCCGACATGGCAGATGGCGTCTGCGCCATCGCCGAGCTGGTACTTGCAGAGGTTGTGCCTTCCTGTTGCCACAGCACTTTCTGTTTTCTGTTAAAACAGGGCCACAGCAATGATGCAAGTACAGATCTGCAACGCCAAGAGTATCTGGGAAGCCTGCCAGCAAGAAGCAGCCTTCCTGCTCATCCTCCTGCTGTGTGCAAATTCACAGGAAACAGAATCTACAGCACATACTAATGTGGCTTAATGTGAGATCCAAGAGACACCTCGAGATCCTGCCTGCCTCCCTGACAGCCTGGGGAAGGAGCTGCATGCCAAACACGTTAAATCATGAAATAAAAAAGGAATTAAAGCCTGTACAGGTGCATAAAATCCCACATAGGTGCTGCTGCTTTACAGAGTGATGGTCTCCGCCGAGCAAGCTCAATGCGCCGCTGTGCGTGGCAACTTCACCGAGGGCAGCGGGAAGGGACAAGCTGCAGTCAGGTTCCTCCACACCCACTCTGCAGAAGGGACTTCACAGCATCCATGAGCATCACTTCACAGCATCACTTCACGAGCATCCATGGCAAACCAGCAAGGCACATCTTCCCCTTCGGTGGATCACAGCGTGACCTCTGGAAAGACAGAGCTCACCAAAAGCTTCTCTTTCCCCCTTACAACAGGAGTTGTACCCACAGACCTGATGCTGTGACTCTTCCTGCTACTTCACCCTGCATAATCCTTAAACTCAAACCGTGCTGAGATGCTCCAGCTTGGCATCCAGCACCCAACTGTGCCCCCACACCAGACTGGGACCTTGTACCTGGTTCAATCACTGACTTATGGTGGAAATCTCCATACCTCAGTTTACCCATTGGTAAAATAACTGCAGAGCTCACACAGGGGCTGAAGCTTGACTCTGTTTCTGGAAAGCCAGTGGAGATCCTTTGGCTACGGGCTCCAGCAGAGGTGGGAGGCACTGTCATCACTGGGATGCAGTCTCATCACCACCCACATCCCATGCGCAGAGGTCACCACCCTGCTGCTCTCCACCTGCTGGAAGGGAAATTCAGCTCAACTCTTTTCTCCCCTGCTCTCAAATGACTGCAAGCAGCTTTTCTCGCCATGCTGCAACCCTTCAAGCTTTGGACAACTCTTAGGTGTGTTACCGTACAAAATAACCCCCTTTTCAGTAGCGATGAGCCAGAAATGACTGTGGAGAGGAAACAGCTGATCTGCATTGCCTGATGACCCTGGTGGCCAGTTGCAGCATCCATGCCTTGTGGGACACTGAGGCAAGAGAAGCTGCACCTCTTCCCCCACTGCTTTCCTGACTTTTCCTGCACTGCGATTTGTGTCCTAGAAAGGACCTTCGAGTTTAAGGTGGCTCTGAGTGAAGGCATTTTGAGACAGCTGCTTTCTGGGAAAAGCATTTCTTAAAACACAGTTCTTTCCTTCTGCCTCACCCCCAGCTTTTGGCATTTTAGAGCTCCAGACAAATAAAAATGTTTCAAAAACCTAATTTTCAGCTTTGGAGGCACAAAACCTAGAGGCAGGGTGCGGGTAGGAAGAGCTCGTTTCCAAGCACCCAGGTGGGAGATGAAAAGAGCAGCAGCGGCTGTGTACGAGGCACCTTCCAGAGGGCAAGAGACATCTCAGGAGCAGGAAGGGACTGTCACACCCTCTGCTGCGGAATCTGCTCCCTGCCCATCAACTCAGTGCAGGAACCAGACTCCTGAGGTCACAGGATGATGGGTCGAATATTCTTTTGTAGGTAGTGCCTGATCTCCAGCTCCTGGGGCTGTAGTGGCTTCTCCCACCCTGCCTCCCTCTAGGAATTTCAGATGGAAATGGCTGTTAGGAATATCAACAGCACCACCCCAGCACCCATCCCCTGCTGCTGCAACCGTAGGGGCAGGATACTCTGTCCCACCTCCTTGAGGAGGGGGAAAAGCTCTGACAGCGAGGAAGAGCGGCAGCTGCTGGGCTCCAAATTTCCTGGTGTAGGAAAAAAATCAGCACTGGGATTCTTTTCAGCAGAGAAAGGAATTCAGATTGCCCACATCCAACACAGGGAGGATCTGTTGGACTTATGTGAAATGTTCTGTTTGAGGAGGGGAAAAAGGCAAGTTTGGAAGCAAGAGGAAAAGCAGCGGAGAGCCCATGGGGAAGGACCAGCAAGGCTGGTCAGTGCTGCCAGAGGGATGTGGGGACAAATTATACTAGGGAGATAAATGGAGTTGCAACGCCTTATAAGGCTGCTCTCTTTAGGCAGAAGAAATACAGTCATCTCGTGAAAAAATACTTGACATTTCTCCAAAGGAGGGCAAGCTGCAAGAGGGAGTTGTCTGACACTGGAGATACAAAGGGACTGCCTTCTTCATCTGTCCTTGGCAGCCGGGATGCTGCTCTCTCCATCCCCAGCTTTCGCATCAGTGACCCGAGTGGGAAAACATTGCGGGCAGGGATGCTAACGGAGAGAGAACTGCTCAGGAGGAGCACACCTGTCTCTGCTGTGCCTTCTGGTGTGCGTGCAGAGACACGCTGCCCTGATTAAAAATATCTGGCAGTGTCACTGCTTGTCCTCCTGGGATGCGCATCATGGCCACAAACCAGGTGCAACCATTAACGCTGCTGTAAAATGAGCTCTTCATTCCACTCACATCACACTAGCGAAGGCAGAATACCCTGAGCAGGATCCAGCCTGAGGACAAAGCCCTTCAGGCCACGCTCACTGTCTTGTCAGAAAAAGAGAGATGGTTCAGGCAAATGAGACGCGATGCAGGACAGACAGATGGAACAACAAGAGAGGAAAGATATCCGAGGAAGCTAAGGCATGATCCCACAGCAGTCCATGAGGACCAGCCTGAGATGAGCAGAGCATGTCGCAAACCCAAAGGGGCTGCAGAAATCCACCTGGGATTAACCGAGAGTGATGGAGCCACTAACGAGAGTCTTTGGGAGATCACAGAGAACACGTCAGGTTTCAGAAGACCACACGACCTGCCTTTGGAAAGAACAGTCGGGGAAAACCACTGAAACACATAAACAAGCAACCTATAGTAAAAAACAACATAGAAAATAACAGGGGGTAAGAACCATCCAACATGGGTTGGGACCTCTGCAAGAAGAGCAGATGGGACCTATCTCAGCTTAGCAAGGCTTCAACACCACCTATCAGGAGATGTTCCCAATGTCCATGGGCTGTGCCAAGATCCCTGTGGGGCAAGGGTTCCTCATGCAGACACGGGCTACACTTGCTCAGTTGCCTGAGTTTAACTCCAATGAAGAGGACGTCATAAACTCTTCGGAAAGCAAGGCTTGAACTCAAAACAGGGCTGAGGAATTGAAAGAAGAGCTGGAACTACTGCAACAGGCAGTTCATCAAGGGTCATGGAGTAGTGTCCAGCTGGAGAATAATTAAATGAGCAAAATAACCTTAAGAAATGGAAAAATCTCCAGAGAAGGATCTGAAGGTGGAAGTGAAACCCAAGCACAGAGTGAGTGGGCAGTGCCAGGCTCTGGCAGGGTTCTGATGTCCCCCTCTGAAGCCCGTGGTCATGTCCCTGTGGTGACACGGGCAAAACCAGGGGAAACCTGGGAGATGGCGACAAAAACATTCACAACTCCAGAAAACAGCCTTTGAGGGAAGCTTAAAATTACTGTATATGTTCAGTCTAGAGGAGAGAGGACTGACTAGACATGACAGTGGTCAAAAACATGTGAAAGGTATTGGGAAAGGGCTGATGCCAGGGGATGGGGACCCAGGGGGGATGACCTGCACCAGGCGCTGCTTTAGGAGCATCCCTGTACGGGAACAGGCGGGACGGGCAGAGCTGCCCTGGCAACCCCTGGAAACAAGGCTTGGGGAGAAGAAGAGGGGTACGACTGCAGCCTGCCCTGCGCCCCGACAGCCCCCAGTGCAGGGGTCTGGGATGCAAAGCCGCAGCCGATGAGCGTGGGGAAGCAGTGCCTGTGGGCAGCCGGGCAGCCCACCGCTCAGGCTGGATTTCCACGGGCACCGCAGCCCAGGCAGCACTGAGCTCTCACTTTCCAGCTGGAAATAGAACCTCAGCTGGGGAGCAGAGCGCTTGTGAGCCCAGACTGCGGTTAGCTATCAAAGACAACAGAAAAAAGATATTCCACACACAGAGAGGGTTTTTTCCCCCCTCTTCTCTTTTTGGGGGCTTGTATTTTTTTTTCCCAAGGATTAAATCAACTCAACAGCCCCCTTTACAACTTCCCTTTTGATGTGTTCAGACTCATTAAAGTTTCATTTCTTTCTCTGTTTTCCCCGGGGGAGGAAGGGGAGCGTATACAAAAGTTTACTTCAGAAGCGGGGTCGGCAGCTGCAGCAGCAGCTGCTCTTGCTGTGGGACAAGCGGAGCCTCCGCAGGCCCCCGTGCCTTGCCCAAATCCCTCGGCGAAACACATCCTCCTGCAGCCACCTCGCTCCCCCACGCAGCCCCAGCATCACGCTGTTTTCCCTCTTCCACGCCACGAAGACAGAGCACGAGAGATGCCAAGCTCCTGCAAACCCAGTGAGTTTTCAGGTCTAACCTTGCAAGTTTTCAGGTCTCACTGTGCAGGTTTTGGGGTCCCTTCCTGACCCATCCAGTTCCCCACAGCCTCAGCCACTGCCCTGGCATAATCCCCCGTGCACGGCGAACGCGAAGCAGCTCCCCCACGTTTCTTTTTCGCCTGAGCAGCTGTTTAAGCAGCTATTTTAGAACTCAGTTCCCTATTTTAAAATAGCTAATGAGGCACCGATCTAGAGCGATAGACGTCATCTCTACGAGGTCCAGGAGATGCCTGTCTATTCACTAGACTCCTTTTCACAAGCCCCGAAATCTCAGCATGCCCATCACGTTTCCAACACGCACAAACAGCTTACGTGGTACGGAGGGAAGTTTTTAATTTAAGGAGCAACTTCTGCACCCCTGCCACGAAATACCAGCAATAGAGCCACGTGTTTCTAGATGGAGATGCATCAACCAGCCAGGCAGAAGCTGACCTTCTGGGTGGTTTTCCGTGGGTATTTTTTTTTTTTTATCCTCCTTTTGGTTTTATCAAGGCTTTTTAGAATTCCCCGATCAAGAAGAAAGGAGGAGCTGGCCCACCTGGCACAGCTTATTGCTGCCAACCAAGAAAGGCTGAGCACGCCTGAGAGGGACTTTCACAAAGCAACTATAGTGTTGCAGGGGGGATCCCTGTGCAAGCCCAGGGTTCCATGTGTTCCCCTTCCACGCTCTCCGAGACGACGTGCGCTCTGCCAGGCAGAGGGAATCCCGCTCGCTTACCTGACCACGGGCTCTGGGATGGCCTCGGCGCTCGCGGGCACCTGCACGCCCTTCTCCCACTCCTGCCTCCAGGGATCAGCTAGGATGTAGTATTCATCAGGGCTCAGTTGGAAGGAGTCCGGGATCTTCATGGCCGTTATCAGATCCGTACGGAAAACCTGCATGGGAAAAAAACCAAACATCTAGCAGGCAGGGTGAAGGGGTCTGGCAGAGGCTGGGTGCACACGTGCTTGGGGAAACAGTCCCCAAGGGACAGCACAGGGGGTGCCTGCGTCCTCCCCGACAGCACAGCCTCAGGGTGTCACCTCATGTCACCTATGGACGAGGCTTGGGCAGGATTTAAGGAAAAAAAGGTTCATAGGTAGCAACTTGGCAGCGTTGAGAGCCCAAGCCCCAGTGGCTGCAACCACTCCAAGGTCCCCAGTCCCAGGCAAAGGTGAAATCCAGCCACAGGGTGCAAGTTGTGACACGGACCACAAATTACGTCACTGCCCCAAGCACCTTCACGTCCCTATCATGTCACTGAGCAGGGACAGCCAAAAGCAGAGAGTACAATTGCTCCACTGGTGATTGTACTGAAGAGCAAAATGCAAAATAAAACCAGTTACAGCTGGAAAACACCCAACTAAAAGGTGATCTAGGTGCCTTCTTACACATCCACAGCCAGAAATTTTTCCTGACCCAGTAAATCTCCTGTAAGTTTGATGCTGGACCCCTTCTCTATGAAAACTGGACAGTAATGGGCTTATTGTCCGTCTCACTCCTGTCCCTGCGAGTCCTCCCTGAATAAACCACGATGAAAAACTCATTCCAAAAAGATCCCTCATGGTAAAAAAGGCTTTCCATCCAGAGGGCTGGCTGACAGCAACGACTCGAGCAATCCTGCCTCTTGCAGGGTAAAAATAAATGGCAAATGAAAAAACGGATGATTTCTCCTCTCTACTGCCTGCTATTAGCTGAAATAATAACCGAGGGTGCCAGCAATCGTGTCTGGACATCACCTCGCTCTATCCACTCCATCCCTACTACTTCTGCCGTACCTTCTGTGGGGCCAGGATGGATCAGGTGTTTTCCTTGGATGCTGTTTAATCTGTTTGCAGGGTCTGTTCTCCAAATGAGTATTGCTTTGTCAGACCACACGGGATACAACACGGTTTTACACTTTCAATACAAAGTTAACACACCTTGGAGAGTATTTGGGAAACCAAATCGGTGGAGATGCAGGAAACTAGACATTAACTAAGACCCCTGAGACCAGTATTTAGGTCAGTTTGTTTAATCCTAAGAGTCTCAGCTGCTAACCCAATTAGAGATAAATACGATACATAAACAACCTTTTGTATGTTGGGACTCTCTTTGAATTTTACTGGTACCTTCCTCGTGATGCGTCTGCTCGGAGATGTTTTTGCCTATGTCTATATAAACCTGATTTGAGTTGGCCAGACACAGCCTCAGCACATCCTTCAATAAACATAATTAACAGCCTACATATTACAGTCAGAATTAGGCTCAGTTTGAGAAAGATCAGGTTCCTTTAAGTCTCTATGTGCTACAAATGCATGGTTACAGATACCACAGTAACCTTTTAATATGCTGCCAGTGTGAGACATTTAAAAAAAAATTTAAGACAGACATTAATTAAACATGAGAAGGGATATGCGAGATATCATAGTCCTTCCAGTGCTGCGTGTCTGCACATCGGAACAAGCAAAGTAACCCTATTATAGCTCATTTTCTAAAACACAGTGTAGAAACGCACCCCATTCTCGACACCCCCGCGCTGCCAGGGTCACGCTCAGGCAAACGGCATCTCCTTTTCCCAGTTTTGGTGCCCACCTCCAACGGGGACACCCCTAACCCAAGCGAGCCTCCTCACCTTGGATACCCCCCGCTGTGCTGGTGGCCGAGATGCTCCTCCACGCCTGGACCACGCACGGTTGAGGGCAGCATCGGGAGCCGGTGCCACCTCCCTGCCTGGCCACTGGCACCGGGACAGGAGCATCGCAGCACATCACGCTTGCTCTCGGGATTTGCGGGAAAAGCCAGGCAGGAATGGTTTCCAAAGATGCTGGGCATCCAACAGGTTCACAAAACTCGCTGGACTGGACCCTGCTGACCCTCCACCTCCCTCGCCGCCAACTCGGCTGCCTCCTGAGGACATTCCCTTCAGTGCTGCAGGGTGCAAGAGCACGGCATCACCCTTCCACGGCACAGGAATATTCACAATTCCTCCACAAATGAGTCCAGCGTGGTCCTGGCAGTGCGGGCATGTCCTGGCAGGCAGCACAACGCAGCAGGCTTCTCCTCTTCTCCTGCTCCACCACAAAAGCAGCCACGGGGGACACGGGGCTGCCCTTTCCAGGGCAACCAGCCCTAAGGAAACTCCAGACACATCCTGAGAGGTGTTCCCCCTCCCTGGGGAGCTGGCATCCTCTGCAGCACTTTCCAGAACCTTATAGCAAAGGAGGATGCCTGCTTTCTCTTGCAAAGGCAGCACCAGGCAACAGCCTGAGAGGTGATGGCCCCATCGCTTCGAGGCTTTATGTCAACGCCTGGCCCATCACCTTCCTCCCAGTGATGGAGAGAGAGATGGGGGACCCCGAACCAGCGTGGCCGGTGTTGTGCAACCAGCCCAGGAAGGAGCTGGCAGCGCTGCTGGGGAGCACTGGTCCCTCCTGAGAGCTGCCTCCTGACGAGGTGCTAAGGGACATGGTTTAGTGTTTGATAGGAATGGTTGGACTCAATCCGGTGGGTCTCTTCCAACCTGGTGATTCTACGATTCTATGATCCATGGGCAGGAAACAAAACAGCTCCATCTGATCCTCTTGTCAGAAACTAAACTCAGTTTGCTTTGCTTATAACTATCATTTAGATCATTTCCCTAGCACCCCCAGCTGTCTGCTGGCGTTGGGAGTCCAGGGATCCCCACAGCATCCCACGGGCAGCTGGCCGTGCACCCCACGCTCTGAACCAGCAGAACCAGCCTCACCAATGCTTTGCAACATCCTCATCAGCTGCAAACCCCTCCAGCAAACCGCCGCGCGTACCTCACAGCCTCCGTGTTGGAAAAGGCAGCACTGGGATCAGCCCTCAGTCTAATTTCTCCCCTCTGCACCGTGTGGATCCCAGGCTTGTGTTTTCCTGCATTAAGTCTTCCCCAAATTCATCCCTTCTGGCTTTTCAGCTCACATTGGCGTAGAAGCTTGGTTTTAATTTTAAGCCAAATAAGCACGATCGTATCTATTTCCCTGAAGATGATAAGGCACATCGCAGGCTGGATTTGCAATCTCACGACTTCATTTATTTAGTCCTTCTTGGAAAACAGATAAGCTCGTCCATCCAACGGCAGCACGCACGCCCACGCTTTATCACAGCGATGCCTCCGTCTTTTCATGAAGAACTGGAAATGCTCAAATTATTAACTATCAAAGCAGAACACTTTAGAAATGATAGAACGGCACAGAAATTGTAAAGGAAAGCAGATCAGTTGTCTGGAAATCTCCCAACAGCTAATACGCTCAAATTGTAATCTAAATGTCTTTTTGTTTTGAATTGTCTGGGATTAGGGTTGGGAAAAGACTCAATTATTCTACTCAAACTCTTCTGAATTATTTATGAAAACTAAATAAAGGATAAATTGGGCACTGATGAACTGAGGACCTGGCGGTGAAGAGAAAGTTGGGTACCAGAAAACAAGCAATTTTCCCTCAATAGGAGTGTTTACTGTTTCTCCCCTTTCACAGGAGACGACAAATTGTCTGTGAGGCTCAGCTGCCCCGTTCCTGGCTCCCCCCACCACCCCCGCAGCCCTGGCCACGCTCTGGCCTCCCACTCCAGCCCGGCAGCGGGATCCAGTTTATTGCCTATTGATCTGCCAGCGACAGAGAAGGCCAAACTGAGACATTAACTTTATTATCTCTGCTTGCTCGGGAACCTCCAGCAGGTTTCAGCAACGCTCAGAGATGCATCGCACCGATGCCCAGGGCACAGCCTCGCCCTTTGCTAGAATCAGCTTTAAAAATGGGGAAAAAGGACACGAAATTGGGAAATCCCTAAATGCTCTCCTTTCTATCTTCCAAGCAAGAGGGACAAGGAGTTGGGGTCTGCACATCCTCAGGCAGGGAATGGCACATGAAGAAAGCCTCCCTCCTGGTCCCACTCCTGCACGGGTGAGCAACGAGGCGCGTTTCCCAGCAGGGCAAGGTGAGAAAAAAGCAAAATTGAAGGAGGTGCCCAGTGTGCCCCCAGGAGCTGCAGCAAGGAGGTGAATCCAGCCCCTCGCTCCCAGCACTGCACCCATCACCGCCTTCCCTCGCTGCCGACAGAGCCACGCATCATAAATCACAGACTCATTTAGGTTGGAAAAGACCTTTATCCTAGGATAGAGTCCAACCTCTAACCTAGCACTGACATTTCCACCACTAAACTATGTCCCTAAGCACTACATCTACACATCTTTCTATGATACTTATGCTACACAACTTTTGTAGACGCAAGAGGTTTGTGACTTGTTAAAATATACATGCACAGAGGGGACACAAAACTACTTCAGAGCTGCCTGGGCAAGCATGAGAGGGTGCAGGGCTCTCCTTCACACCACGATGCCTCCAGTTTGCTATCAAACCAGCGATGTATACTCACACTCCAGAGTTCACTGAAGTTGTTGACACCTCTCCACTACCACTCGGCTTCAAATAGCACTGAAAGCAGATGCTGAACAAACAATAAACAGAGCTGAAAAAACTTTGACCTTGGTCATGTATCGGATTCTATGGGAAGACAACGAAAACCTGTCCGTAACGCAGGGAAGACCAGATAAATCCGGCAAAATGCAGGTGTCTGTGGACATTAAGTGATGGATGAAGAGTAAGAATTAATAAAAATACTCCTGAATATGCTATTCTGTGGCACAAGTGTATCCAAGGAGGCAGTAGGCACAAACCATCAAGGACTACATGAAAGCAGCAAGTGATACAGCAGGATCCTTCGCCTCCTCTGCCACTGCCCATCAACTTCGCATCTCAGCTTCCCACTCACAACCACATCACTCATACACAAGGCAGCAGGTTTAACTCCCAGTGTGATCACATAAACCTTATGTTATGGACCAGGGTCTATCAGAGCAAACCAAGGAGGACACTGACCTCTCCCCAGCAGCTGAGGTGACCAACACAGAGGTCCTGCTGCTCCAGCTGTCCCACCAGCCCTGTGGAGAAGCTATCAAATCACACACAGAGTCCTGTCCAGATCTTTTCATGTAGGAAACTACTCCTAGATAACTATTGCTCCCTGGACCAAAGAACTACAGGGCAGTCACAGACTCCAGTTCAGCCCTCCTGCCCCAGCACCACCACTGCCAGCCACAGCCTGGTCTTGCCAACCCAACTGCTCTGGGTCAGCTCCATTTCCAAGGTCTGCAAGCCTTTACGTCACCCTCAGCACTCACATCCCACTGACCAGGCAAGCCTGTATTACAGATCTTTACTATTTCCCCTTCCTTTCAGCCCAAGGGTTTGCAGCGCCGCACTGACCGCCTCCCCAGGACAGTGGGTCTCACCAGCCCAGCAACGGGAAAAGTCACCAAAGCCATCACAATCCTCAAAGATACATCAATATTTGCTGTTGTGAAGCAAAAGTTGTATTGACTTTATCTCTCTCTCAAAAAATAATCCCTCTGAGCTAATTCAATATAACACATCTTGCGATTTTCACATCCTAACGCTTCAGTCCACCGCAGCCTGCACGGGAAGGATGCTCCTGCGGTTACGCAGAGACCTGCAAAAGAGGAGTTGGATTCAGCTCCTCCATGAGCCACAAGCACTTTGTGCGTTGGCCACCACCTTGCAGAGGATTTGCTGCTTTCCCCACCAGACGCAGCCCTGAGAGGTTGTTCCCTGCACCCCTGAGGTGGCTGCTTGGCCGCAAGGCACTGCAGGAGCTCTAGTATGGACCAGCATCGATTTGTCCAAGACCTGGACACCCTCTGGACACTCACCCCTTGGAGATGCCACAGCACGCTGAGCCTCGCTGCGATGGGCACACCACAAGGCATCAGGAACCCTTAGCAAAGGACTCCCAGGCCGCACTGCTGTGCGGTACCATTCCTCCTCTTCCTCCCCCCCAGCTGGCCAGCCCCTTTCCGAGCCTCTCCACCACTGTTCTGTGCAATCCTCATATCGATTTCCAGGTTCTCTGCCTCATTCACAAACCCCTCTAATAAAGTGGCCCATCAATCTCACTGCCATTCAGCTCCCACTTCACGCGCTCTGTCAAGGGCTTCGCTTTTCAAGTGACTGCACTGTAGGTTTAAGCCTGCCAATTATCCCTTTAGCCCCAAACACCAACCCAAACCCACCAAATTCAAATCCTATGGTAACGGCTTTGCACTCATAGGAAACTGGCTCCTGATTAAGAGCCAAAAAGCTGTATCTGTTTTGGGCTTAAAATGGAAATGAAAAGAAACTCATCTAGCGCTGGGTTTAATTAGCTTTTAGAACTGCAGCCAGTCCAGGAACTGCCATGCAGGATGGGGCAGGGATGCTCGCACCCAGCGAGGCGGCACGGCCTCAGCATCAACCAACAGGGATGGGCACAGAGCCGGGCTGCTGGCTCCAGGTGCCTGCTGCAAACCAGCCCAGGTGAAAACCAGCTCCGAAGGGACCAGGCAGCTCAGCCAAACGCAGATGGGCTCCCCTGCGCACGAGGCTTTCTGAGCCAGCAGGAATTGTGTTACAGATTTTCCCCTACATCTGCACTCGGCTGACCTTGGGGTTTTCACGCGTTGCTCTTATGGCAGAGGGACAAGCTCCGTCCCTGCTTCCAGCACTGGGATGGGATGAAAGCAGAAATGTTTACAAGCAGAAATATTTGTATCCCCATTTGTTTTAGCAAAAATAAACCTCTCCAAAGCACTCCACACTGCCAAGCACTGTTAGGAAATACAACAGAAAAGAAGCCCATCATTCAAAATCAAGTGCATGCTTGAAAGCGCAACCCACTGACCAGGGAGAGGGCAGGTAGGGGAGGTGGGAAGAGACTCACCACAGCCCACGTCTTATATTCAAACCTGTTCCTTTCTATAACCCATCAAATCTGCAATCCTCCCTTGACTCCCTCACATCCACAGCAGTGATGGGGGATCTCGCAGGGATGATCTCTCCACAGCGCACTCTGAGCATCGCTGTGAAGGACGGGCAGCAGCGGGTCACTGAACCAAGGATGTGGGAGTGCTTCTTGATGCCAAGAAAACAGGTTTTCTTTAGGTTTTGGTTCAACACCCTTTTTCCTCCCCTGGCAGTCACGTCCCACATAATCCCCCTACCGATGAGCCCCTTCCTCGATCCACAGCAGGACCAGGGAGCCTCTGGCTGCCTCATTTGCAGGGCTCCCTCCTCGTTTCCAGCCAGCGCTACTAGCCCTTCACTCTCTCAAGCATAAAATTGTTTGTTGTAGCTCATGAGTCACAAGGATTTTTAGAGAAAGAGAAAACAACGGGAACAATGGGAGCCCTGGGAATAGTTTTTGGTTGTACAAACTGTCTTCCTATCAGCCTGAGCTGGCACCTCCGTGGGTGCAGCTCTCGGCTGCCTGACCCCGCTTCCCTCCCACCCCCAGCCCTACTGCCCTGCTGTTACATCCCATTTTTCCAGCCCTTTCCAAAACCAGACAAGTGGCAACATTTGGTAGCAAGGCTCTGAAACGCCTGGTGTGTTTGTAAGTCGAGATATAATCTGCCTGTGGGGAAAATACTCACTCTTGTGTTCATTTGGGAGCCAGCCTGCTATCTCTTCATCTAGGCTTGTTTCCTCTCAAAACGCTAAATGTTAAAGATTCACTGAACAACAGAATTTAAAAGAGGAACAAGAAGCATTTTTGTCTGGCCTTTCTCAGCACTCAGAAGACAATGGTACTAATCTGTTATCCCCACGCTGTCCTGGGAAAAGCGACAAAGCCACTGCAGCCAAACCTTTCAAAAGAAACAGATTTTCTCCTCATCCCGCCCAGTAAAAGCATGTCCAGTCTTGCTTGGCCATACTCATAAAATCCCTTCTTCAAGCATGGAGAGCCCAGGGACTAAATTCACATTGCACTGGGCCATTACATACCTATCACTGGGGAAATAAAAAAAAAAACAAACCAAAAACCAAGCTCTAATGCATTAAGAATGACTTTTTAGAAGGGAAGCAATGAAGATGTTGGTTGAAAGGGTTAAATCCTTGTAAAGAGATATAAAAAGACATCTTTCAAAATGCGGATGTAATATCTAAACAGGCTAAGTAGAAAATAACGTAAATTGTATAAATCTGTGGTTTCCCCTTCTTCTTGAACCCTGCCTGCAGCTGCCTCCACGAGGTCCAGACCCAAGGAGAAGGGCGATGAGGATGTCCGGTGGGATGAGCAGCACCCGCAGAGGGAACCTGAGACTGTGCAGGGCTCTTAAGCTTAGAAAAGGGACAGCTGGAGGGGAGCCAGGCAAGCGGTTTGCACAAAAAAAGCAGGGCTTTTTCCTTCCTCCACAATATATTCCAGTAGTGTTTTGGATCTCAAGTAGTTCAGGAGCTAATGACGAACGCAGCGGCTCAGGCGGTGACTCAGGCAGCATCCGAGGGAGTCCCCAGGCCGCTGACGGCTGGGAGCTGCTGGATAGAAGCGGTGACTATCATTACACACTTGCCTTGTTCTTATATTCTCCCCGTCGACACCGACAACTGTTCCCTGTCAGAACAGGAGATAGGGCTTGATGACTGCAGTCTAACCAGTGAGGCTTGCGCTCATATCCCCAGCAGCCCTATAGCCGGGGGCAGGATCACACTAATGCGTCACTAAAAGAAGCAGAAATCCATACTTGAGGCACATCTTACTCCCTGCTGCAGGTTCAGCATCTGAGACAGCAAAGCCCTGAGCGAGCATCCCCCTCCCTCCAGCTCCTGGGGCAGGGAGCGCAACCAGCATCTCACAGAGCTCCTCGACCAGTGGCACGTGGAGGTGGGTACCAGGTTCAGAGAGTAACGAGTTCTGAAGTGACTAATTAAAATGACCAGACGGGTGAACTGCTATCACCGCAGATGCAAGAAGCTGCTGGCAGCTGCCCACGTCCATCCAGCACCTGCAGAGCCATCCCCGCGCCCAGGGCACCGCAGGCATCACACCAGGGCTCCACCTCAAGGTCTCCACCTCCCAGGAGCAGGGAAGGCAGGACAACTGTCGCTCCTGCAAGAGAAGCACCCAAGACAGAGGCCTGATGCCTGGGGGACATCAGGAAAGAGCCTGGGCAGAGCCCGGTGACAGGCACAGATAAATATAATCGCCCTCCCTGGCAATGGCCCCCATCGCGGATGTTTACAAACAGCTCAGTACTTTTCCATGTTAAGAAGCTTGTTTTTCCAGATGCCTTGTATTGGGTGGTTTTTATTGTGTATAGTTAATCCCTTCTCACAGAGTCTTTCATAATAAACATCACCCCCTGACCTGGCTAATAACTATTTAACACTAATGCTTTTGATTTATCTCTTGCTTGGGTTGCTGGTGGGGAGGGGAATGCAGACGGCTGCTCACAGAGAAACAGGGAAATGACTTTGAGAGAGGCAGAAGAGCTTGGCCATTCCACACAAACACAAATACCCTCCTCCCCCAGCCTGTCCTCCAGCACTGCCACCCCTCGGGACGCACCCGGACCCTCCACACTTGGACAAAGAGCTCAGCTCCTGACAAAGCTACAAGCCACGCATGTATCTAGAGTTTGAGTTACTGAATCATAGAATCATTAAGGTCAGAAAAGACCTCTAAGATCATCAAGTGCAACCATCAACACAAGACCGACATGCCTACTAAACCATGTCCTGAAGCACCACTTCTACGCGTTCTTTGAAGCCCTCCAGGGATGGCGATTCCACCTCTTCCCTGGGCAGCCTCTGCCAGTTCTTCACCACTCTGTCAGTAAAGACAATTTTTAAAAAGGCTTGTCCAGCCCCAAAATGTCTGGGGCTGCCCAAGGGGGTTCAACATCTGATAAAAGATTATTCCTGCTCTCCCTGTTACTGCCTTGGGGTTCCCATCCTCACTGGGAGAAAAGTAGTTCACTACTTCATGTGACAATTTGTCAGTCGTGTGGTTTACATTTTACACCTCTCAGTACTTGCTCCAGCAGGACATGATGCTCATTCCAGTCTGCACCTGAAATCCTCCAGGGCACCAGCAAGAAATCTCCCAGGATGTGCCAAAGCCTGCATTGTTTCACAGATTATGAGCAGTGGATCCCACACATGGACCAGATGGGTTCACGGGTGCTCAAAGGCAGAGCAGAAGGTGGGTCACTTGTAGAAAAGTCTGGCAGATGCTGTTGTAGTGGAAATCCAGAAACCAGCACTTGTTGGAGTGATCTCCAAACCATCCCTGTGCACTATGGGTCTTGGACCTGCCATGTGGAGCAATCCTATGTCCAACCTCAGGGACAGTCCACACTCACCTGACCCCAGGGTTTCACCTGGAGCTGGATTCAAGCAGATCCAGATGCCAGCAGCCACAGAGAAGATGCAGGGTAAGGGGAGTAAAGCTGAGATCTGGATCAGTCCCATCTGCTCAAGTTCCCACCATGCTTTTACAACAGATATTTGTCAGCGTGAACATCCTGGCCAAACTCCAACTAGAGAAATTACACATCACCTCCCTGAATTCCCCTGGAGTTTCAGTTCAGATATGCCACTGGGGTTCACCTTCTGTCCCAATGGTTGCTAAGCTGGGTGCTGTTAACCTTTTACTCCACTTTACTTGTTCCAAATTGCAGAGAACTGTCCTCTGGGCATAACGGAGCACAAAGCAGAGGGGATGAGCCTGGCCTCCATGGTCCCACATCTGATGTCTCCCACGTTGCTGTGGACTAAGATCCAGTTTTCACTCCAGCTGTTGCAGAACAGCAAAACTTGCATCTGGGTCTGGACATCCTTCGCAAAGCACAGGAGTGTTTTCACTTGGAGTCTTGACTCAGATCCAGTAACTTCATTAGCAGCCAGGTACACTCCTAGCTGACTGACAGAGCTAATTCATATTAAAGACAAAAGTATGCCTGTACCAGTGATGCAGAAAAAGACCTCCCAGCGCAGGCTCTTCTGGAGGAGGATTTTGCTGGGCAGCACAGGGTGGCACATGTGGCACTGCTGGTGACGCATGAGTCGCATCCTCGCACATCCAACCGAGCCTAATGCCGAGCATCTCTGTGGGACTCGTGAAGGCTCCTACATGGCTGACTTTACAGACACATCGGGCACAGGGATAGGTGAGGGGGGGGGGTGGCAGGTAACAGTTCCCCAGGAATAGGAGATGCCCTAAATGCTTCACTTTTTCAATGAGGGATTCAGCTCATGGAATACAACCCCCTCACCCACTTTGAGAGACACATCTATAATCAAAAGATGACATTACCAGCCCTAACGTGCAACTTTCCAACAGCCTTGTCAGCAGCCAGTGACATCTGCACCCCTGGTTCTTTGCTCTCTGGAGTGTTTCCAATTACCTCCGCTGGTAATAACAGCTTTGCAGCTTCTCTACCCAAGGCACAAACGACTCGGGACTATTTTAAGTGTCTGTCCACTGCCAACCCGTTAGATGTATCAACGTAAACCTGTCACAGCAATAAAAACCAAGTGCAGCTGTAATTCAGGCAGTGACCACAGGAAAACCTCAAAATCTCTACTCAGCTTGATGCAAAGGGAGGATGTTAGAGAGGTTTGTGCTTGCTGGGCCACAGCCTCAGGAGAGGCGTCATGTGGGGTCCTGGGAAGGAATTTACAGCCCGCGAGCAGGCATTGGCCGTGCCAGCTTCACCTGCTTCTAAACTTAGCTCTGTTTGTCACCAGATCCCAGTCCAGAGGAGAGGGAATGTGAGAACAATGTCCCTCTGGCTTTGCTCACGCTGCTCTTGAAATGAAGAGGACCAGCGCTAAACATTGCAGTTGCTACAACAGCAGCTCATGCCTAGTATAGTTTCCATGTCTAGTGGAAACGTATCCGAGCCACGGAAGGGAAAGGAGGGCACAGCATCGGCCCTTCCAGCACCGTCCTCGGACAACTCAGCTCCTCCTAACGTGGTCCCAGAACGCAGAGCTGGCAGAGGCAACCTGGGCGATGCCCTCCAGGGCCCATGACAGCTCTGAGTGAGGGAAAACCCTGCAGCAAGGTCAGACACCAGTGACCTCAGTCAACGCCCTTCAGCCCCAGAACAGGAGGAAACCAACATAACATGATTGGCAGCTCAGCTGTGCGGTCTCTCATTTCACATCTCTCTGTACTTCCTACTTAATCACGGGGAGGAGCTTCCACGCCACCGCGCTCTGGCATCAGCGCCACGACCCGTGCCACTAACGACAGGACATCCAGGAGGGCACCCAACCTGCAGCACCTCAGCACGCAGCCACCCCAGTGATGCAGGACCTCCCAGTCCCACCAAACCCACCAAACAGAGGTCCAGGGATGGACTGGGCACAGGGACCCCAATGGAGCGGGATCTCCCACCCTTCAGGGCCGGCTCCGCATTGTGGGTTCTGACTTCTTGGAGGACACCTTGTCCTGGCACCCACCACCCGCAGCCAGCCACGGGCACGCCAGCGGCCAACACAGCTGGGCAAGCACAGAGCTGGAAGAAAACTCTCCTTTGGCAAAAGCCTAGAAGCCTACATACCTCAGAGGGCTTCTTCTCCTTCTGCCGTGACCAGGTGGATTTGGTATTTGGAATTTTGGCGCATCTGGAGGCAGACGTGGTGTGACCTGCAATGAGACAGCAGAGCCTGGTTACCAGGAGAAGTGATGAAGCTTCGTGTGCCTCTCTGCTGCCAGCCCCACTGCCGCTACCACAGCCCCAACCAACACCAAGAGGTGGCAACACCCTGACTCGGCGTTACTTTCGTGCAGATCCCGGGGTGCTTCAATAAAACAGATTTACATCACTTTCCTGCTGCTGAAGATGATTAAATGGAGAACTCTGAAATTTAAAAACACTGCTGTCAGATGCAGACACCAGAACTACAAACACAAAGTCAGGAGTAAGAATGGTTTCCAAGAGGAAACAAGTCAGCGTAGCTCTCCTGGAATCAGGAATAATGGAGATAAGATCAAATTTTTCTAACAGGGATGCTTAAAGACAAACATCTGAACTGCTCAAGGACTCCACACCTCAAGGTCAAAAATACTGACCAAATGGGTAAAACTTCTCTGCCCGTGCCAGGATCAATAACTTCCACGCTGGTGTGCAGTTCAGCATCCAGTGGGAACCACAGAACAGGACACACAGAATGAATCCATTTTACACTCTTCAGTAGCAAGAGTGGTTTTGCTTTGGGATATGGGATTACTTTACTCTGGGAATATTATGAATAGACTCTCCTTATCCTGTCTGGAGCAGCAGCATCACCACCACTACCACCCCCACAAGGCAACACCAGCTAAAGCCTGAAATGCACTGGGAACATCATGTTTTTAATCCTTATTTCCAACCTATATACGTTAATATAACTAAAAAACAAAGCTGTACGTATTCGGTAATAATAAATGACAAACTAATGATTGGGATCTTTTCATAATAACGATCACAGCTGGGCTTTCTGTTATAGAAGGACATCCCAGACTCCACTATATAAAAACGGTTTTGTCGAGGTGCAAAAAATTAGCTCCCAATAGGCCTATTCAACATTGATTTTATCCTCAGATGGCTAAACAGGAGGGTACGATGCCACGCACATAAGCGGCTGCCAAACACGATGGGGCCATGCGTGCGAAGACTTCAGGAGAGGCTCTGCAAGGACTGCGTAGGCAAAGCCCGAGGTTAAATTCCCTATGCTAGAGCCGCTGGGAAATGCTGCTTCACTCGGTGAGCTACTCAAAGCATTGCAGCAGCAGATCCACGGTTTATACTCAGAGATTGAGTCACCAACTTCCACCTTTCCTCTCTTCTCAAGCTACAACGCGGCCCTACAACTATGTAGGCTTAGATAACGCACCGCTGCCATCCTTTCCTGGTGGGGGCACAGAAAAGAAGATCATCGCTTTGTTTACAATTATCCTGCAGGAGAGCATTTGTCAACAGCTTAGATATCACCTGCAGCATAAATATCCAAGCCCAACAGAGATAAGGCCGTGTCGTTTAATACCATGATTAAAGACGCCTTACCCCCGAAAGGCAGCGAAGCTAGCTCGCGTGGCTGGGCTTGGTAAGCCTTTGAGCATCAGGGGATTAGGAGACGGGAGTTTGGAGCACAGCTTCCAAAACAAACCCCTTTCCGAGATAGAGATGTTTTATTTTACCAGAAGTGAGCGGCGTTGATGGAGCTTGAAAGACTTTGTGTAGGCGCAGCTCAGCCTCCAGACCCCCCCAGGGCTTCACAAGGACGGGGCTCCCCTCCACCAGCCAAACTGCAGGTTCCCGTCGGCTCTAGCAGCGCAAGCTCTGCTCATGCTGACAATTTTTTTGGCTAAAGCTGTGGGAATGGCAGCCAAAGCCAGCCAGCTCAGCCTTTCCATAACCCCCTGTAATCTCCCCATCGCCCTGTTAGGAAAAGGCCCAGAAGTTCAGTGTCTTTAGCAAAGTCCTTTTCATTCTTGAACATCCCACAGCCAGATCCTGTAAAGTGTGGAGAGCAAATTCCCAGCACGGCCCAGATGAAATTACTGTGACATTTGTAAGAAACCAAGAGGAAGCAGCAGGAAACTCGGGAGCCCAGACAAGGGATTATTAGACTCCTGCCTCGAGGGTGCAGAACACCAAGGCACTGCAGTATGTCTGCAGTGGGTGAAACCCTGGAATAAGTGGGAGAGGGAAGAGGAAAGCGCTCTATTTATAGCCAAAATTCAGCACATTTGCACATGTTTATTGTTGAGCGCATGCTTCTGTGCTTTCCTCAATGAGGATGAAGTGAGGTAGATGTTGAAAAGCATGCGTGGGCTTGCAAGCTTTGCTGGCTTGAGCCTTATCCCTTTTCCCACATCACTCTTCAGCTCGCAAGGCGGCTCCGGCTCTAACCTGACTCCAGGAAAAACTTCCCTTTCCCCCAGTACAACTCAGTCCAAAGCTAACCGGTCTCAGGCTGCAGCTCACAGGAAAGGACAACTTGTCTACAGAGGATGTTTGCTTCGTTAGCAGATTTGCAATCAGCAGCTCTCCCTCACCCAGACTGCTCACAGGAGGGAGACACACTCATCAGTTAAGAGGAGCCACAGCCAGGGCATTTAAATTGCTATCGGCTTGTTGCTGCATTTCTGACAAACCAAGCCCTGCACACAATTCATTGCACAGAGACTTCCCAGTAAATGCGGTTTCCTCCACTCTTTGCAAAGTAATTATTCAAGCTTTTCCCTGCTGGAGGTGAATGGCTTAGTTATCTCATTCAAAGACGTGAATTAAAGGTCTTACTGTCAGTGGTGTCTGAATTATCACTGCTGATGGAGCACTTGCGTCGTTTTTCTTCCATCTGTAACGAAAGAAATGGAACGTTACACTTAATGCCCAGGAAACTCATCTCGGCACCAAATCACTGTTAACTGAAGATCTGCACCCGGTGTTATCCCAGCACCAGCCTGGACTTACCCTCAGCCAGCCACCTACCCAGCGGCTTAAAAAAAAAGGAAGAAAACAATTCTCGCAGGGCTTTTTTAAACACTTTAAGGGTGTCAGTGTTTCTCTACTAGCTCTCCCTGCTCCTAGGAGGTACAGCGAGTACACTTGGATCACTCGGCTCTGCATGGCAATTTGTCCATGCAGGATTCACAGCCTGATGTCTTTCCCTCTGCACGAGCATCACCGCTGGAGGATGCCCACGGAGGAAGGATGCCCCACGGAGGAAGGATGCCCCACGGAGGAAGGATGCCCCACGGAGGACCACAGCAGTGCAGACAGTACAGAAGACATCCCATGGACTACACATCTGGCTCGCCAACTGAGAAGCGCACAGATAGAAGGATGGAAACCACGCACACTCTCAGTATGTCTGCAGGGGGAAGTCCGAGCACCACGGAGCTGAAAAGGACCCCTGTGTACAATGAGACCGGGATTTTACCCTCTGACTCATCTTCCCACTCAGGCAGTATCTACTTCTTTGAAGACTTCTGGTGTATCTGTCACCCAGCCAGCACGGACTAGCCAAGCCTGAAGCACGTTTCCCATCAGCCACGCAGCCCCCTGCCCGCACCACGGCTCCCAAGTGGCTTCTGCACAACCGCGGTGACTTCTCCATCCTCTCAGAGACAAAGCCACGGCAGAGGGTACCACCATACCCATCAGGAGGACAGGAGGCCCGTTTCAAGCTCAGCTGCTGATTTGCTTTGTGACTCTGAACAAGCCGCAGAATCGCTTGAAATCAGCAGGTTCTCTCTGAACTTGCCCCTTGGGAGCCAGGCACTCAGACCTGAAAGTCAAGTATCTCTACCAGTAGGTGCTTTCAAAAGCAGAAAAGGAAAGAAAAATGAGGATTTACATTTTGAAGGCCCCACTTTACCAATGTTTAAAAGGTGGCTGATAAGTTTGTCCCCACCTCCAGAAGAAGGCCTTGGGAGCTCTGGATGGAAAGCCAAACCCGTGGACTGACAACTATCCAACAGACTCTGAGCTAAAATATGCCTGCAGGAAACAATGTTCATCTAATGGAAATCTTCCTGGGGCTTTCTGAGATATTCTGTAAGAATCCAAGGTTGTTATCATGGGATGTGCATCACTGCTTCCACAGATGATAAGTGGGAATGGTAACAAAACACTGGTTTGTGCTGCTCGGTCACAGCAGGTACTGGCAGCACACGGACTGGAGAGCAGGCTAGAGCTTGCCATTCCCCCTCAAACAACAGGAAAAGTTCCACTTAAGCATATAAAATCCTTCCAGTGCCTGTATTTTACAATAGATTCACTATGTTTTATCACACCATTATAAGCGATAATACTACCAAGTATCATAAACATTTTAATTACCAGTGTTGCGCTAAGGCATTGCCCTGTCAAAACATGATTAAAAATGTTCCTTGAGAATATGGCAATATCAATACTTTCCCCCAGTGATTCAAGGGGAAACAGATGTTATTAAACCAGCCTTGTTCCAAGTAGCCATCAGATTTTGGCTTGGGGAAAGCTATATTGAAGACAACTCTAACTGCAGTTTACTTTTAGTGGGAATCCTACCTGCGCCTTTTAAACTGGTTCCTTCTGGTCTGAAGTAGCAAACAGGCTTCTGGAGGACAAAGCTGAGGCTATGATTTAATTGATTCTGGAGCTCCTAATCACAGAGATGAAATAAGCCAAAGCCAATGGGGAAAAGAAACACCTGAACTCAAGCAAAGGAATGCTACTCACAGCCAGCGAGATTTCTGGTGCTTCCATCTTTCTCTTTATAGCAAGATGGCGTTGACATCATTCTCCTTCCAAGGGAAGGGAAAAAGTATATGATTAATGCACAGCCCAGGTGTCAGGATACTGGGGCTGGTTTTGGCTCTGATATGTATGCAAGAAGCACTAATCACCCCTTTAAATGAACTTGATCCCCGCTTCTGTCCTACTCCTACCTGCACAACACATTTTTACGCGCTCAATAGAACTACATGAATTTCTATTCACGTCCAGAAGTGGCTCACATTGCAGGTGAAACCGTGGCCCTACCTCAGTAAATCATTTATCACTGTTCAGTGGGACCCAAGCCAGCATCCTCTGAACCAAACTGCGTTAAGTTGCTCCCAATGACATTTTGGCTTGAGTGAAGCACAGACATCTCTGAACTAAAAGGCAAGCCCTGCCTGGGCAGGAATGGCCCACAAGGTACTTGTCCACCTGAAGGAAGGAAAATTTGGGGCCAAAACCCAAGTTAATTTCAATTTCCAGGCAGTGCTAAGAAGATGCTGCTTCCTGAGGCATCTGGAGCAGCCAAACAGTAGTAAAGCGCATGGTACTTAAAAAAGGAATTTACTGTAGAAGAGGGGTAATTGGGCCATTTCCCCACCTGGAGCACAGGATTATAAAGGCTGCTGGTGGTTGGGAATGAAATCCAGCTTGGACCCACATCCCTGCATGGAGCAAGCTCCCAGGAGCAGCTCAGCTGCTGTACTACCAGGCAACTGAAAGCCTCCACAAAATACGGTCTCTGCTCCAAAATTAATCCTCTGTTTATACTAGACGCCAATTTCACCTTAAACTGACCCATTCCCCGCATGGCATCATTATTAAGAGTCATAAACAAATACCAAAAAAATTTGTAATACTTTGAAAAGGTCACTGTTAGGTCAAACTTGGCCCAAAATCTGGCTTTTACAGAGCCAGAAACCAAGAGGAAAGGTTTCTATGTATGCTCGCTTAAAAAATTCAAACAGAAACAGATGTGGGTTTCTTTTATAAACAAATGAACATCCCCCAGAAGTGTCTGCAACTCAAATCCACAGGCACAGCCCTGCTAATGCCTGGAAACCCGAAAAAACAGAATTGCTTGCAAACTAACACGTGTTCAGCATCGCCTTTGTTCGAGCTGAGAAAGGCAGATAAATGCTAAACCAAGGAAGATGATGGCCCTCCATCAGCCTAAACAAATGTAAATCACTAGGGCCCCGGACAAATTAGCCTCAGGATTGGCAATAAAATTGAGACGATGGCCTCAGGCTGCCTGGTTCAGCCTCCCAGCAGGGGAGGGATGAAGAGGAGCTTCTGGAGATGCAATTGTGCCCAGCTCATGCCATATGGGAGAAGGCAGCAGGACTCTTGTCACATATTGATGCCCAGATCCTGAGCTCCTGACCCACCTGGGCACTCTGCACACTCCCTGCACTCAGGGGGCATCACTGATGCTCCCCAGCTCCCTGCAAAACTTCTGTACATCAAGTCCATGGGAGATTTGGAGCTCCTTGGGGCATCACAGCATCCTGTGCAGGGGCTGTTTCCAAGAACAAACCATTCTGGACTGTGGCAAGCAAAAGAGAGAGATTCATACATGCCTGCGCTCACTGCTTCCAGAAGGAACAGGCACAGAAACCTGCACAAGTTGCAATAAAAAAAAAGGAAGTATTTGGTCATCACCTCTTCCCAGCGCTCACCCGTTAAAAGGATGCTCTGTGCCGTCACCTCGGATGCTGTGGCAGCTGAGCCACAGCCGGCTGAATTCTTTGCTCTGTGTTTGTAAGCTGCAATGAGACTGCAGAAAAAAAAAACCAACCCACTTCCCTGTTCGTTCTTCCAGCCCAGAAATAGGAACACAAACAGAAAATGGTGCCCCCAGTGGCACACACCCTGCTCCAGCCACCCAGCACCTATGGGAGCCCCTGGTCCATCGCTGGTGCTGTGGAGACATCCCAAACCCATGGGAGCCCCTGCTCCATCACAGGTGGTATGGAGACATCCCACACTCATGGGAGCCCCTGCTCCATCACACGTGGTGTGGAGACATCCCAAACCCATGGGAGCCCCTGCTCCATCACACGTGGTGTGGAAACATCCCAAACCCATGGGAGCCCCTGCTCCATCGCTGGTGGTATGGAGACATCCCAAACCCATGGGAGCCGCTGCTCCATCACACGTGGTGTGGAGACATCCCAAACCCATGGGAGCCCCTGCTCCATCGCTGGTGGTATGGAGACATCCCAAACCCATGGGAGCCCCTGCTCCATCACACATGGTGTGGAGACATCCCAAACCCATGGGAGCCCCTGCTCCATCGCTGGTGGTATGGAGACATCCCAAACCCATGGGAGCCCCTGCTCCATCCCAGGTGCTGTGGAGACATCCCACACTCATGGGAGCCCCTGCTCCATCAGAGGTGGTGGGGAGACATCCCAAACCCATGGGAGCTCCTGCTCCATCACAGGTGGTGTGGATACATCCCAAACCCATAGGAGCCCCTGCTCCATCCCAGGTGATGGGATGCTCTCCGCACCTTCCCTCTGGGTTAACTATTTCTTCACTCTATCTAGGAATACCAGCAGGTTGTTAGAAAGTACAATAATAAGGGTGGAGAGCTGGAAGGTCCCAGCCTTTAGACAGGGTTGTCCAAGCTCATTTTGGAGCCAATCACTGCTCTAGCAGGCTCGGAATGAGCAGCAGCATTGCCCGACGCAGCCACAGCCCCAATTTCACAATAAGAGAAGAACAAACTTTTCAATGGAAGGACGCGCACCAGCTGTGCCAACTGTCGGCGTGCCCAGCCCCTACGCCCCAAAGGAAGAGCAACTGCTCTTCTCTTAACCATCCTGGTAACTGTGCAAAGTGTAAATCCAGAGTGCCACAGTCCTGGTACCCAGGAATGCTCCTTTCCTGCCTCTCCACCTCCTCCACAGGCTCCTGTCAGCCCCAAAAAACTCTTCCACAGCAGCTCTGCCTGCTCTCTTGGCTCCCTGGGGCAAAAAGTAACCTCATTTAAATTTAAAACAAAACAAGCCCTCCTTTGCTTCCTGTGCTTTGCCTTTTTCCACATCTACAAGGGGATTCTTTTTCTTCGCTACTCCCATTTACAGCTTTGCTTACCTCTTCTGACTTGTTACCCTCTAATTACCCATTTTTGATTCCACAAGCCCAGGCAGAGCACAGGGAATCAGAAAGGTTCCTGCGGGCACCTGGGGCCACCGCTGCCCGTGGGCTGGAGGGAGCAGGTGGGGACACAGGGCAGGGACACAGGGCAGAGCTCTCCACCACCCATCCTGCCTGCCCCATCCCTGAGCATCCGCAACTCCAGAGGAAAATCAACAGGAGCTCCGGGCGCTCCAATCTCGTACCAAATACCCAGAGAAAAGCAAAGCCCAGACCTTATTTAAAATACTTGGAGGACCACTTAGTCACCAACTTCCAGCACTTGGCATCAAACACTATCAGCAGCCACCAATACTTCAGATGCATCGCATCTCCCTGCCTACAGACCTAATGTGTACCCTCCCATCCTTTGCTCCAAGCCTTCATTTTTGGACATCAGCCTCAATTTTCCTAGGAAAAACAAATTTAACCTTTGATTTAACCTTTCTGCAAGCTATTTTTACTTCTATCTCAAGCTTATTTTAACCTCAGTAGCCAATAAACGCTTAAAGGTCAAACACCATTCCTAAGAGCCGGGCTTCTCACCCTTGGGAGAAAGGCTGAGATCATTGATCTTTTCCTAAGTCAAATCCCCTCTGAGAAATGTCCCAGCAGTAGGAAGGTCCAGGCTCAATAAGTAAACAATTTTCACTGTGGGTGCTGAGAGAATGAGCTGGGAATTTTTCCTGCGAATGCCGTCCTTCCCTGCCCACTCAAAACGAGCTCAGGATGTACAGGTATGGAGATGTATTATTTTTTTCTCCCCCTCCTTCTACTTGCATCCGAGCTTGACAATTAAGCATCCCTGCCTCTGCAGCGCTTCCCAACTTGCCGATCGCTGCCTGCATCCCCAGCACTGGGGCGGCAGGTAAGGGCGATCCCAGCCCCGCAGCCCAAAAGCGGGGGATGCAGGGACATGGCAAGGGGGGACAGGGGATGCTTTGGGGTGCAGGAGATGTAGGGACAGTGAGGGGGGACAAGGGATGCTTTGGGGTGCACGGACACAGAGGAGTGGGACAAGGGATGCTCTGGGGTGCAGGAGATGCAGGGACACAGAGGAGGGGGACAAGGGATGCTTTGGGGTGCAGGAAATGCAGGGACACAGAGGAGGGGGACAAGGGATGCTTTGGGGTGCAGGAGATGCAGGGACACAGAGGAGGGGGACAAGGAATGCTCTGGGGTGCAGGAGATGCAGGGACACAGAGGAGGGGGACAAGGGATGCTTTGGGGTGCAGGAGATGCAGGGACACAGAGGAGGGGGACAAGGGATGCTTTGGGGTGCAGGAAATGCAGGGACACAGAGGAGTGGGACAAGGGATGCTCTGGGGTGCAGGAGATGCAGGGACACAGAGGAGGGGGACAAGGGATGCTTTGGGGTGCAGGAGATGCAGGGACACAGAGGAGGGGGACAAGGAATGCTCTGGGGTGCAGGAGATGCAGGGACACAGAGGAGGGGGACAAGGGATGCTTTGGGGTGCAGGAGATGCAGGGACACAGAGGAGGGGAACAAGGGATGCTTTGGGGTACAACAGATGCAGGGACACAGAGGAGGGGGACAAGGGATGCTTTGGGGTACAACAGATGCAGGGACACAGAGGAGGGGGACAAGGGATGCTTTGGGGTGCAGGAGATGCAGGGACACAGAGAAGGGGGACAAGGGATGTTTTGGGGTGCAGAAGATGCGGGGACACAGAAGAGCGGGACAAGGGATGCTCTGGGGTGCAGGAGATGCAGGGACACAGAGGAGGGGGACAAGGGATGCTCTGGGGTGCAGGAGATGCAGGGACACAGAGGAGGAGGACAAGGGATGCTCTGGGGTACAACAGATGCAGGGACACAGAGGAGGGGTACAAGGGATGCTTTGGGGTGCAGGAGATGCAGGAGGCTGGGGGGCCAGCTGCCTCCAGCATCCCGGGCACCAACCAGGGAGGAGGGGAGAAGCCCCAACGGCCCGGAGCAGCGGAGGAAGGAGGGAGAGAGGCAAGGCAACGCAGGCTTCCCGCGGGGGGAGCCGGTGCCCGGCTCAGGGGATGCCCGGTAGGGCCATGGAGGAGGGGGACAAGGGATGTTTTGGGGTGTGGAAGATGCAGGGACACGGAGAATGTGGGTGAGGGATGCTTTGGGGCTCGGGGGATGCAGAGACATGGGAAAGGGGACGAGGGATGCTTTGGGGTGCAGAAGATACAGGGACAAGGAGGAGGAGGAGATGCAGGGACACGGAGTGGGGGACAAGGGATGCTTTGGGGCTCGGGTATGCAAGGACACAGAGGAAGGGGACGAGGAATGCTTTAGGGCGCAGAGATGCAGGGACACGGAGGGGGGACACGAGGGATACTCTGGGGCAAGAGAGATGCAAGGACACAGAGGAAGGGGACGCGGGATGCTTTGGGGCACAGGGAGGCAGGGACACGGAGGGGGAAATGAGGGATGCTTTGGGGCTCGAAAGATTCAGATACAAGGAGGAAGGGGAGGAAGGGGACGAGGGATGCTTTGGGGTGCAGGGAAGCAGGGACACGGAGCGGGGCACGAGGGATACTTTGGGGAGGGGGAGATGCAGGGACAGGGAGGAAGGGAATGAGGGATGCTCTGGGGCTCGGAAGATTCAGACGTGAGGAGGACGGGGGCGAGGGATGCTCTGGGGCGCGAGGATGCAGGGACACGCGGGGGGGCCACGAGGGATGCTCCGGCGGCCGGGGCCGCAGGGGGGGGCACCGCCTCCCGGTCCCAGCATCCCGCGTCCCCGGGCGGGAGGCGTTGTCGGCCCGGAGCGGCGGAGGGGAGGGGAGGGAGGAGAGGGGAGGGGGGGGCAGGCGGGAGCCGGCAGCCGCCACGCCCCCGGGCACCGCCATCCCGGCTCCGCTCCCGGCCCCGCAGCCCCCCCGGCATCGCCCCCTCCGCCGGCCGCGGGGCACCCGCTGCCGCAGTCATTAATTTAGGGAATAATAATAAAAAAAATAAAAAAAAAAAAAGCGAGGAAAAAAAAAAACAACAAACCACCAAACCCAGCGAAGCCTGCAAACCCGACCCTTTAAAAGTTCTTGTTTACATCCCCCCTCGTACAGTTTAAAACAAGAGTGACCAACATGCGCAATCCACCCCTGGAAACGCTGCACATCCCCCGCCGGGGGGGGGAGGGAGGGTGGGGGGGGTGCAGAAAAGAAACCGAACCCTTAAATCATGAAATAAACAGATAGAAGCAAAGCGAGGAAGAGCCGCAAAACCCCCGTGCGGTGCAGCAGCAGCAGCAGCAGCCCCCGCGGCCCCGGCAGCCCCTACCTTGGCCGGCGGAGCCTCCGCGGGGCGGGGGGGGGCGGGCGAGCTCCCGCGGTCCCGGCCGGGGCAGCCCCCTCGCCGGCTCAAGCCGGTGTCACCGCCGGGCCCGGCAACTCCATGGATGCTCCTCCAGCTGAGATGGCCGCTCCGAGGCGGCGGGGCGAGCCCTGCCCGCCTGGGTTGGTTTTTTTTTTTTTTTTTTTTCTCTTGTTTTTTTTTTTTTTTTTTTTTCTCCCTCCTGACCCCGCACTTCCTCAGGCTCCGCTCGCCCCGGCAGGAGGGAGGCGGGGAAGCGACTTTCGGAGCGGGGACGGATAATGGTGGCGGCGCTTAGACACCCCCCCCAACCCCCCACCCCTTACACACACTCACTCACACCCACCCCCCAACCCCAACCCCCCCCCCCCCCCCCCCACTCCGCCTCAAACGCTCAATTCCTCCCCCTCCTGCGCCTTCCCCCGGGCGCAGCGGCAGGACCCGCAGGGCCAGGTGCGGGTCCCAGCCCGGCCGCCCCCATGCTCAGCCCCCCGCCGGCCGCCGGGGCCCCATGGCGCTGCCCGGAGCCCCGAACTGCCCCTCACCTGCCCAGCCCTGCACCCCGAATGGCTCTGCACCCCAGCGAGCCCCTCACCTGCTTAGCCCTGCACCCCGAATGGCTCCGCACCCGCTCAGCCCTGCACCCCAGCACCCCAAAGAGCCCCTCACCTGCCCAGCCCTGCACCCCAGCACCCCAAAGAGCCCCTCACCTGCTCAGCCCTGCACCCCAGCAGCCCTGCACCCCAAAGAGCCCCTCACCCCAAACTACCCTTCACCTGCTCAGCCCTGCACCCCAATGGCTCTGCACCCCAGCAGCCCTGCACCCCAAAGAGCCCCTCACCTGCCCAGCCCTGCACCCCTGCACCCCAGCGAGCCCCTCACCTGCCCAGCCCTGCACCCCAGCACCCCAAAGAGCCCCTCACCTGCTCAGCCCTGCACCCCAGCAGCCCTGCACCCCAAAGAGCCCCTCACCTGCCCAGCCCTGCACCCCAGCACCCCGAACAGCCCCTCACCTGCTCAGCCCTGCACCCCAGCACCCCAAAGAGCCCCTCACCTGCTCAGCCCTGCACCCCAGCAGCCCTGCACCCCAAAGAGCCCCTCACCCCAAACTGCCCTTCACCTGCTCAGCCCTGCACCCCAGCAGCCCTGCACCCCAAAGAGCCCCTCATCTGCTCAGCCCAGCACCCCAAAGAGCCCCTCACCTGCTCAGCCCTGCACCCCAGCACCCCAAAGAGCCTCTCACCTGGCTCAGCCCTGCACCCCAGCACCCCAAAGAGCCTCTCACCTGGCTCAGCCCTGCACCCCAGCACCCCAAAGAGCCCCTCACCTGCTCAGCCCTGCACCCCAGCACCCCAAAGAGCCTCTCACCTGGCTCAGCCCTGCACCCCAGCACCCCAAACTGCCCTTCACCTGCTCAGCCCTGCACCCAGCGGCTCTGCACCCCAGCAGCCCTACACCCCAAAGAGCCCCTCACCCGCTCAGCCCTGCCCCCCAGGAGCCCCGCACCCCAATATCCCCGCCCCCCTACAACCCCTCACCTCAAACTGCTCCGCAGCAGCTCAGCCCCGCACCCCCGGAGCCCCTCAGCCCCGCACCCCGCTAACTCTCCCCGCAGCCCGGGTCCCGCCGCTCGCTCAGCCCCCGCTCGGCCGCCCCCGCTCCCCCCGCACCGCCGGGCGCGGAGCCGCCGCTGCAACCTTCAGGAAAAAAAAAAAAAAAAAAAAAAAGCTTATACTTTAAAAAAAAAAAAAAAACAAGCGCACACACAACCTTTTGGCGCCATATTAATGACGTACTTAAAATTTGCCATTTCTCCTGCGTCAAAAAGACGGTTCTTGCCCAGCGCGGGGCGCAGCCGCTCCCCCCGCGCCCCGCTCCGCAACCCGCGCAGCAGCCGCGGCCGCGGGGCGTGGGAACCGGCGGCGGAGGGACGAGCGGGGGCCGCGGCCGCGCCGGCGGAGCCGCGGGGAAGGGGGTTGGAATGGGGTGGAGGGGGAAAACGTGTCCCCTCCCCAAAACTTCGCGGAGTTTCCGCGGAGAAGCGCGGCTCCCGCCTCCTCCCGCGGGGGTGACCCCGCCGTGTGCTCCCCGCGGGGGATGCTGTGGCCCCCACAAGGATGCTGTGGCCCCCCAGGAGCACGACCTGCATTCCAAGGATGCTGTGCCCCCCAGCAGCACGACCTGCATCCCAAGGATGCTGTGCCCCCCCAGGAGCACGACCGGCATCCCAAGGATGCTGTGCCCCCCCAGGAGCACGACCGGCATCCCAAGGATGCTGTGCCCCCCCAGGAGCACGACCGGCATCCCAAGGATGCTGTGCCCCCCCAGGAGCACGACCTGCATCCCAAGGATGCTGTGCCCCCCAGCAGCACGACCTGCATCCCAAGGATGCTGTGCCCCCCCAGGAGCACGACCGGCATCCCAAGGATGCTGTGCCCCCCAGCAGCACGACCAGCATCCCAAGGATGCTGTGCCCCCCCAGGAGCACGACCGGCATCCCAAGGATGCTGTGCCCCCCAGCAGCATGATCTGCATCCCAAGGATGCTGTGCCCCCCCAGGAGCATGACCTGCATCCCAAGGATGCTGTGCCCCCCCAGGAGCACGACCTGCATCCCAAGGATGCTGTGCCCCCCAGCAGCATGATCTGCATCCCAAGGATGCTGTGCCCCCCCGGGAGCATGACCTGCATCCCAAGGATGCTGTGCCCCCCCAGGAGCATGACCTGCATCCCAAGGATGCTGTGCCCCCTCCCACCCCCCCCAAGGATGCTCTGGGCTCCATGTGGCTCAGGGCTGCCTCTTCCCACCTGCTTCCCCAGGATGAAAACCAGCAACAGGGTGGCCGTCGGAATAGGAATGCTTTCTTCAATTAAAATACTAATAATTGCATAGACCTGCCTACAAAACATACATCTTTCTGAACTCCCAGAGGCCCAACACTCAAGCAAACTGCAGAAGTTGTCTTGTGCTGTTTTAAAACATTAAAATAGAATCATAGAATAACCAGGTTGGAAGAGACCCACCGGATCATCAAGTCCAACCATTCCCATCAATCACTAAACCATGTCCCTTAGCACCTTGTCCACCCGTGCCTTAAACCCCTCCAGGGAAGGTGACTCAACCTCTTCCCTGGGCAGCCTCTGCCTGTGCCCAATGACCCTTTCTGTGAAGAATTTTTCCTAATATCCAGCCTAAATCTCACCTAGCAGAGCTTGAGGCCATTCCCTCTCGTCCTGTCCCCTGTCACTTGGGAGAAGAGGCCAGCACCCTCCTCTCCACAACCTCCTTTCAGGTAGTTGGAGAGAGCAATTAGGTCTCCCCTCAGCCTCCTCTTCTCCAGGCTGTGGAAGATTAAAATTCAGGTTAAAGATGGTCTTTCTATCACAAGCTGCCACCCTCTCTTCAATTCATTAAGCAGGTGAGCGCTAAAACCGAGTTACCGGTTGTTCAAACTCATTGGAACCACAGGTAGAACCGCCAGGCAAAGGCAGGCAGATGCTCCCTGCTGCACGTCCCTGCACTGGCTCCTTATAATTTCCTAAACTTGAATGAATTAGGCTGCAGCTTTCTGCCTTGGCAGCCTGTACTGGATGTTTTCCTAATACTCCAAGTCCTTTGGCTCTTCCAAAGATGAGAGCAGAGGAGGAGAGGAGCATTGCTTTAGCCAGTCTTGGGTTTAGTCTGGTTTTTTGGACTGTAACTCTAGAAATTGGGTCTTGAAATTTGGCATGAGGGAGCCTTTTACGCTCTTTTAGATAAACCCACCCAAATGAGGCACGTTATTGGGCTTTGAAGAAGAGCCACTCACAACACACACTAAAACCACACCTGATTGTGGCTGCTGAAGTTCCCCAAGATGCTGCTCTTGGGACACTTGCTGCTCCAGGCTCAGAGCCTGCTCAGTGATCCCCCAGGGCATGGGAAACTCCAGCCCCTTGGTAAAAAAAAAAAAAGACTTTCCTGCTGTTTCAGGAGCAGTGGGACTGAGTATAATCCTTTTCCATGGGTCCCCACCAGCCCCAAGTACCTTGGTGGCTGCTGGCCCTGCTGCTCCTGCACCCGGTGCCATTCACTGGTAGGACTTCACCTATGAATCCCACCCCATCTGCGTTCCCCAGCTGCATTGAGGGGCATCTTGAAGATCACTGTGTTACCTCTTTAGAATCAGAATAGTTTGGGTTGGAAGAGACCTTAAAGATCATCCAGTTCCACCCCCTGCAATATGCAGGGACACCTCCCACTCGATCAGGCTGCCTGAGGCCCCATCCAGCCTGGCTTTGAACATCAGAAATGTCCAAAGTGAAGCATCTGTAGTGATTTAAGGAGACATTCTTGTGCATGCATATTCTAATGCATTTCTAAATTACACCCTCACAATCTGTTTTCCCTGCGTGCCATGGACCTGCTCTGTAAGTCAAAAAGAAAACAAATTTTGGCCAGATCCTCATCTTACCTGCAGAATGAAAAGCTGCACGTGGAAGAAAGCAAGGGTTGCAACACGTGGATGCAGTCCGAGAGCGAGGACAGGTTAGAAGTCTTCTTTAGAAGAGGAATCTCTCCTTATCACAGGCTTTGTAACACTAACAAAGCCATTAAACTAAACTTCTGGGTGCTGCTGGTTGTCTTCTCCACATGGCTGGTGTACGGCTCAAAACCTTTAGCCTGAATCGCTGACATCTGTCTTCGTACAGCTGGAAGCAGCGGGTGCTGCACTTGCACGCGTGAAGTGCTGTATCATGTTAAATGCTCTGAAAAAAGCAGCATTACGCTTCTCAGATGGAGTACCCTGAATTAGTCAAAACTGACCTTAATCCATCCATGTGTCACCCTGACCCATCTTCATAACGGCTCTTTGGGGAGGATTAATGAAGGTGCTGGAGCACTGATGCAGCGTAGCGAAAAGGACCGTAGAAAAAGCCACAAGGAAATTAATAATAACTCTGTCTTCATGGGAACCTGCCAATGTCGCTGCTCCGGTCCCGTGTGCCGCTACAGCCTTACGATCCTTCTGGCTGTTTCTCTGGAATTCCTGGACAATACCTCTAAAGGAGGTCACAGCGTGTCAAAAGCCAGGTACGCTCATCACACGGGCTGCACACAGGAGGTCCGAAGCATCCCTAGGCTCAATCTCAGTGCATTTTTGGTATGCAGAAGGTGAGCGCCTTGTTCTGCTTGAAAACCGCACGCAGAAATATTCGAGCTGTATTTCCTGTGGCTATGAAATCCAAAAGCAGTCAGACATGTCAATAATGTGCTGAGCTAAGGCCTAGGATCGCGTGCCGAACAATGGGAACGAGCCGGCGTTGCTGAGCCCCTCGGCGTCCGTCCCATGCACTGCCACGCCACAGCCATGCAGAATTGTGGAATGGGTTGGGTTGGAAGGGACCTCACAGCCCATCCAGTCCCACCCCTGCCACGGGCAGGGACACCTCCCATGGATCAGGGGCTCCAAGCCCCATCCAGCCTGGCCTTGAACCCCTCCAGGGATGGGGCAGCCACCCCTGCTCTGGGCAACCTGGGCCAGGGCCTCCCCACCCTCACACCAAAGCATTTCTTCCTGATATCTAATCTCAAACTCCTTTCTTTCAGCTCAAAACCATTCCCTCTTATCCCATCCTTGCACTCCCTGATCAAGAGCCCCTCCCCAGCTTTCTTTTAGCCTCTTCAGGTACTGTAGGACCACTATAAGGTCTCCCCAGAGCCGTCTCTTCTCCAGGAAAAATAGAACCTGAGCATGCAATTAATATCTTGTTCTACTTCAACAAAAGGGTGTAGATTAAGTTGCACTAGCAACAAAAATTCAGACATTTCTGCATTTTGGGTACTTTCCTGGGCAGTGGCGATCATAGGCTCAACTGATTTTTAGCTACCATATATGCACACTTAAACAAAACTTGTATACAAATGCATATATGTAACACACACATAAAATACACAGAGATAACACCTGATGGATGGTTATACGGAAAGGTCATGTATACGATATATATACTTGGTTTACAGAGCATGACATTTAAGTAACACTTAGACAGAGCTCTGACAAGGTGTTGTCAGTTGGCATTTGCTAAGAGAAGAAATAAATCTAATAATAATAAAAAAAAACCAAAAAAAAAGAAGCATTTTGGAAGAAATAATGCTGCACAAATCCTCTAAAAGGACAGAATTATCTACACAACAAAGGCTCGGCTGATTGATGCTAAAATAAGCAGTTATGCAACAAGTAAGAAATACGATCTCCAGGGAAGAAACCAGCAATGTTTTCCTTTTATCTTCACTCACCTGTGCTTATTTTTGCAAACCTGAAAGAAAAATATAGGCAAGCTTTCGATGACGAGCACGTAAGTAGAATTAACAGATGTTTTTAAGTGAAGGATGGAGTCTTTAGGAGTTTTGCATGAGTTCTGCAGAGCTGAATCATGTCACTAATCCTAAATCCCCTGAAGCAGGACAGAGCTATTGCTTCCACTGCTCGTGTCCCAAAGCTGCTACCACGCTCGAGGGGAGCGCGGTGCTGGCAGGACTAAGGATGAGTTTTGGGGATGAATTGGCTCAACCTAGGGTTATGACTACAAAACTGTTGAAGCAACTTCAAGAGAACAAGCACATCGCGAACTCACAGAATGGTCAAGGTTGGAGGGACCCTCTGGAGCTCAGCAGGTTGCCCAGGAACACATCCAGGTGAGGCCTGAATCTCTCCAGAGGAGAGTCCACACCCCCCCAGGCAGCCTGTTGCAGTGCTCTGCCACCCTCACAGTAAAAATGTTCTTCTTCACATTCAAGTGGAACTTCCCATGCTTCGGTTTGTACCTGTTGACCCTTGTCCTGTCATTGGGCACCACTGAAAAGAGTATAGCCCCATCCTCTTGAAACCCACCTTTTAATTATCGGTAAGCACTGATGAGGTCCCTTCTGTCTTCTCTAGGCTGAACAGAACCAGGTCCCTCAGCTTCTCCTCCTAAAAGAGATGCTTCAGTCCCTCAATCTAGGATATTTAATCTCCCAACACTTCAGTTTAAGAAAACTCAGCCTGAGGCCAGTGGAAATTTTAGTGCAGACTGATCTCACGGGAGAGGAAGGGGAAAAGCCAGTTGCTTTCTTCTCATTGAATTTGATTACCCTGGTATGTTGGCACCAGACATATGGATAGGACAGGTCCAAGGGAGCCCCCAAGCATAATGAAAACCCACTGTCGTTTTGAAGGCGCTTAGAAACAATCCATTTTGTGATGTTAGCTAGTGAGAAACAGGGAGGAAAGCTCAGCACCCTCAGCCTCCCCTTGCTGTAGTACCCACACAGCCCTGAAGCTGGGTGCTAGAGGACCATCACAGGGCAGGAAGATGCTCTGATGGAAGAGAGCACATGGAGATCTTCATAAATGCCACACAACTTGAAAACAGTGCAGGAGACACACAGCTGCTAATTTACTGCCTCAGATACCCTCTTCTGAAGCCTCTGGTAGCCAGAAGTTGTCAAAATAGCCTCATGGCTACTTTAATTTCTATCAAGAGCTAGAGTAGCACATAGCCATTCCAGGAGGGGAACACAAAGATGATGAAAACCTTGCTGCATCCATATTGCAGGTAGGGTTGTCCAACATCCCAGCTAAAATTGGGATATTTAGTTTTTATTAAAGTATGTGTAAATTTGGAGAGTCGTAAGCAGATGCAGTAGAAGGAAAAAGAACAAGCTCAGTTCTAAATTACAATAATAATCACTCCCATCATCTTTGAGAATGAACTGCCAGAGAAAGATCAAGGGAGAGATGGCTGCTATGGTCATTATATAAAGTAATCCCTTTTCTTTATCATTCATTCTGTGTAACTCTTCCTCTCTGAAGCTGAGAAAAAATACTATACTTGCAGGAGAAGAAAATTTGATTTGGCAGATGAGTGGATAGTGAGATTTTGTTTGGAGTCTCAATTACCTCCAGTAGCTAGAAATTTAGTATCAAAATAAACTGTAAACAGAAAAAAAAGGGGGGATATAGCATTACAAATGTCCATTCCTTGATGGATAGCTCAAAAAAATCTCTGTATTCCAGCAACAGCTGCTTTAATATCTTTTAAAGAAATGGCAGCCTCTCTCTGTCTGAAGGGATTACCTTTAAGGAATGCATCCGTAAGTAGGTTTGTGCCAAGATGCTCAGATTCTTGTGGGGTTTGTGCACTGGTTTTTTTTCTGTCAGATTTCAAGATTCCTTTTTTTGTTGATTGTTTATTTGTTTTTTTGTAAGTTCACTTGCGTTGCAAAGTGCATCTAATACATCACATATTATGCAGTCCCTGAACTGGAAGAAGTGGATTTTCGAAGTGTCCTTGAGGGTAGATTTCATTGAGTCATTAGGGCTGGAAAAGACTTCCAAGATAATCAAGTCCAACTGTCAGCCCAGCACCACTGTGCCTACTAAACCGTGTCCCCAGGTGCCACATCTACATGTTTTTTTAATTCTTCCAGGGAAGGAGAGCCCACCACTTCCCTGGGGAACCTGTTCAAATGCTTTGGAGAAATAAGGACCACGGGTGGTCAGCCGAACAGCTTTGGTGCTGCTTCTGCAATAAGAGACCTTTTATATTATATTTTGGGGCCCCTCACCACAAGAAGGATGTTGAGGCTCTGGAGCGAGTCCAGAGAAGAGCAATGAAGCTGGGGAAGGGGCTGGAGAACAGGCCTTATGAGGAACGGCTGAGAGAGCTGGGGGTGTTTAGCCTGGAGAAGAGGAGGCTGAGGGGAGACCTCATTGCTCTCTACAACTACCTGAAAGGAGGTTGTGGAGAGGAGGGAGCTGGGCTCTTCTCCCAAGTGACAGGGGAGAGGACGAGAGGGAATGGCCTCAAGCTCCACCAGAGGAGGTTCAGACTGAACGTTAGGAAAAATTTTTTCACAGAAAGGGTCATTGGGCACTGGCAGAGGCTGCCCAGGGAGGGGGTTGAGTCACCCTCCCTGGAGGTGTTTAAGGGACGGGTGGACGAGGTGCTGAGGGACATGGTTTAGTGTTTGATAGGAATGGTTGGACTCTATAATCCAGTGGGTCTCTTCCAACCTGGTTATTCTATGATTCTATGATATCTCCTCATGCTTTGGATGGATCCTTGAGCATCAAGCAACATGCTTCCCCACTTTCATTCCTTTGCTCCCTTTTTGTTGGCATTTCAAACATCCCCTGTTCAGTGTGATAATGCAATAACATGGCTTCTTCGGACACTTAGAGTTTCATCGTGAAGCAGTTTGGCTGCTATGGGCAAAGTCCATAGTTCTGAATGACGGGTAATAAAAAATAGTAGTAGATTTAGAAAAGTTAGAATAGTTTGGTTGGAAGGGACCTACAAGGATCACCTAGTCCACCTGCCAAAGTACCTCTTCTCTCCCTCATGAAGGGCTATCCCCATGGCAGAACATGCCATCACCAGCCCTTGTCCTGCCCTTTCCCACCCCACAACCCAGGGAAGGATCTCCCTAGGTGTAAAAGCAGTTGTGTTTTACTCCCCTGAGGAGGCCAGCAGAGCTTTCCTCCTCTGGCAGCTGCCCTGGCTTGACAGGGTGCCTTCCCACCTGCAGATCCCAGCACAGAACAAGCAATTACTTTCCCAATTAAAAACAAAAAGAGGAGAGACACTAAAGATCTGAGTCACAATTCAATGCGCCATTGGAATGAACGCTACATATGCTAAACAATACATGCATCAAGACTGCATTAATCCACATTTTATACGGATTCCCTCTAGACATTCAGTTTATAACTGAGTTGGCTATTTCCCTTTATTTCTCTGGAGTTGGAGGGTGTGAAAAAGACATTTCCATTTCATTGACTAAGTTCCCAAGGGGAGAGTTTATGAAAGTGCAAATGCATAATTTACTGCCTGACAGGATAGAGATGGTATCGGATTTTTAAAAAATAGTGTACCCTGAAAACCAAAATCGCTAGAAGAGACATTTGTTTTCCGTAAGTACCATATTTTAGAAGCATTTAATTTAGCTTAGAAGCACTGTTAAAAATATATGCATTGTAAATTGCAGCTGTATAACATGATATTTATCAGATAATGTCACTGAATAGTCTCCTGTTGCAATATAAATGCCAAAGCATTTATAGAAAATAAATGTTGAAGTAGAGAGCTTTCTTTTCAAAGTGGAAAACCATTATCTCATCCAAAAGTCATAAATAAAATGATGGAGGTTTGCTTATGGGGTTGGTATTAACCATAGGGGAGGCTGACACAAACACTCCCTAAGTGTCCAAAATAACTTTTACATCCAAGAAGCGGCTGGGTGGATGGATGGACAGCTGATTCACTGGCTCAGCAGCTATGAGGGGGAGGTGTAGCACACCAGCAGGACAGGGTTCTAGGCCACATTCAGAAGAAAATACTTTAGTACTGGTAGCTCTTTGCAGGGGGGATCCCCCACTGAGTCTTGTCTGGAGGACATAGAGTGCGCGCCATAAAATAAAATTCATAAAACATCACAGCAACAAGAGCACAAAGACTTGTTAAATCATTGAGTTCATCATCTCCTAGGACAGCCCCTCTGCAGAGGACATACCAGCTATCTATTTGCCCTTTGAAAACAAGCCACTCCTAACTAGCACTGCCAGGCTGCTGAGCAGCCCCACATCCACCTGAGCCTGTTTGCTGGTGAGCTCCAGGGGTGACAGGTAACCACTGAAGCAATAATTCCCGCACGCCAGGACTTTAACACATTGTATATGCAACACGTACCCCCTTTATAGTGGTAATAATCTCCAAATCAATCGTACCTGGCAGTGGAAGTTTAACATTAATGACTTTCTTATTATGGATGGAAAAACCTTTTGGAGCTAATGAGCAGAAACAAGACCGCTTAGCTCCTACCTGAGGAGGTGACTCCACGGTCATGACCAACAGTTGGAGCAGAACTGTAGTGATGCTTGCTTGAGCACAGCAAATCCAGAAGAGTCGCTCTGGCCGGCTACGCTGCCTCTGCCTTTGGAGCGGAGACCTGAGCTCAGAAAGGGCTTTAGGGATCTAAACTGGTACCCACCTAGCAGCAGGGAGGAGACAGCGCGTTAGCCATCACAGCCATCCCCCCAGAAGCATCCCCCATCCCTCGCAATGCCAGCTGGGACTGTGGTCCCAGGGGAAGCCTCGCTCTCCTCAGCCAGGGACAGCTGCCGAGGTGTGAAAAGAGGGGGGTCAGTTTAATTTTATCTTCACAGCCAGGAGAAAACAGGACTGAGCGAGTTACACGTTTGGTTTCCAAGCTGGTCCCGCAGGGCAGAAGGAGCGGGCGAGCCAGGGAGGGTGCACACCCTGGCCAGAGCACGCGTGGCATCGCGCAGTGCCCGGGGTGGTGGCATCTGCCCTGGCATAGCTTGGGGAGCAGCTCGCCGCAAGCCTGCCTGCTGGAGGGAAAATAAACAAATCCAGTGAGTCACAAAGGCAAGCGGCATATGATGGGGACAGGTACTTATGCAAATAGACTGTTAACACCCAGCCAGACAGAGCTGATAAGCCTCCTAGGCCAGCTGGAGGCTTCTTCATCCTGCTGGGGGGAGGAGGAGGACAGCTTTGGGATAACAATAGAAAAACCGAAAAGCAAGAGCAAGGCAGCTCTGGGAAGGTTGCACAGGGCTGCTCGGCTTTGGTACCAATCTGCTGTACCCTGCCATGCCAGCATGATAGCTGAGGTGCTCAGCACTGGCAGCCACTCTCTGCTCTGCTGCTGGAAGCATCATCTTGTGCTGGTGCAGGTGAGCTACCCAGATGCATCCTCCTGCACCGGTGCAGGTTAGGGATCCAGAAGCATCCTCCTGCACCGGTGCAGGTTAGCGATCCAGAAGCATCCTCCTGCACCGGTGCCCATCACCGATACCCTCCTGGAGTGGTAGGCACCTGCCAGCTCACATCTCCTTGCATGCCAGCAGCAAGGTAATCAATCACGCAGCAAAGTTTCTCAGATTTGTGAGGCTGCAGCACATGCAGCACTGCCTTCCACTGCTGTTGTACTATCCTGATAATTCTCCCCCCTTCTCTGCAGACCAACCTCCTCCAGGAGCATGAATGAGAGGCAACTGATCCTTCTTCAGTGCTGCTGGGGATCCCCCAGGAAGCATCATATCTGGCCTGTCTGGTCTGCTGATAATCAGATAGAGGGGGTTTAAAATGATCAAGCCTAAGCAGCTGAAATCCAAACAGGAATAGGTAATGGGGTCAGAAAACAAATGCTGCAGCCAGGGCACAGCCAGAGGGTCTGCAGCATCCAAGGGACGGAGCAACACACATTCAAGGCAGGCTGAGCCAGGAGCTGCAGTGTTTCTTCAGCTGCTCCCCAGAAAACAGAATCTCCCAAGTCCTCTTAGCACTGAGAAACCTGTATGAAAGACCTCATGTTGCTTCACAGAGCCCTGAGAGCCAGGTGGCTCCTTGCCTTGCATCCATCACCATAAGCCTGAGTCATAAAAGAAAGGATTTTGCTTCCCTGGAGTGCAGGACACCTCCTGCAGCATCACCACCCCCAGCCCCTGGCCCCACACTGGCTCTGTCAATACCTTCAGCTGCCTCACCCATGGGCAGGGAAGAGGGGACACAAGCACCAAAGAAAAGGAGGGGGATTGCTAAGTTTAGGGAACACGTTTCCCCCACCACTCTGATTTCCAGCTCGTATTAATGATGTAATGCTCCAACGGTGAGACGCCAAAGTTTGCCCTTCCTCTGGTATTCCCTTAGGAAAAAATATTACTGCAATATAGGACTGAAAATTGAAACAGGCTGGTGATTCACCAGAGAAAATGCCTCTCCCTTTTCCCTATTCAGTGAGGCAGAGATGAATGTTGCAAGGTTTGAAAGAAAAACTGAAGAAGCCTTTAATTAATCCCTGGAGGCTGAACTATGCCAGATATGGCCAGAATTTCTCCTCTGCCTCCTTTTTGGAGCAAGAATGTGCTGCTGTCTGCCTGCTGCTGCTCTTTCTGGGGGATTCTCCCATCCTCAGAGGAGGATCAAAAGCATTTTCCAAAGCTTTTTTGGGGAAAGAGTGTGGCTGCCAGGGAAGCCTCACTGTGTCCCGGGGCAGTGAGGAGACCAGGCATCCCCTCTGTCATTTCCCAGATCAACGAAGCTTTTTGGAAGCTCCTACCTGCTGGGAGGAAAATTTCCAAGTTCAAGGTCAGGTTTGTTTGTCTTCCATCCTGACAGACAAACCATTACACAATATTCAGGAAGTCACTTTTATCAAACTCAATTCAATTTATAAGATTAAGAGCACGGAAAAACAAATACTGGTGCTGGATGGAAAGTGCTGGTGCTAACCAGGCCACTGCTTTGTTTGGACAGGGATTGTTAATAGGGTATCTCTTATTTCCACAAGTCAGTAGGGGCAGGATACAAAATGTGCTGCTCTTTATAGGGGTCTGGCAATAATGAGAAAAATTAACCCTTGCTTTGGGGGCAGAAACTGCAGCAAAGGGGTTTTTTTTGAGAGCAATTTCTGTTGTTTCTACCACAGGTCCTGCAGAAATGGCTCCATCTCAGGATGGTTTAGTGTTTGATAGGAATGGTTGGACTCGATGATCCTGTGGGTCTTTTCCAACCTGGTGATTCTATGATCCCATGGTGCACTGGAGAAATCTTAACTTGCAGAGGGAAACCAGTACTAAGTAAGGCCCAGGCTGGCCCTACGTCTGATCTGCAAGTCCTGAGGTCTGCAAAGAAGAAAAGCACCAGGAACTGCAACAGGGGAGCATCGATCGTTCATCCCACAGAGCAGAGACCTGTAGCAGAGATCACAGCAGCCAGAGCAGGACATACACTTTTTCTGACCAAAGCCCTTACAAAGTTGAATATTCACCACTACTGAGACTAGTGCAAGCCAGAGCTTTCTGTTTCTACAGGAAAAGAACTGGAAATTTAGTTTCCAGCACTATTAAATCCCTTAATCCAGTGCCACATGTATGTATATAACATACACAGAGAAGGTTAACACGTTGTAATAAGGAGCTAGAGTTTGATAGTAGCTCAGAGAGAACCTGAGGTTTGAAAGAAAACTATTAGCAATAGCAGATTTGCAAGTTCAGCTATGGGAAGGACCAAAAAAAAAATCTCAGTGCATGCTATACATCTTCCTTTTATTGACTGCTTTGTGGGGAGCTGCATTTCTTGTTGAATTTTGGAGCTGCAGACTGCACTCTGCGTCGATTCTGCTTATAGAGTGGTGGTAATTAAACCTCTGGAGCATTAAGTTACCATTTTAACCAAATGCCTGTATTTTATCTTGATGGGAAATTGAGAGCAAGATTCAGAATTTCACAGTAAATAAAAACTGCTGGCTGTTTCACAGATAATCCATTTCTTCACCTTGTGAGAGAGAAAAATCAACCTGTACTGTTTCTTCTTCCCTTTTACTAACACATGCACTCCTTGAGGAAGCTCAGCAGTGGCACTGCCAGCTTCTGCACACTGTTCAGCCTCTAAAATAGTGATAATCATAATGTGGCTCCTTAATTACACTTTTAATCCAGGGTCTGGTGTCTTTATCTCCATGTAAGCAAACTGAAGCACGCAGAATTTTGCACTAGTGCTCTTAGAGGCCAAGGGCACAGCCAGGAATCACCCCGCATCCAGGTTCCCTGTCTGTCTGTCCGTCCACTATAGTCACCATTTGGCTTTGAAATAATCTTATCTACAGATATGCAAGGTGCAAATCTAGTTTATTGTTAAGACTCAGCTCTGATGACAACCCTTCATCACCTCACACCCATAGCTCAGGGATCAGGCAACTACAGCCACTTCAGTCAGGTAGGTTCAGACTGACTATCTAATAAAAGTGGTTATATTCACTGTGTAGCATCCTGAGCCTACCTGAACAAGCAGCCTGAACAGGTGAATCCCTCAAATCCACTATTTTATTGCAGTTAGCAGCAATAGATTGCTGGAACAAGGCTCAGATACTCAGCAGCACTAGCAAAAGGCTGCAAGGCTGTAGTGTGCGCTGGCTCCGTTTCGCACAGGCAGTGGTATTGCCTGCTCTGGGAGATCTGTTACTTTGATAAACAGAACAGTTGCTTGTGCAGGGGATTGGGCTCAGTGGCTTTCAAAGCACAGCCGTTGCCACAAAGGCTTTCATCCTTTGCTTTCGGAGTAAAGTGCATCCTCCCTGCCCAGAGCAGCAACAGGTTTACCACAAAATACTTGCAGCATTTGATGTCTACAGAGGCTGGTGTTACTCACCCAGTTGCTTCTTATGTAAATGTGCTACCATCCCTGGGATAGATCCTCCCTGGGAGAATCAAGGGCTGCTGGAGATGCCCATCCTTGTGTGTCATCTGAGGCCACAGGCTCGTTTGGGGCCGTATTTCTCAGCTGCCTCCTGCAGATCTTCAGGTTGACTCGCCACGTCGTGGCATCAGGAGCTGGTGAGCACCAGAGCCCAAGGCTGCAACACTTCACCACCATCATCGCTCCACCTCCAGCCAGCTGGTTAAGTGGAAATAACGGCTGTCAGAGCACATGGGTACACGCAGACACACACAGAGATTCGCAAAGGCTCAGGAGAGCTCCTGGGTGCACAGCTGTCGCGGAGAGAGCTGTCAGGAGGAGATGCCTGGAGCACATCCACTGCCTCCCAGCAGGCACCTGCTGGGCACACCAGCCCAGATGCCATCCGGATTGACACCTCTTGAGGATCCTCACTAGCAGCCCTGCTCCTCACTATCCCACCCTCTCCACAGTTCAGGAGCTCCTCCTGGAAACACAAGGAGCCGAAGTTCTGATGAAGGCTTCTCCAGAGAGAAATGCAGCTGTTGCTGGCATGGTTGAGACCTGAAACACAGTGAGATGGCTTCTAATTTGAGAAGGGTAACAGAAGAAGTCACTTTGGAGAAACTGGTGTTTGCTCTTGAAAGAGTGTGAATTATTCTATTATTCATATCTAATAGAGGAAATGAAAACTAGAGATCTGGGATTTCACACCTGCCTTCCATCATATACTAGGATGCGATGGTCTCCAAGTCTAACTGATATAAATCCCCCATCCAACTGTTACACGCCCTGTTTTTGAATCCAACATGAACAAACAGAAAAAGCAATATAAAAAAGAATTCTTCGCCAACCAAGCAAATAAAGGAAGGAAGACAAATCTACTACTTCACATGTCTGGATCTGGGGTAGGAGAAAAATATCTGATCATCTTCCACATTTCACAGGACAAATATAAAAGTACCTTCTTTGAAAGGCTCATCTAGGCATTATTCTGCATTCTGACATTAAGGGGAACATTACTTGCTTGCGTCTGCTCTCAGGAATGGGTAAACTGGTCTGGTGGTTTGGAAAAATACAAGTAAGCATCTATATTTTAATTATTATTCTTTTTTCCACAGACCACTGCCATTTTTTATTTGGGTGATGGCCAGAGTTAGAAAGGATAAAGCAACGCAAGGCAAAATTTTCTCAGAGTATTTTTTAGCTATGAGCTTCTGGAAACGGCAAAAGAAACCTTGTTTGTGTGAAGCTGATCTCAGATGATCAGACTGAATAGCCAGGATACCACTCAGTCACCTACATTTTGTGATGCTGGGTAAGTTACCAGGATCAGTAAAGATACAAAAAAGATGCATTAATCAAAGATTAAATTGGAAAAATACACAAGTAACTCAAGGATGCTGCAACAACTCTACGGAACAGCTCAGATCTCCACTTTCCATGCGGGTGTAGGTGGTTTGCTGCCACCCTCTCCCTTTTCCCCCTTTCCTTCGCACCCAGGTGTTATCCCATCCTCCCACTCACCTAGGCCCAGTTTCATCCACCACACGCAGACTGGATTTCTTCATAATCATGTCTCAAGCTTGCACTTTAACATCACTGAAGCCTCCTTTTTAAAAGAAAAATGTACTCTCCACCAAGCCTCCCTGCTCTTTTATCAGTTATTGTCATCTTCAGTTTCAACAGCTGCCCTCAAGACCACATCAATTCACTCCACAATCATACTGGTCCTTTGTGTACATTATTTACAAGCTTCTCGCCTTCTCCTCTTTATTCCTATTACCTCTCCCCATCTCCTCTTACCTCTCGGAACCAATAACCTACCTACCATACCGCCAGCCCATAACCTTTACCCCGCCAGCCTCTCTAATCCATCTGTCAGCTCTTTCCCTGAGCGCAGGCTCGCTTTCTCCTCAGCCTCCTTTTAAGCCTGGGAAAACCTTCCCGATAAAATCTCAACAGCCACTCCTTTCTCCTCCTCCAGAACCATCCTTACAGCTCGCTTCTGCCAAAACCCTACTGAACGCAGCCCTGCCTGTGGCTGGGCAACCCAGGAACTAAGATTTGCTTTCCTTTCTTCTTCCTTCTGCTCTCAGCTAAGCATTCCCCAAACCAAATAACACCAAAGAGGGGTCCTTGCCTTATGCATCTATATTATTTTTAGTCTGTATCCCCATAGTTGTTAGTGCCTGCAGAACGTAAGACCCTCAGGGCAGGGATTGCCTTTTTTCCCTGCTTTTGCAAAGCACCTTAGCCCAGCCGTGGCTCAATTCCCGTGCATGCTCCCAAAATATAAACACGCACTGATAAGAGCAAATTCCCTGGAGGAGAGGCATGGAGAGCTGGGAACACCAGCAGACTGCAGAGAACAAGCTGAAGAGAGACCAGACTAACCGGACAAGAGCAAAGAGAGCACAGAGCACTCAAACTGGTCATGAAGCATGGGAGCAAGTGACCACCAGCACTTCCAGAAGCTCTAGTCCATCACAGAGCAGTTTGAAGCATCCCAGTTTCCCTATACAACAACTTTGTTTTCAGCAAAAAGCTGTGCTTTTGGCCTTCATTTCTAAACCAAACCCATATTACCACAGCTAAAATGCCAGAGCTCATTAAGAAGAGAAAGCACCTATTTTCTAGACCCCTCTCCAGGAACTGGAGCACACAGCAAGTCTTCCCCGAGAAGCAGATAGCTAGCTGGCAATTTGGTCAACCCTGAATTATATGCTGGAGTGCTAACTTCCCTTGTGGTTGTAAAAAAGAAAGGCTTTAAAAACACGATTTTAAATGATGCCCAGGGGTATATTTAAAGAGCAGCTAGCCAAATTCCACCCTGCCTGCTGTAGCGCTGTTGGGCTCCACAGCAGATAAGAGCACGGCGTTTGGCCAAGTAGTTTTCACCATCATTATATAATATTGATGTTCTATTGACTACACACAAATCCTGGCACAGCATCTGAGATTACATTGATTTATTAAGTTGATAGCACGCACTGGTGCCAAGCTACCAGGTACATCGATCAGCTGCCTGGGCTGAACTTCAGCATCTAACTTCCAGCACAATTTGACTGATCAGCAATACCATAATTGGTTGCAAATGTCCTTCCCTTCTATTTGTTTTGTTAAGCGGCTTTTTCATTAATGCAGCAGAGCCAAGTAAATAAATATGACTATACTATTGGACTGAAGGCAGAGAATAGTCGAGAACTGGATTCAGACTGGGACGGAACAGCGCGATACTGTCAAGCCAGCACTCTTTTTTTAGACATTCTCCATTTTGCTCCTTTTAGGGCTCTGGTTGCTTCAAGAGAGATCTTTTAGCAAGAGGAACATGGCCAATATGCTCAGCAAACCACCAATTTATTGAACTTCTTATACCCTCAAATGCCCTAAGTCAATAAGTTTGTTATTAGGCCAAGCCTTCTTGTCTCTGCTTTGAATACAGTCCTCAGACATCCCTGCTACGAGAGGAAACTCAAGCATCAGAGAGCAGGCTCTCTGCTCTGGAGGGCAGCACTCGGGCATCAGAATGGGCTGGGAAGTCCAGCTCCCTCCTCCAACTCACTCTTAACATCAAAACTTAAGCTGACCCAGATTGCTGGGTCCCATTTCCAGAGCCCCAGCTCAGGTCTGATGCTCACAGCCTCACTGTTTTGAAGACTAAGCCCTGCTATTTTAAGTACCAAGAAGTGTCAGAAATGGTCTGAGGCCACCTAAGTTGCCAGATCTCCCTAAAAATATTAACACAAGCACTGTATCTGTGAGCAAGTGTGATTATTTGAACAGGAGAAGGGCAGAAGTGCGCTGCTGTGGCACCAGCTCTCCCATGAAATAGCTCTGTACATCACTGGATTATCACATGCAGTTTCTGATTCCCAATACATAGATAAAACATGGGGTCCTGGGTGTATAATTCCTCAATATATGCTCTTTCCACCTCTTATTTTACTCTTTTTTTATGGAAGCCAGCCCATTTCTAGCTATATTCTAAACACATGCAACCCTAGGCTGTAGACTGAAGGATGAAGAGCGATTATCTGGTGTCTTCATAGCAGTGGAACATTATTATAGACCTTTAAAACTGAGTCATTCCAACACATTATAGGTGCAAAAGTAATAAAAAAGTAATGCAAAAAAGTAAAGGCATTGACTTAGAAGTGAAGAACCAATCCATTATTTTCAACTATTTTCAGCAGGTTAGGACATTATACCTTTGATACTTCTCATTTACTGGACTTCACCTAATAGAGCCATTGTTTTCCTTCTGTTAGCTCCCTGAACATACCCGACAAGGCTTACTCCAGGGTGAATGAAATTAGAGGCTAAGCTACTTAACCGATCTTTGAGCGATCCCATTTAAATCTGCAGGACAGCAACCTGTGGCAAACAGGCACACTTCATTAGCTGGTTCTTAAACCTGTCCACAGAAAGAAATCAGGATAGAAATGTAGGTACCCTTTCTCTTTTTCTGTTGAAGAACTCTGGGCTGCAGCGACACAGAAACCCAGGGCTTTTTGGAGCACAAACCCCACAGCAGCAGCACTGGGAATGCTGTTTGAAGAGGTGGTGGACAAGGCAACGCTCCCCACCCAGTGAGGGCATACGGGGCACAGGGCTGAGGTCTGTGATTTTGCGTATGCTTTAAAAAGAGCTTAGCAGAGTCATTACTCAGCAAATAGCCAAAAGAAACAGGTTTGTAATTGGGTTGCTCAGACAGTTGTAAATCATTAGCATTTACCATGCCCTGGTGCATGTACAACCCAAGAAAATACTCTTCTTGTAAGGGCCTGTCCTGCAACTTCTGCTCAGAGCATTTATTCCTATGAGTGGGGTCACCGAAACCATTGCAATTATTAATGCGATTAAGCAGCAGATGCCCTCCCCCTCTATTTAATTTTGAAAGTGCTCTTCAGTGCCCAGACCACACCAGGCTCCTGCCTGCCTCCCATCCCAACCTGGCTGCAGAGTAGCTCCTTCCCACATCACCAACCACTTCTGTGCCTTCAAACTGCTTCTCCTAAAGCCCCAAACCCAGCTTCAGATGAGCACAAACTCCCCAAAACCTAGGGCAGCGCTCCCAGCAAAGCACGGAGCAAACCAGACAACCGCTTCTCATGCAAAGCACACCGCAAACCCACCCTGATTGGAGGGGGTTTGGTTAAGCCTTGAATTTTTTCACCCCGAGCTCTTCATGGGGAAGGAGGTCGGGCTGTCTTGCAACTGTTCCAGAAGTTAGACATGAGAGGGAAACATGCACCAGCTCTCAATGATCTGTCAAGGGCAGCGGCTGCTTCTTGGCAGGAGCCTGTGCTGAAACGCCAGCGAGGAGCTCTCCCAGCACGGCGCTGCTGCCAGTGACTAAGCAGTTTCTATAAATCAAGCTGCAGCAGAGTTCAGAAGCCTAATAATAATCTGAAGATGTAAAATAATAATATGGTGGTTTTAATGTTAAGAAGGTCACAGATAAGTGTAATAGGCATTCTAATGCTGAGACTTGTAGCTTGGTTTCGAATAATTTTAATGCTTTATTTGATGTCTGGTCTGAGAGCATTAGAAACTGGACTTAAACAATGCAATTAAGGCACAGCTGTAATCTGATCTTATTTTCTACTTCTAGCCTCACTGCTTCACCTCCTCCTCCAAGCCCTCCATCTCTCACATTAGAGGTAGTTGCCATCACCTATCTGGGCTTTGGTCATCTTGCCTGCCAAGGTGGCAGCAGGGCTCCTGCCCCCCATCCTGCTCTGTTTAGCAGCTGAGGCCACCACAGCTGATGATGTTCATGAGGTGGCTGCAAACCAGCAGCATAAAGGTGCTGACATCCTCCCCAGCACCATAAACATCATAAGAAGGATATGGAACAGTTGGAACAGGTCCAGTGAGGAGACCTCAGAGCAACCTTCTAGTACCTGAAGGGGCTACAGGAAAGATAAGGAGGGACTTTTTACAGAGGCATGGAGTGATAGGACTCGGGGCAATGGCTATAAATTGTAGAGGGGAAGACTTAGACTAGACATAAGGAGGAAATTCTTCACAATGAGGGTGAAGAAGTCCTGGCACAGGTTGCCCAGGGAAGCCATGGCTTCCCCATCCCTGGAGGTGTTCCAGGCCAGGCTGGATGGGGCTTGGAGCCCCTGATCCAGTGGGAGGTGTCCCTGCCCATGGCAGGGGTGAAACTACATGGGCTTTAAGGTCCCTTCCAACCCAAACCATTCTATGATTCCATAAACATCTAAGGCTTCTGCACAACGCATCCTGAACACCTGACAGTGCCTCTGCAGCTGGCACCAGACAAGCATTGCTTATTCCATTTACTGTAACTGTCTCGTTATTACTTTCTTTATATCAGTACAGCTTAATCCAACTAATTACCATCATGAACTGCAGCACATTAAGGCCTTGGCTATAAAGGACTATTGTACCACACTAAACGTAATCCTTCTTAAAATGCCCTGTGTCATACCTACCAGTCTTTCAAGACTGCATCCGTGTAACATACCAACACCAAGGGCTTTGTGGACCTTTGATGTTCATGTGCTGAAGGAAATGCCCCCAAAGCAGGCACAGCTTTGCACTGCCAGCTCTTTTGGGGCAGGAACAGTTTGTTACACGTATTTTCAGTACCAAGCAGTACCAGACACTGAGGCTGGAAGTAGTAGGCATTCCCAGAGCAAGGTGAGGCTCTGGCATGGGATGCTCCGAGAAGTGTCTGCCCCATCCCTGGAGGGGTTCAAGGTCAGGCTGGATGGGGCTTGGAGCTCCTGATCACAGTGGGAGGTGTCCCTGCCCCTGGCAGGGGTTAGAACTGGGTGAGCTTTGGGGTCCCTTCCAACCCAACCCATTCTATAATTCCACGATCTGCCAGGCCATCTCCATACTGACATTACTTTCGCTTTATCACTAAAGTGATAAAACCCTGCACCCCACTTCTGCCCTGGGTTCACAAAAGCCTGGCTCTTCTGCAGCTCAACACTGACTGAGAACAAGCATAGCTGTAAGATTAACCAAGCCCTCCACCTCCTGCTAATCCTGCCAGCAAGCACAACACCATTATTTAAGCATCTAAAACCCAGCTTAATTTTCAGAGGTCTGAGATGTCTGCATTGAGTCTAAAGACATCTGAGGCTCCTCAGAACCACTCAGAATCAAGGTGCTATTCTTGAATCAATATTTATGCCTCTTTAGGTATAATCTTAAGCTAAGAGAACATCAGAAATCCACAGTACAGTGCCTGAGCTGTAAAGGTACGTGAAGGTGGTGTTACAGTCAAGGCATTGCAGTGGGTTAGAAGAAATTCTGCAGAAATCCCATAACTTCTGTGTGCCCTATTTCCACATCTGTGAAATGGGGATAACAAGACATCATGTTGCGAGGTGCTGAGCCACAAAGAGTTATTATGAGAGCTGCAGAAGCTGCTATAAATACCTGAAGAATGAGGGCATTCAGTGTTACACTAATAGAATACAAAGTCTAGAAAAGCCTTTGCCTTTTAGAGATGAAGGCTTGAGATAACGACAGGAAGCTGAAAAAATCCTCCCAGACCTTCATCCACAGCCACTTGATGTTCCCCTGTGGACCAGGACACGTTGATATGGTGGGAAGGCAGTATTTATTCTTTACAGAGACAGGGATCTAAAAGCCTCCAAGCTGGTGCCTGGTTGAACTTAACTTTCACAACGAGAAGGTTATAGTTTCAAAAGTAAGCAGCAGGGCTTCCGAGCTCACTTTCAAGTTCAAATTAGGGCAAGTTTTGAGAGACTACAGACCATTTTACCACTCTTGGCTTTCTCGTGAAGTCAGGCTACTTCAACTCCTCTTCTCATCACCCAAGTGGTATGAAAAGGCTTTAGAAGAAACCTGACAGGACTTCCCACAGCAGCTCCAGCCCTCTCTCTGCAGCATGAAGGTGCTCAACTCCTGCACACCTGTGACCTATTCCTTGGACTCAGACTCTCCTGCAAGATCCAGCAGATGCAGAGAAAATAAAGGTGTGAATCTTAAGGAGAGGGGAGAAGAAAGACCTGCCCCTGCACAGGTGGTGCAGCAAAGCTTGTCTGGAATCATGAACCTCCCCCTTTAAGGTAAAGGGTCTGTTTCTGTGGGCAGCCGCAGCTGGCAGGGCTCTGCAGCACAGCCTGAAGCCAGAGGAGCAGGAACAAGGAGACCCAGACAGCAGCAGAGCTCCACCTGGTTGTACCTGTGCTCCTGAAGAAGTGGTCATCACCCTCTCCAGCTCTATGAACCCCTGATATTTCCCCTAGGGGGCTGCAGTAACTTTACTTTCCTTACTCTTTCCAGACCCTTGCAAGGAGTCCATGGACACCTTCTCCACTCACCACAAGTGGAGAACTTCTCTGGAGGAGTCCCAAGCCTCCTGTAGATCTGAGGATCAAAGGGATCTAAGGGCTAATCCCCTTTCTCCTCCAGGGCAATCACCATCCCTGTGCAGGTTAATTTAGCAAAAAAGGCAGCAAGGGAACTTTGTGGTGTGGTTTTTTTCCCCATGCTGTGCAGGCGGCTGTGATGAGAGGCAAGGAAAAAAAGAAGTGGGGAAAGCTGTCGATAATCCCATCTCAGTGGGATCACCATCATCTGTCCTGTATGTTCAGTTGGCAGCAAAGGGGAGGTGCCTCAGGCAGAAAAATGCCATGAACAGTATTTTGCTACCCCCGACCTTGTCAAACAATATTCATTCCTAGCAAGATGCTTCATTTCTCCGATTCAGCTGTTCTCAACAAACAGATCTACGCCTTCCACTGGGTGCTTTGGCAGGTTAAAAATTGACTGAACACACTGATTTCATGAGCCCTCTGGAGCTATCAAGGCTGCTATCAAAGGTATTTATTAGGCCACATGCGTGAGGGATGAACTGTCAGTCTCTACTCATTAACTGCAGAGCCTGATGCCCCAGCATGGGCTTCTTGTGCCAGTCAGTGGGGCTGGAGAAATGAACATCCTCAAGACCAGATCCAGGCCTAAGGGATGAGGAAATACTAGTGTTAACACTATAGTTTGTACTTAAAAAAAAAATTTATTTATATTATCTATTCAGAAAGTTTTTTAAAGGTACTTGGACATTGAAGACAGCCTAACAGGGTTTTTCATAAGCACCTCAGTCTCTACAGTCAAGTGTCACGCGCAAGTTCCCCTTCTCTAGTATTTTAGACCTGATATTTTACCAGAGCAATATCCACACTGGCACATATTCCAAGCCTCTTATTTGGCCATGTTCTCTGCCTTGCTGGGAAGATACTCTGCCCCTTTCCACCTGCTGGTTGCCTCAGATGATGAAAACGAGAAGGGACATCTGGGCAGCACAGACCCACCTTGTTTGGAGTTTTTAGTACACTTATGCTTCATTTTTCAGAGGTGTTGTGTGCTGGAGCCACTGGAAACATATCTTAAAGATTTATGTCATTCCTCTGGGCTTAATTCTTATTAATTTTCAATATATTACTATATAAAAGATAATTTAGCTGTAATACTGATTAATTAATGGTCAATTAGTGTTCATTAAGGTGAAGGAGCAAACTCAGAATTAATAAAATGTGCTGTTCGATTTGCTAGAAGAGGTCATGGATGCTCATAAATCAGCAGTCAAGGTGAGACTGGAGTCCTGTGGGGACATATATATCCAGAGCCACAGCATGGGCAAAGATTGAAGCCAGTCCCTATTAGAATAACATCTCCGGAGTGTGGGAAATCAAGGGGAAGAGACTTTTGTGCATGCACTTGCCATCTCTTGCATCCTCCAGGGCTGGCCCCTGCTGGAGACAGGGTAACAGAGCCAGCTGGACCACAGCAGGGTACAGTTTGAGACCTTATATATTTGACAAAAGCCAATCTCAATCACATGCCAATAGCTAGGCTGGAACCAGACTGTAGAGATCTTGACTGCAGAGGTGCTTAGTTACATCAGGAACCAAAAAAAGTGACTTCTAAGTCCCAGCTTCACTGTCCTGCTCTCAGGAAGAGTTCAGAGCTTGAGGGTGCAAGGGGCAGCAGCCTCATACTCCATAACGCAGCAAGATGTTTGCACCTAAAAGCCTCCAGACTCTGGGGAAGTTCAGGTCTAAATCTGCATTTTCCAACTTCACAGCCTTGTTTGTGGTACTCCATTTCACTTGGTACTGCTGTCACATTTTTTTCAAGGAGCAGATGTGGAAACCTATTGGTTTTGGTTCTAACATTCTCAAAAACAGTTCAGAAACCTGGAATTTGACCAAGACGCATGTATAAGCTCCACAAGATCATTTGAGCACCACCGTTTGGATTTTATTAGTAAAGTTCCACCTCATTCTCATCTTAAAACCATAGTTTTAAGCCCCATTGTCCCTAGCCAGTTGCTATCACAGCATGGTACTGCATGGTGCTGCTCTTTGAGGTGCCCCTCCTAAAGAAGCATCAATTCCTACCCACTTACAGAATCTGTCAGCTTCTTGCTACGAACCTAAAGCAGAGTCAGCCACACCTGGCTACAGCTCCAGTCTTCTGGTTCAAACAATTCTCAAAGCCTGTGTGGAGCTCAGGGGGCTTTGATGTCACCCCACCTGGTCCTGGCCAGCAGAACACTGGCCCCAGACTGCCCCACCTCTGTCTCACACACCTCAAGTGAGTCTCCAGCTACACAAAATCCTACAGCAGCCCATTTAAGTGCATTTTTAAACTTCCAACACGCACGTGTTTCCTCTTATTTCATCAAAGACTTGAATTTCTTTTGGTGACATAATTTGTCAACACATACAGTTCATAACAAAAAAAAAAAACGTTGATCAAAGAATAGCAGGTAACTCTTATTTACCGTGTGAGAGCAAGCTAAATTGCTGCTATAGCTTTGTATTAGCAGCTCCGCATTTAGTGCTTTTATCAGCATTTCAGCTGCATCACACTCTTCAACTTCAGATAGACAATTTAATAACCAGAAAAGAGGGTTTTCCCCGACAAAGCTCAGTGCCAATGTTAGGTTGCAGGAAACTGTTACAGTCAGCTAATGATTAGCCCCAACATGCTGGATTTGCACCCGGTGCAGGAAGACAAGGAGCAACGCATGAATTTCTAACCACAAGACAACAGCGAAGGGCTGCAGGAGCATGCAGTGGGCTCCTCTGCTTGTTAAGGTAGAAGAAATAGTTGCAAGCATAAAAGCAAGTAGTGGATGGCAGCGGCTATTGAAACTCAGCTTTAAGTTTCCAGTTGGTGATAAACCCTCTATTATTTGGATTTATCACTTCAATTACATGCCAGAATAAACCCATATAATTTCCAGTAGGAGTTTACATGTCCTGTGGGACCTCCTCATCTCTGTCTCCCTGGGATGCTAACTCCCACTGCAGGCACAGCGGCTGCTGCGGGAGGACATCTCTGCCCTGGGAATACCCACACTTTGGGTACGTGCCCACCCCCAGAAAAAGCTCCATATCACACCCCATTAGTAAACCCAACCTATTCCCCCCCTAAAAAAACCACAGGTAATTCATTTACCAGCTAGAAGACAGCTCTGGACAGCACCAAACTCCCAGTCCTGGGAAAGAGCTCCATTCTCCTGAATTCTTCAATCTCTGTCATAAGTCATCTCACCAAACTTAATTTAAAACAAACAGCTTTAAAAGTATTTACAGAGACAGAGAGGCAGGAGCTCAGCTTGCTAGCAGAGCCAGCAAAGCCCTCAGTACCTGAGCAAGGTGAGCAGAGCAGATCCAGAGATCACAGGCAGGTTTGACCGAGAACCCACACCAGCAGGCAAGTTCATGGTGACAAGGCAGAGCTGAGAAGAGGCCACAGAGTCAGCCCACAGATCCAGCGAGGACACCCCAGACACCATCCAGCAATTCCATCCCAGCATCAGGACTGTTGCAAAGGCAGAAAGTCCCCAGGCTCAGGTCTGGATCAGCCTGCACAGGGACAGAGGGAGGAGTGGCTGTGACTGAGATGAAGACTAGCAGCTCCCCAACACAGCCCAGAGAAAATGTGAGGGTCTCAGGTGGAGCTTAAATGTGCTCTCAGGCAGAGGGTGTGGGTGAGGGCTCAGCTGAGGCTGCTCGGGGCCGTTATTGCCTGTCAGTGCCCTCACCTGACCCTGGAACCCACCACGGTGAGAAGACTTTCTTTGACAGTACCTACACCTGTTCCATGCTTCAAATTATACTCAATCCAGCCTGGATAGGATTAGCAATGTTTTGCAAGACTGTGCTTCTATTTTTCTATATGAACTGTAAATAATGTCCAACTGTTAAGGTACATGCGAGGGAAACACACTGTGAGATGAAGCCACCTCCTCACTCATGGATACATCAAAGGCAAAGCCGCTTCCTTCAAAGGCAGACAGACGACTCTTTTCCAGAGAAATCCACACCTCAGCTCCTCAGCATATGTGAAGGGTTTTTCAACTTGTGTCTTAAGTGACTTGAAACAAATCAGACGTTGAACCATATGGGTTTGGGGCTTTTGGAGACTGTAAATGTTTTTCATTACAGATGAAGCTAATGATGATGGAGCTGCGAGCTCCAAAGCTGCAGCTGGGTCTGAAGACAGACACTGGGAGTCAGACAGAGGGAGATGCTGTAAGAATCAATGGAATGATAGAATTGCAGAAGGTGATTATGTGTTGCTGTGTCTGACATGCCGACAACTTCATGGACATCACATTCAGGGCTGAAGGGGAAAATCTGCCCTGCTGAGAGGTGTATAGGGTGTGCAGCAGGCTGAGGGTAACACCTGAACTCTACAGAAGACAACACACTGATCTTGCTCTTGGCTTTAGTTCAGCTGAGCAGCCCAGGCAGGTTAGAGGTCTCAGACCACACATTTTATCTGGAACAAGCACCTGTTAGTCACTCTGTACAACTCCAGAGACCCATACTTATGAGCTGTGTATTGGTCACCTGTCTCTCTGCTTACCTCTCTTTTCTACCGTGCCCATCTTTGCTCCCCTGTACCATCGCATCAAGCCTATAGCAAATCCAAGATTATCATCCATTCTACACAGCCCCACTCATTCACTGTTCCATACTTCCATGAAATGACCTTCAATTGGGAATTCTTTGAGTGCACCTGAAAGGGAAAGGCTCTTGGGATGCCTTTCCTCCAACCAAAGAATTTCTCCATCTGCTTTGTAGGATGCCACAAGCCAGCCAGCTGCTGCCTTCCACTGCAGAGGGCAGAGCATCTTGGTGACGCTGCGTTTTCTGACCACACTGGGATGAAAATTACTATACAATGGTGAAACATCATTACATATGTAATATCTTCATTTCTTTCTGTTAACTCCTTTCTCCCATACGATGAAAGGTTAAATCTGAAAGCGGTGATCGCTGAGGGTGCTCACCTCGTCTGTTCTGCAGGAACAGTGGTGCTGTGTCTCCAGGAAAGTTTATTAAATTAAAGCATCTGATTCAACCCTGGTTGCAGGACTGAGCCCAGCGAGTCCATCAGGGGACAGGATGGAGCACGAGCAGCTGCCTGCAACAAGGTGTTGTCACCCACGCAGCAGGATCAGTTACGGGGCAAGGCTGTCCAGGCAGGGAAATGTGAGGCCACAGCGATGTGAAGGTGAGGAGCAGCAGGAATCTTTGGAGAGGATGCTCTGATTGTAGGTGTTTGGGTCAGTATTCCTACAAGGCTGAGCTGGACAGCATAAACGAGACCTTAACATTGCTCTTCCCTGGTGAGTCTGCAGCGGGAAGACATTCCTTACACTTTTCCTCATATTCACTCTGATAAAGACACAAACACCTCGTCACCTATGAGGGGATGCAGGTCCCCATTGCCTGAGAGGGGGTGGAATCCTCATATTAGCTCCTGAGAGCTGTGAAGAAGCTTGCCCTGGCACCCTCCACAAATTCTGATGTTTATCCTGCGTTTCATACATTATATTGGATCACTAAGCTTAAAAAGGTCTTTTAAATTGGTTAATATTAGATTGTCATTCTTCTCTGGGTTATTTTGAAAAGAAATTATAAAAGAAAGGGAAATGTTACAAGGGAGACAAAGCAAAACATCATTGATGTCAAAAGCCTTACTGAAGTCAATATATTTGACATCTACTGTTTTCTTCTATCGCATGGCCTGTTACTCTTTTAAATGAAATTAGAGCACTTTGACATGATTTGTTCTTGACAAACCTGTATTGGCTGTTGCTCATCTTCTTACTATTTTCCAGGTATGTAATTATTTGCTCCAATTATTTGCTCCAGCATTTTTCTGGATTTGAGGGTAAAGCTGACTGTTGTACAATTCTCCTGCTCTTTTTCCTCTCACCTCTCCCACCTTTTAAAGATAAGCAATAAGTGAGTCACCTGGTATCACCCAAGCCCATCCATGAATTCAGAGATACCATTAACAAGTCTGAGATTACCCATGCCAGTTCTTCAAGCACTGCCGGATTAAGGCATCCCCAGACAATTTTAAACCCTCCAATTTATCTAGGTATTCTTTAACCTGTTTTTTTTTTCCCAATCTGTGCTGAAATATTGATTTTTGTTAGTATTAATTGTGGTAAATTCTTACTCACCATTTACTTTTACTGAAGACTATTGAAAAAAAAGCATTGATTCTTCTTGTTTACATTGATCAGGAGCTTTTCCTCTCCTCAAAGTGTTGGATAAATCTTTCATTTGCTCTACCTCCCATTATTAATGGTCTTAAGAACGATTTCTTGTTATCCTCGATATCTCTTGTGAGCTGCATTTGGTTTGCTATCTTTTCCATTTCTCCTTTTCCCTTACGTATTTGAGCTATTCCTTTATGATCATCTTCAGTAATCTTACAAGTTATAGTTCTTTCCTCTGATGTTGATAAAGAGTTTATGATTTAGTCATCAATTGCATTTCCTACACTCTTTCTGCACCAGGATTTCTCCTTTTTCTCTCCAATGAACACCTCCCGGATCTCGAGCTGCGGCATTTTGAAGGCATTTTGGTCTGTCAGGTCTCAGAGATCAGGCATTTTGAAGGCCAATCTCCCTCTGCAAGGAGCACAAATACTACTGTCTCATTGGCAGTGCCACCAAGCTATCTTCTACCTTCATATTTCCTGGAAGAAGACGTCCAGGAGCCTCCCCTCTAATTCTTCTGCTCATCTTCCATATCCAAAAATTGTTTAAAAGCTCAGAGGAGGCTCTGAAAACAGCCGGTGGCATACTTTAAGAGCCTCAGCCTCCCATCACCATTGCTTTGCTGCTTGGATGCTTCCTCTGTCACTGTCGGAAGGTTTCAACCATTGGACTTAGTCTACAGTATTTGATGGTTGGGTTGCCCATTCTCCTTGTTACTTCATTATTAATAACCTTTTTCTCCCTAGCTTTTCAGCCCTTCTCCAGGTTGCTCTGGGTCATCTGTACCGTAGTGTCCTTGATTATTTTTTTTTTCATTCTGATGTTGGCAAGTCTGAACCTTAAGCTTTTTGGGGGGGTTTATGGTTGCTGTTTATTTGGTTTTGTCATTTCTTCGTGTCGTATCAGCTTCACCTACAGGAAACAGCTCATGAAACAGCCTTGGCCACGGGAGTTGGAGCTCTCTTGGTTTGATGGCCGTGCTGTGGGGCTCACGGAGCTAACAGGACAGGCAGAAGTGGCCATGCAGCAGGTCCATTGATTTGCAGCTGTGGTTGTCAGAATAGCCTGTGGTACAAGAGCTTCCAGACTGCGCTATCTGCCTCACCAGCTGAGACTTGTATTCAGTCTGAATAGCTCCCTGGCTATCCATCATCTTTTCCAAGGGTCATGAAGAAGATATCATTGAGCTGGCAGTGCTGATCCTAAGATGCACCAGGGATTTCACTGTACCAGGAACTCAGCTATAAGTCTGCTTTACACATCTGGAGCAATGGAAATAGCCTTAATTGAGGCTATAAACTACCTCATGATGACATTTTCTGCCAGTTCTGTGTATCACAGAGGAGACGTGTGCACTGAAATGTCTTAAATCATTTCTGAGCTGGAACATAAAATCAATCTATTTAAACATGTTGTTTAAGAGTAAAAGGCTCATTGAAAACTGCCTTCTCCTTTCACAAGCGGAGAGTCAATGGTGTGTATGGGTATATCCTCTGCAAAGTTTCTTCCCATAAGTTTTGTTTGAGATGCTTCTGTATCAAAGTTGAGAGTGGCCAGTTCCCCGCGCTGCGTTGTTTTCTTATGTCAGCAGCAGGTTTCAGTCAGGCTAAAGATCAAAGGCTTTGATCTCCATTTATCTTGACTTGACTAAAAGGAAGCCACATCTGGAGAATTTATCTAATTCTGTGAGCTATAAATATGTATGATTTTGGTACTATGTAATTAATCAAAAGCCTGAAACAGAATACATGTGCTAACCTGCAAAGATGCTGGATTGCAAACTCTAGGAACTGATGAAATCGCTTTTGATGCATATTTCTGTGTGTGAGTAAACCACTCAGTGTTTTAGCTCTTTATCTTTGTTTAAAGTGAACTCAGTATTGAGGACGCAAGCCTTCCAGAGTCCTTAAGTCAGTTATTTCTAACCAAAGACAAGTTTCCTACAGGGAAAACTTGTAGGATTTTGAATCAGTCCACTCTGAAGACAGAGGCCTCAGTATAAAACCTGGATCTAGGTCTGGCTTTGAGTCCTGAATTTTTTATTCTCAAAATTTGGATTGGCTTTTGTGTCTGGATCCCAGCTTTGATTTTCCCCATTTATTCAAAATCAGCCATAAGCAGCACCAAGTTTAATCTAATCAGGCAGCACTTTGAAAATACATAATCAGGCTCCAGGCGTGCCTGCCTCCTTTAGTCTCCTACCTGATTTGTGCACAGAGGTGCTGAGACAATCAGAACTCCTGATGAGCTGAATCCACCACTCCTGTGCTTATTTTTAAGCTTGTGTACTTTGGCTGCAGGTTTTTTCAAGAGGATGGAGCTGCTTTATTTGAAGGCTGTACCTAAAAGCTGGTGGCACATCTACAGCTGTCGAAACGGCTGAAGCACGTGTTCGCAGACCCATGGCCAAAGTCTATGCTGGGAAACAGATGGGTTGGCAGATACAACGTAGAATCGTAGAATGGTTTTGGTTGGAAGGGACCATGAAGGACATCCAGTCCAACCTCCCTGACACTGAGCAGGGACACCTTCCACCGGATCAGGTTGCTCCAAGCCCCATCCAACCTGGCCTTGAACACCTCCAGGGATGGGGCATCTACCACCTCCCTGGCTACCTGGGTCAGTGTTTCATCACCTTCAGTGTGAAAAATTTCTTCCTAATATCCAGTCTAAACTTCTCCCCTTTTAGTTTAAAGCCATTATCCCTTGTCCTATTGCTACAGGCCCTGCTAAAAGGTTTTTCCCCATCTCTTATCTGCTCTCTTCAAGCACTGAAAGGCCATAAACATTGTCTGATTGGGAACCAGTTCCAAAATTTCTGCAGACAGACTGGAAAAATGAGTAATGAGGATCACCCAAAAGATACTCCCAAAACAAACAAGCAAACAAACAAGCATCACGCTCTACACCCACCTGTGCTGCTGGCTGTTTCTTCTGGCTCATTGCTAACAAATCTTTACGTGTTCTTCATGTGCCAGACCCAAGACCCAATTGCAAAACCACAAAGCTCAGAAAAAGACTTTTCTCTGTAGTCATCAGTGCCAGGGGATTAATTTGTCCTTTTTAAAACTCTTTTCCATAAGTAGGGGGGAAACAACTGTAATGAAACGCAAATATTGAGGAGCAAACCAGGACAGCTCCCAGTTTCCAAGCAACACAGACTCTGCGGTCATGACTATTATGATTTCACCTTTTAAAGAATCTCCCGTCTATGGCTAATTTTACATAATGGGATTTATTAATATTAATTAAATCTCGCAATTCATGCGTGATGAAGACGTACAGTTTCAAGGCAAAACCCAGAAGTTACATGGTTCTAGAAAGCATGAAGATTGTGATGAAGTAAGAAGAACTCCTCCCTCCTGATTCCCTTGTCTTCAGGACCAAACCTAAACCTGCCTCCTCCCCAGCAGTTAGGACAGCTGCTGCTGCTCCGTTTTTTCCAAGGAGCGTTTCAGGCCCTATAGCCTCTCATAGCATCCATCACCCAGCACCAACAGCCGCGTGAAGCTGAGCAGTGTCTCCAGACCAGAAGAAAAGGAGGAAACTGTATCATGCCATGAATCCAGCATGAAGAATCACCTCTGGTAGTCAGTTCCATCATATTGTTCAGCTTCTCCATCTTTCCTAGAGCAATTCCAAAGCAAGATTGACTAGACTACTTCACAAAGGAAACAACTTCTCCACCTCTCTTCAGAGGGCACTTGAGAAAAGTTTGTTTCACTGTTTTTGTCCCTGACAAATACTTGCTCCTGGCTGTGAAGAGATCCATTTCTTTTGGTCTATCTCCTGGCACACCCAGAAGAATACAGTGTTTCTCAAGAGGGAAAAAGAAAAAGTGAAGGTCTTGGAGTCATGCTGACTCATTAGAAGACCAGCCTCTTGGGAAAATATCTCCTTACTTTGCCATATTTAAAGCAGGATACTTGCAGATCTGGTATTCTGTTGACTCAGTGTTTTTCTTGTCTGTTCACACCCATCACCAGGTAATGGAAATTTGATTACTGATGGTTTGCACCACAAGAAAGAAAATGTAATGCTTGTAAATGATATGCTTACATGGAGTCTGTCCATACCACTTTTTTTTATTACCTGTTTTAGAGTACTTAATTATTATTAAGACTCATGTGCTGAGTTTGGGCAACCACTTTGAGGAGAAGAGAATTCTGGACTTTGAAAGTTGCATTTCAAACCTGTTCTCTAGGGTTTATTTTGCCAGACTTTTGCATGCTTGGCTGACCAGGTCTGCAGTAAGAAAGCCCAGGGGCAACACAAAAAGTTTAGCTTTACACTAGTTTTGAAAATATAAAGTAAATCTAATACTCAAAAATTTATCCCCAGGGTTACAAAGAAGAGAGTGCTTTATTTGTATGGGGTGTTTAACGATCAGTAATGAACAGCAACTGTAGAATCATCCCAGCACTAGCAGGTAAATATCCTGTACGAGGAAAAGTAAACATGATGAAAAGGCTGTAACAATACAGGTACCTCCCTAAATATACTTCCTTCACAGGGCAGAGTCACTAGATTGCAGGCAAAATAACTCACAATGCAGCTAAAAATAAAGAAAACTGGTCAATGCGTATGGATACCCTTGTGAAGAGGGTCACACCCCAGCCTTTCTCCAGCCTCACTGTGTAAATCCCAACCGCAAACCCTGGAGGGTAAAGGAAAATCACCTTTTCACTGACTATAACCTGTAAGCCAGCTTTTACAGATACCTCTGTATTGGGATCTTATTGATGCGTGACGGGCCTGACACAAGCCATCATCACAGCCGCGCTTTGCTTCCCTGGCCCCTGTATGGGGAAGAAAAGGTTGACTGGGTGTTTAATTCATGCCTGTGGGAGATGCAGGCAGAGCCGCGTGGAAGAGCTGTCTTTGTCTCCCATCCACGGTTTTCCTCAAGGTCACTTTGCTGTTTCGTGGGAGATCCAGTGCCGCTGATAAAGTGCCTATATAATATTTACAAAAAGCCCTGTCTGGGAGTAATCCCCGGGGAGAAGCAGAAGGCAGCTTATCCTTCATCATGCAGAGGCAAGAAGTTAGTCACAAAACCACCTGAGAATTGTGGAGCCTGGTCACCTGCCTTCTTCGTGTCTTCTGAGGCTGCGGGACAGCCCTGGCTCCTGATGGACGTGAAGAGGTCACTGTCCTGGCTCCTCCATCCCAGGAAGATCTCGCATACAATATGTGTTATCTGATGACCCCAGTGATAAGACTCCAGCTCAGACTGGGGCATCTCCTGCTCAGCTCTTGTGGAGCACGTAAGCTGTGTGCAAGGAGGCACGTGTCGTACCAGCTCCCTGCTGACAGTTGCCAAGTGTTACACCACATCTATCGGCTGGAAAGGAGACATCTGCTCTTGGGACATCCTCCTGGCTTCACCCAGTCACTGCTCGTCTCTGCTCGGGTCCATTGCTGGTGATCTGCGATGCCTGGTCAGTGTAAAACACCAGGCAAAGGGATTTTGGTGGAATTTAAAAGCTCTGAGCCAGGGTCAGCATTTTATTTGTGGATGCTCGTGCACAGGAAGAAACACAAGAACTGCACATCACATCAGGGTTCATTCCTTGAGCAGCTCTACAGCCCGTGAACTCCCAGCAAGCCGAAAATCCTCCCAGTGGTGACACTCTAAGTGGCTTTTTTATTTTTATTTAAAGACCACTTATCCCTTTACACAGGGTAGTATCCTTGAAACCCTTCCAATCGATACCAGAGGGCTTACGACCTACATAAAACCAAGGAGCTGCTGTGAATGGGTCTCTGCAGGCACCAACCACAGCTTCTGTGCATGAGCTCTGCTATTACTGCTCAGGAATGGGACTCTGCATTCCAGCTGCTCTCAGACTGCTGGATACTCAAAACCACCCTCACATGAGCTCCACACTCAAGGGTACTTTGGTTTATAGTTTAATGCTTGAGGAATAATGCTTGAACCAGCATGCCATGCACAGAGCTCTCGGAGGAACAGCTAAAAGGATCACAAAGCATTTACTCACCCCCAGGCTGAGTGTACACGCAGATTTAAGTGGCGTATCAAACATCTCCAGGCAATTCCAAGCCCTTCAGAACCCATACCATCACTCGGCTTCTGCTTTAATTTTGTCATATGCCTTCTGTGCTCCCTGGTCACAGGTTGCTTTACGATTCCTTCCTGTAATGTGTTTGTACCTCTCCTCCCATCGCCAGATACGTTCCCTCTTGCAGCCCTTAACTACACATTTGCCTTTTCTGCTGGGGGGGGTTCCCCTGCCCGCAGTCACTCGCAGAGAGTGGATTTCCTCTGCCTTTCACCAGGCTGGCATCCTCACCTACTGCCAGCAGATTATTACAATAAATGACACGCAGTTGCTCCTCTCACAACTCTTGAAGCTCAGACTCAAGCAGGCAACATAAATTTTGAAACAAATGCCTGAGTCTTTATACAGTGAGGCATTAAATAATACAACAGCTTCATGAATTCAGGCAGAATTCGTAAGTTTGATACAGCTGAAATATCCAAACTCTTCACTGTCTATTTCCATTCCTTGATGCCGTATGAGGCTGATGACTCTCCAAGGGCTTTGCTGCAGAAAAAAGCTATATTGCTGCAGAACTTAACGTGAATACATAAACCAATACAGTTCAACTGGAGCAAGGACTGCTTGGACACTTATTTCCATATAAAGCAGCTTATTATGAGTTAGTCAAATGTGTCCCAACGAAATCACGAAAAAATGGAACCGTATTGATTTAAATTTAGAGTTTAGTTGTAGCGTGATGGCTTTCTCCTGTAGATGATCTCCATGGTGTGTTGGGAGGCCAGGATGAGGAGATCCATCTCTGGCTGCAGAGCAGTTCTCTGCCATCCCTGCCGTGCCTCATCTTCTGCTCAAAATATTTGCTTTCTTCTCACTACATGGCTGCATGGTTGGTGTGAATGCGCACATGCTGAGCCCCAACATCTGTCTTTACAGAACTGCAATGCTTTTACCTTTGACTTATTCTCCTCTCCTTGCCTTCTGATGGGACACAGCATCGGTAGGAAAAAAGAACGTACAGGATGGTGTTCGGCTGTTGCATGGAGGGAGCAGATAAGTAGCTTCTCTTCCTCTATTTTCAGTTATTTTTTTTATTAATTAACATCAATCAGATTCAGATCCTTCAGATTCATAGATAAACAATTTTAGAAGCTCAAGGTAGCACAAAAAGCAGAAGGTCTATGCTTCTATAAAATCACACGCTATACAAATGACTTTGCTTCAGCAAAAAACACTGAGCTGTGAGTTTGAATTATGTCTTTATATAGAGAGTCATAGAATCATAGAATAGTTTGGGTTGGAAGGGACCTTGAAGATCATCCAGCTCCAGCTCCCCTGCCATGGTCAGGGACACCTTCCACTGGATCAGGGGCTCCAAGCCCCATCCAAGCTGGCCTTGAACCCCTCCAGGGATGGGGCAGCCACCCCTGCTCTGGGCAACCTGTGACACTGCCTCATTGCTCTTATAGTGAAGAAATTTCTCCTTATGTCTAGTCTAAATCTATATATTTATTATTATTATTAATTTATTCTTATGTGTAGTTATATATCATATCTATCCTCTTATATATTTATATGTAAATATATATTTATATATTATATTGTATCTACAGAAAAAACATCTAGGATCTAGGTAGTGGCTAACACAAACAACAGTGGGCAAGGAGATCCCACTGTGAATGTGTTTTCCTGGGTCTCTCAGTGACGCGTTGAGTAACAGCATGAGAAGAAGCCGCTCCGTTCCCTGCGCTTGTTTTGAGTCTCTCTGCTGTGATTAACAGTACTTCACAGCACTTCTGTGAAGCGCTCTGCAAAGTTTTCAGACAGCGTAAGTCACATAATTATATGCATTACCATAATTATGCACGTGTACGTCGATGCATTTTTATTCATCGAGGAGCCAACCAGGGAAATGTCAGTTCTAATAATGAGTCCTAATACTTTTAGGCAATGTGTTAACTAAGTAGGACTTGAAAGTACATCACCTGGTGCTGACACCTGCAGAGAAGACTTTTGCACGAAGCAGAGGAATCGGGAGGACGGATCCATCAAAGCAAGACACGAGGAAACCCTTTCCCCAGGGCCAATGTGGGAACAAATAGTAATAGTTATTCTGGGGAGTAAGTCACTGAAATAGCTGTTACAAGGACTGTTTTAGCCATAAGCTAGTGAAGAGATGAAAAACTGCCATCGGAATGAAAAGCGCTAGAAGCAGCAGAAACGCGCGCAACTGAAAGGTTAGCAATTGGGTAGGAAAAAGGAGAAAAAAAAAACCCTGCAGAATCTTCACTCTCAGCAAAAAATTTTAAGGAAAAACTCAACAGACTCTGTTTAAGGAAATCGTTTACAGTGATTTTCTCTGCTCCCAAGTTATAGCGTACATATTCTCCTTCCAGCTGAATAAGGGAACCTTTTTGCTGATGCAGAGCGCATCTTAAGAGTTCATTTTCAGTACAATGCCCAGAAAATTAGGTGCACAATTCCTGGTAACAAGACTGGAGATTGTGCACATCTCCTTCCTTCATGAACCTCATGGAATAAATAACCAGGTGTGTGGGGCAGGGAGAGGCAGACACAGAGCTCTTGCTTCAGTTGTCAGGAGTCGGAGGGCTATGGTTAAAATCCATCGAAAAACAGAGGAAACATTTCTCTGCGATAGCAATTCCTCCTATCTACCATTTACAAGACCGATGACCAGCCCCAATATGCAGCAGCTGAATACAAATCAGGCTGCTGGCTTCTGCGCTGTGCGAAACCATCAAAAATAAATGCCTGCATTTTACCTTCTCGGGAAATAATGTAAACATCAGCACAATCACATGTCTCGCTTCCAGTATAATCTCAATCAGGGCGCAATTCAGCTCTGGCGGGCTTTTGTAAATATGTGGCTGACCTCTTTAAGCATGTGACACGAACTTCAGCGAGGCCCCACCGGCTTCGGTATCTGCCTGATCCGCCGAGGTGATGAGCTCCTTCCGCACTCATTGAGCTCATCAGGATTTAAGAACAGGCAGGCTCTTGGAGCTGGGCCTTAAGCACTCAATTCAGCATCCATGAAACAAGCATGACATTGATCCTTGACTTTGACGGACACATGGGTCTAAGCCAGAGGCAGAGCTACGTTCAGGCACTTAGGGAGAGAAATGTGGTGGTTCTTGCAGCAGAAAGGCAGAAAATATCTTATTTACAAAACATTTTATGACAAAACAACCTACTTGTAGGGTTATAATGCCTGTTGTTTCACGGCTGCTTCTAGTCAGATTCTTTTTATCAAGAAAAAAGGGTACTTCTCTCTGACCAAGCCGAACACGCCGGACCCTTCTCCGGCTAGCACAGGATGGCTATCGTCTCACTTATTACTAAAGCTTTCCCCTCTTCAGAGCCGAGCAGCGTGTTCAAACCCCGTACTGGAACTGGCCCCAGCTGAATCTTAAACCCTGCCCAGGACATGAACAGTCTAGGAAAGTGCTGACCCCAGTCAAAACCATGCTAGGGCCCAGCTAACAGATCACAGAATCACTAGGTTGGAAAAGACCCACAGGATCATTGAGTCCAACCATAGCATTTCTTGCTCTATTTCTGGGGAGATGACAGCACGATTCCCTATTCCTGATTCCTGGAAGAGCCAGCCCCTTCCCAGCAGCATCCTCCCTCCACAGCCCAACACAGCCCCATCACCTGGGACAGAGAGCTTCTCAGACGTACCCATGGCTACATTTTCATGTCACCGTTGAGCCCTCGGTTAAAATTTCTGTCCAGAGGGCTGGTTTTGTGGTGGCAGCAGCAGCAGGCAGGTCTATTTTACAGCTGTTTCTCTGCTACAGCAGATTGTGAAGCTTCGAACTGGCAGCCTGAGCTCTGGAAGTCCCCCTCCCCCCATTTTATAGGAAATAGCTAAAACATGACACCCTTTTATCGAATAATTGAAACAAACACAATATATTTGGGTTTTGTTTAAGCTGATGATGATGAGTTAGGCGCAACCAGATTATGTGATCATAGAATCATAGAATAGTTTGGGTAGGAAGGGACCTTAAAGATCATCTAGTTCCAACCCCCCTGCCATGGGTAGGGACATCATCAATGTCTCTTATGAAGAGAAGGTCACTGTATTTATGTCCTTTAACTCTAGTTTCCAAAATTGGTTGAGAAGAGAAAGAATCTTTCAGTAAATAAACTAGACAATATGAATTCCTGAATTATACCCTATAATAATGAGAGGAGACTGCTCTTGGTGTAAAGGATATCCAGCACCGTTTCATTCTTTCTCTGTAAAAACAAAACACGCTCACCAAGGACAGAAGGATAAAATTCAGCAGTGTCTGCATTGCTAAAATGTGCTGTATTTCAGGCTCTCATCAAAAGCTGCTTCTGTGGCACGTCCACGTGTTCATACAATCAGGGCACTCAGACTATGCCAGCTACAAATTGTGTTTCGCTTGCAGCTCTGAGGAGGAATCATTTTCACAGCGAACCAAAGAGTGGCCCTGCCTGGAGTTCCTGCCTTTGAGCCTCCTTGTGTGTCTATAAATAGCAAATCATCAGCTCACCTCCTCTGAGCTCACCACACACTCTCTTACTGCACCGCCTGTTTGCTGAAGCTGTCACCGTGACTCAGATTTCCCCCACCAGATCCCCTCTGCAGGGAGATTCCCCGTACGTTACATGGCATCGTGAAACTATTAAAGCCACTTAGGCAAACGTCACCTAAACTGCTTAGGTCTCCACCACCAGCAGTGAAATGAACCTGGAGGTGTTTAAAAGACGAGTGGATGACGTGCTCAGCGACACGGTTTAGTGGCAGATAGGAATGGCTGGACTCGATGACCCACGAGGTCTTTTCCAACCCGGTGATTCTATGACTGCATGGTAAGAAAATAGAGTTTCTGGGAAAGGAGAACAACCAGCAATTTAACTTGCAGTACTCTAGAATACATTGAAAAGTCCTTTTAGAAATGCGGAACTGCAGGAAAGTAGAGATGGTGATCACCCAGTCTGTGAAAACCCTACAGCGTAACCTGCCTTTGGAGCTGAAATGCATCTACTGAGGACAGTCTGGCTTCTTACATCAGGTGTGTATAACTCTGACTTCACACTTTTGTAAGAAACGTATAAATTGCCAAACTTATCTATTTATTTATTACAGTGTTTGATAGTTGATTAGCAACAGGGAGACTCTGAGCTTGTTTGGCAGTAATTACCATTTTGTCAGTCTCTGTCCCTCTGTGCCTGACGCTGTTTGCTGTCATCACCTGCCTCGCACTTGGGCTGAAAGCCCTTTGGAATAAAGACAACGCGCTGGCTTTGTGCAGAGCCCATGGAATACAGGCTCCGGGCCACTACCAGACGTCTGATGCCCTGTAGTAATTCAAGTACTTACACACCAACAGAATCCAATGTTATACATCAAGAACTTGTTTCTACCCTGCTTTAAACAACCAATAAATAAGAATTTTACTTGTGGTGCTGCTTATTTTGTATTTTTATCAAGGGAGCCAGTTGTAACAAGTGGAACCCTGAGCTGGTCAAAGCTTATTTCCAGTTAATTTACAATAACACATGCTCTCTCTCTAGACTGATACATCTTTACAAAGAAAATGGCAAGCAATCCAGAACATCCAAAGCGTAATGACATTCAGATGTGTCTAGACATAAACAGCATATTCTAAGCCAAGAATTTGCCTCTGGAGTTTTTTCGGTAGGCCTTCAAATAGAAAATATTTAAAGGGAGACCATGACAGCATAATTTCTTTCTCTTTGAGGCAAGGATGGAGTGAATGTGTCATAAGGCACTAAGAAAGAACAAGAGAAATCTCAGTGAGGCAAAATGAAAGGACTTCATTATAGACAAAATCCTCATTCCATTTAAATCAATCGTAAATCCGTTGACTTCAGTAGCCAAGGATTTCACGACACAGCTTCAACTGAAGCAAATTTTCAGCACCAAATTGTGCAATTTGAGGCTTCCATTTTATTTTTCTGTAAATGACTAAGGATCTTCCCCCACCAGAGCTGCAGGGCCCAGCCACGTGCCTGTCGCAGAGCCCCCATGCGATGCCCTGCCTGGAGCTGGACTGACCAGAGGCTTCCATCAACCTCTTGAGCAACATCACAAACTTCCAGAATGGAAAAACTCTTTCAAATTGGGAGTATCCTTGGGGTTTCTTTATGTAGTAGTAAACCACTGGAATTTCACTGCTAACAAGTCAGTAGTTTAACAAATTTATGTTAACAATAACAAATTTATGTTATGTGTGTTCAAGAATAGCTGGCACACACCCGCAACAGGGAGCCACCAACGCTGCCTGCCACCAGTGCCCAGCTGAACCACGCTGACCTCTCCCAAGCAGGAGACGTGGGAGACCAAATCACTCTCTTAACATTCCATTTTCCCGGGAAAGATGCCAGCAATGAGCAAAACAAGGAGGGCTCTACCTTTGCCTCGTGGGTTATCACGCTGTGACCATACATCCCTTCTTATCTACGCATGCAGCAAGCTTGAAGCAGATGAATTGCAATGCAAGTACCTATAATTTCTCCTTATTTCATTATGCAAGCACACAAAAAAACCTGTGAGCAACAAATGGAGTTCTCCAGTCTACTCCTTTTCCCATTTAGCAAAGGGTATGCTTTGCTACCGCTTAATTCAATGGAAAAATTCCTTCAGGTCTCCATGGGAACAGCATTGGGTCTATAATACTTAACCATAAGTACCAGATTCTATAAGCTTTGGCTGAAACTTTTTAGTGTCCTTTTAAAAATCTCTGCGGATAAAGAACTTCAGGCTCTGGAGTCAATAAAGTCAATGAAGCCGCTTTCACAGGCATCAAAAGTTCACTTCCAAACTTTTCTACAAAATAGTTACTGGAATTGGAGGAAAGGGAGCACAAAGAAAACGCTGTAATAACTAACACAATGACCCTTTCAGCAAGGAAAGTGAGCCGCCTTTTAAAAGAAATTGTACTTAACGTACGTTTGGACTAGACAGTGAAAGGAAACCTCTCGCCAGCACATCACAAGGCCAATAATGTGTAAATAGATAATAGTGAGAGCTGTGTGGTTCATAATTAATTCAAAAGAGATGGTATTTCTGCCTTCTTCCCGGGTATGGTCAGTCACTGAAGACAATTTGCCTCTCAGTCTGTGTGAAACACCATATTTCAGAACAAAATTCTGAAATTTCCCATCTATTTTCCTTCTATTCCCATCACAATAGCAATAACGTGAAGTAATAGAAATAATATTCACATTTACTTGACGTTACACTTGTGTGGCAGAACACTGGACAAACCTACAAAACATAATGTTCTTTTCACACCCAACTAAACTTCAAAAAGAAGAGAAATATAAATAATAAATAAACGGTGATGAAAATGGATTACTATTAATTATTAATCATCTGTTGCTGAGACCAAGCAGTTCAGAGTTCAACTCAGCTTTGAGAAGAATGTGGATGCGTTCACTGATTTGTAAGCAAAGGTTTAGCTGGGATAAAAACAAGCATGGGTTTCAGGTGGTTGGGATGACCTTACTTGGATCAACCGGTTTCCTGAAGGATGCGTGTTGTGGTTCCCCTCGGTGCCCGGGGCTGCCCATCCTCTCCAGCTCCACGGCTCCTGGCTCTGGTATGTGTACCAAATTGGCAGCTGTCAAAACCCTTCCAGCCTAGAAATGAATCAGACACGGCAGTTAATGACCCGCAACTGAAAAACATGGAGAGAAACACAAGATCTTTTCAGTTATGCCGGTCAAGGACTGATTACCCCGTGCTACAGGTGGAGGCTTGGCTAGGCGAAGCCTCCCCACCTTCAGAGCTGACGGGCTCTCCAGTGAGGCCTCTCGTAAATCAGTCAGCACCGCCAGACCATAATACTGCCTTTCTACTGCAGTTTAACCCAGACCTGGCACGTGTTTAAGGGCAAAAAATAATTTATTTTATGACATCACCGAATTCTTGACTAAAACCTTCGCATACTGGGATTTTAAAACGCTCCCTCTTTTCCCAGCAGCTCAGGAAATCCCACGCTGCGTGCTCGGACCACATCATAAAGAAAAAGGCTGCGTTTTGGATGCTGAACAACATACAGTGTTTCAGGGTAGCACTTTTATTCTCAGGCAAGATACCGCTTTCACACAGCCCGGCTCAGAAACCCGACTCTGACATAAGAATTATGAACGGATTCACACAGTCCTGGCAGCTGGAACATTACCGTGAGTGGGACAGCACCAACTACAAAAGATACTATGCCTTAAAAACCTTTATTTTCAGTGCAGAAACATGGGAGAATGACAAGAAACCTTTAGGGAATATTGCAATTGCTGTAGCTTGTGATGCTAATTACAGTCATTATCAGGGAGTCTAAAAAGTTCTGTGCAGTTTTTGTTCTGTGCTCACGGTAGCTGGATACGAGACCAACTCCAGGTGTGGCAACAACGCTAAGCAAAACACTCCAAAGCCCGTTTATTTTCAGTACCGCTACCTAATTGTTCATAGTTTCTGTAATAATCAGCTCATTCTTCTTTTAATATGAAGAGGTTTCTGGAGATTAACTGGGAAGAAGACTCATGTGCGACAAAACTGCCCCCACACGTACAGCAACACGCAATTCTTCTCTGGTCTCCTACTTGTGGACTGCTTTTATCCCAAAACCTTTTATGAAATAAGAAGAACGGCTCCTCAAACGCTCTCCGCTCTGGCTCTGTGGTGTCGATACGGCCCCAGGGCTGGATCCAAGCCAGGGTTGATAAGTGTTGAGTGGAACAGCCAACTTTACAGCCCTCTAAAGAAGTCAGATGCCCAGAGAAGGATCCGTTAGCCCCTCCTGGCATGGGCACCAGAGGAGAGCAACTGCAATCCTGTGTCTCTCTGCTGCCTGTAGACTGATGCCGCTGTGTCCAAAACACAGGAGGAGGAGGCACCATCCTACCTTCGGGCACTTGTACAGTGGTCAGAGGCCTGAGTTCATTTCTTTCCTGGGGAATTTTGAACCCACTTCTCTTCCTTTCCAGGGGAGAACTCCAGTGCTCCAGGGGGACGTGTATTTTGTACCCTGTTGAAGCTCCTCCGCTAGAAAGATTAACAAAAGCGGGGAGAGAAGTGCTGATAATTGTTTTATCCAGTAGCTTAAATAACAAATTGAAGAGAGGGCTGGCACTGAGGCTGCTCACAGACAAGTGAGCTCTGCTCTACTGGAGCCTCTGGTCACTCGTGCCCCACTCGCAGGGCTCCCATCCATCCCCGCGCCGTGAAGTCCCATCAAAAGGAGAGACGGGGAACGCCACCCTGCCAACTCACACGCGACAGCAGATTGTCTGTTGATTACATCCTTTCCCTTCCAAAAAACCAACTCCAAACAAACAAAGCACAGTATTTGCCTGGGACAGCTTCCACAAACAGTCAAATGCTCAACTGAAAACACCAGGTAGGGAAGCCTGGCCAGACGGCAGGGCTCTCCCTCTCCTCTGCCTTTTGGTACACATCGACTATTCTCATGGAAAATATTTAGAATCATAGAATAATCAGGTTGGAAGAGACCCACTGGATCATCGAGTCCAACCATTCCTATCAAAATTATATATTTATGTATCTCTCTGTGTTATCCTACCTATTTATTTTGAATAACTGAATGCCACTGTAGCGATAGGGGGTCTCCCTTTTTTCCAGTGCATTTTTTCTTAAGGCCCTCCTAATCTCTAAATAGTTAAAGCTTTATTTGTTTGACACGTTGAATTAATTGACTATTAATACAAAACCTCCCACAAAGAAGCTACAGCTACACCACCTCAAGCTGTGATTTCTGCGCTCCTCACAGCCTAAGGCCTCAATTCTGCAATTACACACATTTATCTGTACTACGGCAAAGGCTCCCAACGGGACGACTCTCACCAGTGAAGTTAATCACATTTGTGAAGATCTGAGTCCTGCAGTTTTGGGCTGGGACTGTATTTGGATGAGACATCTTCAGGGAACCAAGATCTGAAGGAAGAAGCACCAGCAGCGCGGCGTTTGATGCTTCTTGTGACTGACGTCAGCGCAATAAACCTGGAGACGAAGCTGCTCTCGTGCTCGGAACTCAGACGGGGAATCACCATGAGGGGCTCACAGCTCTGCTACCGGCTGCGTGGAGCTGCGCAGACCCAGGTGCCTCCCTTGTCCTCGAAAATCAGGTGAGGCAGGTGCAGAGAGCATGAAAGCACGGGGATGAATCATTTAAAAACGCCTCAAAAGCGATGCTAGATTTTCATATGGAATCCCATGGAAAATAAGTGATTAGGAACTGTTTAACATCAATGAAAGCCCTGGGAGAAGCTATAAACCCAAAATCTGCATACTCATCAGTACTTTCTTAATTACTCCCACCGTCCCAGCAAGCTTTATGAATGACATTTCCTAGTTCATTAATTAAAAAATCAAGCATGCCTGTGCGCTATTTAAGAAATGAACTGCACTGCAAGCTTTATCGTGACTACACTGTGCTCTTGGGAGCCTGTGTACTTGGGTTTCGTCCTTAAATTCCACCGGACTCCAGAGGGAATCGGCAGCCTCTGCTTTTGTGCTGGCACCAGAGAGTTTGAGGGGGCAGGAAGGGAGAGGGAGAGGGAGAGGGAGAGGGAGAGGGAGAGGGAGAGGGAGAGGGAGAGGGAGAGGGAGAGGGAGAGGGAGAGGGAGAGGGAGAGGGAGAGGCCTCCCCCCTCCAGCCCCGCCCCCCGCGCCTGCGCGGCCCCGCCCCCGCTCCGCCAGGGCAGTCGAGACGCGGGGCAGAGCGGCCGGGCCGCGGAGACTTCCGGCCTGTGCGGGCTCCGCACCCTCTCTACGCTCCCTCTCCCCTCTGGAAGGGGGGCCTCTCAGGGCGGCCTCTCGGGGCTCTTCCACCCCAACCGCGGCCGCGATTCCAGGACGAGCACGGGGCTCCCCGTGCCAGCAGCGCTTCCCAACCATTCCTACCCCGAAAGGGAGCGGTGATGCCCTGCGAGCCCCGCAATCCGGCGCAGTCCAACTCCTATTGCTGCTCCTGTTAGTCCCGAAACAGCCTTGCAGCAAGTACAAGGTGTACAATATTCCTGCTCGCTGCGTTAACAGAAAATAATGTTCAGGAACGGCTGCTGCACACAACACTTCCTCTTCTGATCCGTATTTTGTTATGGGACTTGGGGGTTTCAGTTCACGTGCAATGCCAGCCGGAATTAGGACACTAGGATGACAATTTTGCTCCTCAGATGGAAGAAGAAATAAGAAAAAAAAAAAAGCAGCCCTAGTTCTTGGCTGCAATCATCCAGCCTGGCTTACAAACACGCAGTAAGAAATTATAGAAACAACCCTGAAGTTTAAAATTGGCAATTTATGCATATGTGGACCCCTGTGATACAGACCCAAGACCTGACCATACAGCACAGGGCCCCGTTCCAAAGAATAACACCAGGCACGTTCTCCTCTGCTGGTAATTAATTTTTTTCCCTATGCCCAAGGGAAACTAATGGGACAGTTGTTTAATTATGAGAAGATATTCCAAACTATATTACAATATCAGTAAGTGAATATAGCTTTAGGTGATAACGTTTTACAACTTCGTAAAATACCACCTCCCTGAAAAAACAACCATTACCAGAATACATCATCATCAAGCCCAGTCACCCAGGTCCCCTTTGCAACTCTGCTGCTGGTTTGAAGAAGGACTGTCAGCAAAATCATTACATGTTACCCCAGCTGCAAGTTGGCAGCCATCAATACTTCTCCTCATACAACTAAGGAGACGTGGAATCAAGTTAAACTCTGGTGCAGAAGCAGAGACATCCAGTGAAGACAGTTACATCACAGATTAACACTTCTGTCTGTAAAGTGTATGGTGTAACTCACATGTACCAGAAAGAAAAATGGACCAAATGTGAGCCCTCTGAAAGAGATACAGAGTGAGAGCAGAATGTCTTGCGCTAAGGTTATGTATTTAACAGTTTTACATGAAATATTTATATATAAAAACTTTGTTAAGTGCTTTTCTCCAATTTAAAAATCTAAAGAATTCAAAAATAAGGCATTCAATATTTGAAAAAAGTACAGATTTACAAAATGTGTATATTCTGTCATGAAAACTCCACACCAACATTATACACTTGGAAAAAAAATACAAACAGGATATATTACAAATTTATGTAGCAATAACTTAGTTCATAACATGCAATAAAAAGGACGTTAATCAAGATACACAAGCTTTTAAGTTTCCTAGACTGGAGGGCTTAATTTTGTTTGCAGATGAGTTTTTATGCAAATTCTTAGAACTGTGGCACTTGAAATTTCTGGTAGCCTTTCTACTGACAGTTAGATTGTACATGATGATTATGAAGATGGAGATAACAAAGCAGCTGTTACGAATCATTCCAACTTTGTTCGACAATAGCTGAAACTCTTTTCTCATATTCACGCTTGTTCTCCTGGTAGAGTTGTGCCGCCTGACTGTTTGCTGGACTGTTTGGATTAGGTTCATCAAGCAGAGACTGTAAAAAGGTGAAAACAAAATGTGAGACAAACCAACACATTTTAAATTAAGGAAAAATCAACTTACAGCTTTTAGAGTCATGTGTTTTAGGAGGCAGATGCGACTCACAAGAGCCCAGTCGAAAAAAAACCCAAACAGTTAAACTCATGATTAGGCACCCCTAATTACACTACTGAACCTCAAATTATACACTGCATAAGCATGACTACTTCGTACACTTCTAGGTTCACAACCTCAACAGATACATGGTCACTTGTGCCAGCTAGCAGCATGATGCTAATTGATTATCTGGTAATTACACTACTACTGTCATTCAGGACTAAAGAGGGGCTTAAGAGGCCTCCTACAAAACTTCACTGTAGAAAAACGATCACACAGGAGAAAAGAAAATGTGCTTTTTTGGTGTGCAGGCCATTTTTACTTATTCCAAGTAAAGCAGGCTTCAATAGTATTGCCTCCTTGAGGACTTCATAGGGCAAGGCTTCACAACAGAGGTTAGTGTTTCATTTCAAACTCAGGCAAATTTCAACAGCTGATGTCCTATCTTGACTAAAAGCAGTTAAATAATCCAAAACTGTTTTCCTGTAAAAATATGTACTAGCAGGTTTTGTAGCTTAAGACGAGTAATTGCATGGGTCAGCACCCTAGCCTTTATTTGATCTAAAAAGCTACTGCTTGGCTCACAAGCATTTGAGGTTCCTCCTGCTACAGGTACCTGGCTAGCTCCATCACCGGGCTGTATTCTCTGCAACAGAGACCAACAACAACATAATTATTTGCTAAAGTAGATGCAAAGTTACCTGAATTGAAGTTAAAATAGATGAAACATCATATGTGGGACTCCAGCGATTCTGAAGAATATCTAAACATATGCTCCCATCCGCATAAACTGTAAATGCAACACAGATATCATTGAGAAACCATTTATTTTATAGTTTGTTCATGACATATTGTTCAAGGCACTTACTGTTCCAATTCAGTCTGTGCTTAAATGAATGTTTTAGGGAAGAGGAGAGCAGTTGTGCCTCACCATTTTCTCTGGTTTGACACTTTGTATTTTGAAGAAGATTTATTATTACTGGAAGTAACAGAACACTTAAGAGAAAAAGAACGGTCTCAAGATGATGGATGCCATTAATGCAGGAACCATTAGGCTTGGTTTCTCGCTCCTCTTGTGTGACTGGCCCAGACAGGGACAGAGGAGAGGACTCAGAGCCACGAGACATTTACTGCAAGAGTGGGATTCACTGCACCAGCCGAGGATCTCACAGCTGTCATGCTCTGAGTGGTGGAACTTCTTGCCTCATTTCCACATATTCTACACCTGCTGTGACACATACCAAGGCAGGCAATAGGAAATATTGGAAAGTATGCATGAAATCCTACTTCTCTCAGGATACCTATCAGTAGCCTCAACAGAGTCTGTACGAAACCAAGACTCGCCACCAAACTCCTATATCCTTGAATTCTGGTTTGTTCGCGCCAATAAAACCCCACAGATTACCAGCACTGGCTGGAACAGGGACCCAAACACAGGCGTGGACTTGGCTGAAATCCCACCTGACAGAAATAAGTAACATTTGCCTCAAACGGTTCCCCCTGCTCCAATTCATGATGTGGCTGCACACTCATGATTGCTGTTAAATGGAAGGGGGCAGGAATCTGCAACCAAAATTGCCCTCTTAAGCCCACCTAAGTGCAGCTGCTGCTGACAATGCTGCCAGGCTTTGCTACTGAGGCTATATATTGATTAGGAAGAGACAGATAGCTGCTCCTTAATGGTATCATAACTTTTAATTTTTCATCAAGCAGTTGCTGTCCAAGACATCTACTTAGGAGGTGGCAATGGAGAGAGATGGAGAGCTGTTAAGCATGCTGGAGCCATGCAGAATATATGACCACACCACAATATTTAATCGGTATTATGGATAAACAAAAGTGATTTACTCACCATTTGGATGGAACATTTTTGATAAAAATCTAACAGTTGGAGGCTTATTTGGATATTCTTCAGAAAATTCTATTACTAGTTTAAAAGTACCTGTCCGAACAAACAGAAATGCAGTCAGAAAACCAACAGCAAAAGATACTCACAAGAATATATACAACGTAAGTTTATTTATGTACTCCATGATCAATATTTCTTCTTATAATTACATAAACAAACAATACTGAGTCTGGTTTTGTTTCACGTATTTCATGTGATAATGGAACTACTGCTTTGTGATAGCAACAAACCCAGCAGCATCAGCAGCAAGGTGGAAGCTCGGAGACTCCCTGAGGACATGCCCTCCTCTCTTTCCGTAACCCAACATGCCAGTTCCACCGACTCTGGCGACTCTAGGGTGTTTCGTTAAGAGGGCACTGTGGTGACAGCAAAGAAACACTGCAATTTCCTACTTGGCAATCTCAGTCTTTGGAGCTCATGACTGATTTGCTGAAAACCTTTATTATGGATCACTGAATAATTTACTGTAATTCCTCCAACCCAACACAGAGGAAAAACCCATCTGCTGCCAATTATTGCAATAATACTGTGATTATTAAACTCATTATTCCTCATATGCCTAAAGGCGGTTCATTACACACCAACTTCCACGTTTATGTACAAATTTGGTGTTCCCTCCCCCTCATCGAGTTCTATATTTAGAACAACTCAAGACTTTTCACCTGTTGTTCATCAGAAGAGCAGAGATGAAACCAGCAAAGCATACTGTCTTGTGGATCTTGGTTATGGGGGTATGAAAACATGCCTGGCAGCATCAGAAAGACTTCCCCCTAAAAGCTCTAGTGTTCTATGCATAAATAAGACTTGATATAAGCATTGCTTCACAGCTTTCTAACCAATCATCAAACACCACGGCAAGACACTGCTTACACCAAAATACAGTATTTTCACGGCCAGCAAAACCTTACCCTTTCACTCTTTTGCTTGCCCAGTTTGTTCTAAGTTCTATATAGAGAACAGCTATTATTTTGTCAAAGCAGAACAACGTTAATACTGGCAATATTTGTAAGAATGACAGAGGATATAAAAGTCGGTGGCTTACCATCTTCAAAAGGTGTCCCTTCTGGCCTGGAAGGTTTTAAAAATAAACTCCAGTTAAAAATAATCATTACAGACTACTCAACAGGCACAAGTCCACATCGCCTCCCTTATCCTCCCCAAGATATAGGTTGAGGCAATTATTACAATATGGAGAGAAGTATCCAGAGGCAACCTCTGACAGCTTTGTCATATCTAAGACATTTTCCTAGTCAATCTACTGATCGAGATACCTATCGTCATCCCAAACAATCCGTATGCCATTATATGACTAGACAGGAATTAATGAGCAAATTATAAGCATGCAAGTTTCAGATTTGTGAAGGGGCACTGAGCCAGCTCCTGTTCTGTAGGTGTGAAGAGCTGACTGTGGCTTGACACCAGGTGCCCTCAAAGCCGCACCTTCGCTCCACTCCTCAGCAGGGTAGGGGAGAAAATAAGATGGGAAAACATTAATGGCTCTTGATACAGGCAGTTTATTAAAGTAAAAGGAAAGGCCACATGCGGATGCAAAAGAAAACAAAAGATCTATTCTTTACTTCCGAGCAGCAGGCAATGTCTAGCCCCTTCCTGGGAAGCTGGGCTTCAGCACACAGAGCAGTTTCTCCAGTAGACCCGATACAGCAAGATGTGTAATGGACCTGTACCTCCTCCTACTGAGAACCAATCTAATCACTGCTGATGCATCTGGAGTTAACAGCCACGAACTCACGACTCTTATGTACTTTAAAGGGGAAGCCTGCTTTCCCGTAGCCCAGATCCCACACAGTCTAACTTATTTAGCAAGCCATATACAAGCTTTATTAAACAAGAAGATGAACGCATTTTGATTTTTTCTTTCCCAAACATTCTGTATTAACCTTCAAAACACATTTTTACTGCAGCAGCACATTTGGCCATTTTTCTAAGTTTCCTGACTTTATATACATAAAAGAAGAGAATGCTTGTAAAGAGAAAACACAGGTTTGGTTATATTTAGCTTTTTGATAAAGGTTGTAGTGATCAAAACCTCTTACCCAAATATAACGGCATTCCATTGCATGATGTTATTCTCAGATGGCGCACCACTGACACCCACAGGAGGGTCTTCTTGCAATCTAACAATTACAAATACAGAATGACAAGCCTTATATAAATGAAATACCTTCACCCGCAAGTAGAATTTAGCAGCAATATCCAGATTTTGTGAATATTCTCTCATTCCAAAGCAGAGAATACACCAAGCATTATGTACAGATCAGCAATACCCCAAAAGGCAAACCTACGAGATGATGCACATCAAGATTCTCTTATGTACTGCACTACAGCAGTGCAATAGGTCAGATTAAGTGTGCAGGGAGCAAAGCATTAACTCTAAGAATAACCTAAAACACCACGTACAGCTGGGATTTACAGTACCACTATGAAAGAGCAATTGCTGCTGGCTGCCACAACAAAGAGAACAAATTACCAACAGGAGCTTAACACCAGCCAGAGACACTTACACAGCGCACTTGCAGGGACTAAGTGCAAGGGACTGGCAGTGGAGCTTTTCCTGCATTCCCAAATCCGCGTGCGCATTGTGGCTAAATTTGGTCTAAGCCTATTTTGACTGACAAGCTGATTGCTTCAAAAGGGAGCACAGAGAAAGCCTGCGTACTCCTCCCTCCTACCAGTTCAACAAATGTGTTTATCTCTAAAGTAATCGTGGAAGCATTTTAAATTCTTTTTAGCTCCTTAATCCTTGGGCTAGGGAAACGCACGTCACTTACTGAAAGCTAGATAAACCTGGACCATCCAGAATACATCATAACCAAAGATACCCTCTTTCTGCCCATCCTTCTGTGGGCGAACACCAGTGCACAGCCAGTTAATTCTCCCGCGTTTGCACTGCCCAAGTCTGTGATGAAACTGCATGTGGATGTGGATGCCGAGTGAAGGCACGGCCTGACAAAGACAGCCCTGGAGCAGGGCTTGCTCAGTAGCTCATATCCCCTCTGAACTCTGTGTTTACATCCTTGCTCTCTGAGCACACACAGTTCAGACAGCCGAGTATCAACAGCACCTACTATTTTGGTCAGGGAGAGCAGGAACAGGACTTCTTCCTGCGTGACAGCCAGGCTGCACGCCAACAGTAGTGCCTAAGCATTCAGCCCAACAAGCACATCTGAGGGAAGGCTTTGGGTTTCAGATCAATTTAAAAGCTCACGTGCACCCTCCTGTCAAAGGGTCTAACTATAGATAGGTTGCAGCAAAGACTGAAAATCAGACTGATCTGAACAGGGCCTGGAAATCTTTAACAGCTAGAGAAAACACAGTGTTTGTTGCTGCTTTTCCAACAGCAAAAATAAAAAAGTTAACTTATTTTCCTGTTGGTTTACTCAAACAAAGCAGATGAGAGATAAGATCTGTTGAACTTTTCTATCTTTGCTGTTCTAGACAAACACACTATGCAAAAAGGGTTTATATTTAACAAAGTGAATCGGAGTTCACAGCCCACAGTCTGCTTTTTCAATAAGCAATACACGTAACATAAGGCTAAACAAATATATAACTTACGGTAGGCAAGACGACAGTAAAAAACCTGACATGAAAAAGTTGCATAAATTCTGGGGTGTTAAAGTTGTCATATATTTGATAAGTAATTTTGATTTACTTTGTCTTAATTTGGTTACGCTTTTCTACAGCTTTAAAGTCTAAATTTCAAAATTATAATCTTCAAAAGACTAGTTTAATAAAATCATAAAAACATGTTTGATTGCAATCCTGAAAAACTACTTAGTTCCTCGTCCTGAAAAATCACTGGTTTGTGTCATCTGTGTAACCTAACACAATAAGGACGACCGAAAATCCTGTTTTGATTTGAACTGGAATCAAGCAACACCCACTTAGCAAACACCAACACCCAAACAACAGAAGAGGCAGGCTCCACGTCGCAAACATGTCTGACTTTTTATGGAGTCACAAGTCGGGCTTTACCACGGCTGCTTTACAGGCAGTCAGGTAAAGAAACTACAATCCACGTCAACTATTTACTGATGTATATTAGGTGCTGGTGTAACTCAGCCTTGCTAAGAGACATTATCAAAGCTGACTCACCTCCAACAACTTAGGAGCGACTCCATTCCAGACGAACCATACAGCATATTGCAAAGCTTACAGAAGAACTCCCCCCTTTTCCACATGCTCTGTTCTAAGTGTGTTTATATGTCAGACTGGAAATAAGTTATTCCAGAGTCTGTGGTTCAGCCATTAACATTTAAAAGAGTGCAACTAATAAACGCTTCTTCAGCAGCCTGTATATATTATATAAAAGATGCCTCATCACTGAAAATCTTAGCCTAGTATGTACATAAAAACATTAAAGGGCACTCTGCTTTTTGTTATACACAGATGAAGTGTTTGCCAATTCTGAGCACTTCGTTTTCAGATGCCTGTCCCGAATTGTAGTTATTTTCAGACATCGCCAGCCCAGGGAGCCTCGGAGGCATCTGCTGCCTGGGCTGCTCGCTGAACCAGGCCGAGCACCTCCAGTACAAAACCGCCTGTGCCACGAGTGGGATGGGGGTGCGAGAAGCACCAGAATCCCCAGGGCAAGAGCACCCAGCAGGATCCCAACACCCAAAGGATACCTGCACCCACAGGACATTCGCACCCCCCTGGCACCTGCAGGACACCCAAAGACCCTCCGACGCCTACAGGACACCTACGCCTTGCCCAGGCACTCACAGAATACTCACATCCACAGGAAACTCACATTCCCCAGCACCCATGGGACACTTGTACCCCCAGGACACCTGCATGATACCCCCCCACACACACACCCTGGCACCCACAAGATCCTGACACCCACAGAACACCCATACCCATCCACATTCCCCCAGCACCCACACCCCCAGGTACCTGCACACCCCCAGTACCCACACTCTCCCAGCATCCACAGGACACCCCCAGAGTACTTGCACAACCCCAGCACCCACAGCAACCCTAAATCCACAGCACACCTGCAACCCTGGGACCCATAGAATATTTGGGTCCTCCCAGCACCCACGGGACCCCCAGAACTCCCTCAGCATCCATGGGACCCCCATAACCCATAGGACCTATGGGACCCCAGCACCCATGGCGCCTCCAGAATCCTCCCAGCACCCGTGGGGCCCCCAGAACCCATAGGACTCTCGCATCTCCCAACACCCACAGGACCCCCGGAATCCACAGGACCTGTGGAACCCCAGCACCCATGCGGACCCCAGAATCCCCCTCCCAGCACCCACAGGACCCCCAGAAACCCCCCCAGCACCCATGGGACCTCCAGAACCCTCCCAGGACCCATGGGACCTCCAGAACCCTCCCAGGACCCATGGGACCCCCAGAAACCCCCCGAGCACCCATGGGACCTGCAGAACATCTCCAGCACCCACGGGACCTCCAGAACCCTCCCAGCACCCATGGGACCTCCAGAAACCCCCCGAGCACCCATGGGACCTGCAGAACATCTCCAGCACCCACGGGACCTCCAGAACCCTCCCAGCACCCACGGGACCTCCAGAACCCTCCCAGCACCCACGGGACCTCCAGAACGCCCCCCCCGCACCCATGGGGCCTCCAGAAACCCCCCGAGCACCCATGGGACCGGCAGAACATCCCCAGCACCCATGGGACCTCCAGAACCCTCCCAGGACCCATGGGACCTGCAGAACCCTCCCAGCACCTACGGGGCCTCCAGAACCCTCCCAGCACCCACGGGACCTCCAGAAACCCCCCGAGCACCCATGGGACCTGCAGAACATCTCCAGCACCCACGGGACCTCCAGAACCCTCCCAGCACCCACGGGACCTCCAGAACCCTCCCAGCACCCATGGGGACCCCAGAACCCTCCCAGGACCCATGGGGACCCCAGAACCACCCCCCACCCCCAGCACCCACGGGCCCCCAGCCGCACAAAGAAAGCCGCCGGGCTCTGCTCACCTCTTGAAGTCGCGCATCAGCCTCCGCCGCGCCGGGGTGGACATGGTGCCCGCGGCGCCCGGCACAAACAACCGCAATGGCGGCGCCGCGGGGCGGGGACAGCGCGGGACACACCACAGCGCGGAGCGGGGGGGGCGGCACGGACCATCCCACCGCGGCGCGGGGGGGGGGGTCAGAGAGGCGCTGGGTTGGAAAAGAGCTTTGAGAACGTCCAGTCCAACTGTAGGTGCCCAGTGCTAAACCAGATCCCCGAGCACCTCATCTGCCCGTCTTCTAAATCACTCCAGGGATCGCAGACTTATAGAATCATAGAATTGTGGAATCATGGCACCATTTGTTTGAAAAAGAGCTTTGAAATCGTCGAGACCAGCCGTCCCCGTCCACTGCTAAACCACATCCCTAGGCACCCTAGGCCCGTCTTTTAAACACCGCCAGGGATCACAGAATTATAGAATTGTAGTATCCTACAGTCATTTGGTTGAAAAAGACCTTCAAAATCATCGACTCCAGCCATCCCCGCCCACTGATAAATCAGATCTCTGAATACCTCATCTCCCTATCTTTTAAATCCATCCAGGGTTGGGGACCGCACCACCTCCCTGGGCAGCTCCAGTGCCCAATAACCCTTTCAGTGAAGAATTTTTTCTAATATCCAGTCTAAACCTCCACTGCTGCAGCTTGAAGCCCTTCCCTCTCGCCCTATCACCCACTGCGTGGGAGAAGAGACCAGCAGCCACCTTGCCACAACCTTTCAGGCAGCTGTAGGCAGTGATAAGTGGGGGTTTAAAATTACAATTATGGGCTTAAATAAAGCAGAGTTGGGGTTGTGTGACTGCGTGTGCTTCCTCGCTTTTCCTTCGGCAATTTTAAGGAGGTCAAAACATCATGAGCCTGCTAATGGAGTGACAGAAATACACGCTGTCCTCATCCTCTGCCTGTTTTGTTTGCCCCCGGTGATCCGTGTGCCCGAAGAGCATCGGTCCCGGGTTCAATCTAGCACAAGGCTCCTCACTGCTTGCTGCCAGAGCTGGTGCCAAGCTCATGCTGCTGCAGGCACAGCCTGGCTGGAACGCGGCTCTGAGCCCCTACGGCACGCAAGGAAAGGGCAGCCCTGCAAGGACTGCGCTCTCGACAGCATCAACTCAACGTCCCACCTCAATGGAAAGACCCAACAGCTTAAAGTGAGAGAGAGGAACTCACAGAGAGACTAATACTGCACGGGAGATGGCTTTTTTAAAGAGGCTTGCCCAGAAAAGTCATGAATGCCCCATCTCTGGAGGTGTTCAAAGCCAGGCTGGATGGGGCTTTGAACAAACTGATCCATGAAAGGTGTCCCTGCTTGTGGCAGGGGGATTAGAGCCAGATAGGCTTTGAAGTCCCTTCCAACTCAAACCATCCCATGATTCTGTGATTCTCCAGCCACTAAAACATTGCTCCCCACGCTAGTGAGAAATGGTTCCTGCCAAACAATCCGCCCTTCTGGATTTTCCTCCTCCTCCCATCACCCAGATGCTTTGATTGTACATTCCACCGCTGCTCCTCTAGCTGTACACAGTTTATATTTAGCTCAGGCTAATTCGTAAGCGAGACGGCAGACTGTAAAATACAAGTGCAAGCTTGGACCTGTATAAATAATTAAATGTCGGTGTAAGAACATCCATTATTTGGCTGTTGACAGGCGCCTGCGGCTGCTGCCCAGACCAGGCAGTGGGAGCATCCCTGACCCGCAGGGCAGCGCCAGGCACTCTCGGAGCTCCCAAACAGGGATAAACACCAACACCCCCCACGAACAACAGGCATCAAACGAGGGCTACATCCAAAATCCTGCATTGTCTTCACCTGGCTCAGGGATCTTTTCAAGTCCCTGGAATGGCTATGAATCGGAGAGGGGAAGATTTAGATTTAGGTTGCCCAGAGCAGTGGTGGCTGCCCCATCCCTGGGGGGGTTCAAGGCCAGGTTGGATGGGGCTTGGAGCCCCTGATCCAGTGGGAGGTGTCCCTGCCCATGGCACAGGGACTGGAATTAGATGATCTTTAAGGTCCCTTCCAACTCAAACCATTCTATGATTCCATGAGCTCAACAGCGACGGTCTGTCTTCTCTGACACCAGCACATTGACCTCATTTAATGGAACGTTTTCATTTCAGTCCTACCTGGCAGTTCTACAGGTGTGGCTGGTAGGTTTATTAATAAATTGGAAGTTTTAATCTTTCCTCTGACAAACCAGCTGCAATTCCTGCTCTGCTGATTGTACAGCATGTGCTGGTTTTAAAATGAAGTTAACTACATCCTAAGCTAGTTTCAAAGTGATCAGTCCCAACTGCAACAATAAAAGAGAGGCTCTGCCCTCGCTAGGGTGGTTTAATGTGTCTCAAAATGAAATCTGCACTAAATAACCACTTTAGATTTAAATCTGCTGATGATTATTTCCCCCACTTCCTTGCCTAATGAATTTAAATGCATCACTGCCATTACTGTGTAATTTCACCATGGGCATATTAGTTTAAATGTTTTCAATTTATCACAGACTTGTAACTCGTCGACTCCCAGAGTCAGGTGGAAATGACCCTTTCAGGACTAAATTTTTCATTTGGTATCTGGAGGGGTGTTTTTCCTGTGAAATCATTAAAACTGTACATAGTGCCTCAAAAACTTGGAAAATGTCCTTACACAGCATGCAGTCTAGAACAGGAATTAATGTTTTCCTTCTGCAGACTTCTCGAATAGCACTGAAATAGATGTGACAACTTCGACAGCTTACTTCTTAGTGAAAAAAATAGAAAGATATAAGTAAACCAAGGTGGCTTTTCCACCTAGAAGTGGAAGTGATGATTTTTCTGCCACCTTCTACCTTCCTCACTTGCTCTAAATAAAAGGCAAGCTGTTTCAAGTTCAGTATTTATCCCTATTTTTTCCTACAAAAAGGGATTGGTTAAGAGATTACGTTAAATAAAAATGCATCATTTTGCAGCATAGTCATTCTATCTTAATCTTGAGCAAACACTACATTGCTGTAGCATTTTGCAAACCCAAAACTTTACTAAGGTGACCTTGTCTCATCGTAAGATGAGATGCTTAAGAATCAACAGTGAAAGCAAACTACTTGCCTCTCTGTTTGTTGGAACAATCCCTCCTCCTAATAACTTTTTTTCCCCAGCTCCTGCTGCAGTGTCCCTCTGAGAAGAGTTATTTAACATCAGCCATCCCCAAGACTCCAAAACTGGGAAAATGAATGAGCCAAATCATCTGTTAGAAACTGTTGGACTGGATGATCTCAGAGGTCTTTTCCAACCTTAATGATTCTATGATTTGTTCTGCCTTTTAAATGGCATGTGTTTAAAGGTAGATTTGGAGATGCCCTGTGTGCAAATGTGAAGCTGATTCCTGTCTGGCTCCACGTGTCTTTAAACCAGCGAGAGTGAGGGACTAGGAGCCTCAGGAGCTTGCAGAAATGTTCAGGATAACAGTGAGTGCGGCTGTCTGTAGGTGGTAGTGCCCTTGAAACACCATCCTTACTACATGTTTTAAGAACCGTATGTTCCTCAGAGTAATTCAAACTTTTGTCGTTCTGTGAAGAAATAAAACCAGATGAAGATGTGCGAGGTCCTTGACCAAGTGGGAGGGTAAAGGGGGGAATATAACGGAAGATTGGCGAGGAGGAACGATGAGCACACTCAAGTGGCCTTGCGGCTGGGGTGTAGAAAAACATATATATCGTAGTAATTGTTGTTTAGCCTTGTGTGTTTAACAAGCAGAGCTCTTCTGTTTAGATAACACTGTCCTGTGAAACTCTAAAGTGTTGAGATTCCAGCTCTGCCAGGAGAGAGGGCAAAACGGTTGCCTCTCCCCTGATAAGCAGGGGGAAAAGCAGCACTTTGCGCTCACGCTTTCACGTTTGCTGAGCTCTGTGGTGCCTGCGTTCTCCTGTTTGTGTTTTCATCTCTGTTTGGGTGTCCAGAGCCACCCTGAACCATAAGGAAGGACCGAGGTCTGCGGTGCCTGCGTCCCTGGTTGTGTTCCCTCTGATCTGGTGGGAGGTGTCCCTGCCCTTGGCAGGGGGTAGAACTGGATGGGTCCTGAGGTCCCTTCCAACCAAAACTATGATTCTATGAAGGTGCTGCAAGAATTTTTTTCTGGGTGTAGGTTGGGTTGGATTTACACCCAGCCAGAGGCACCGGCTCTAAATAAGCTTACTGTGACTTAATCGAATTTCTGCAAATCACAGGAACAATAACTTGTAGTCAGATTACAAGGTTATACATTTGGATTCTTATGTTTATGCTGCATATTCAGCCCACTTCCACTCTTTCCACTAACTGGATGTTTTAAAAATTTAGTTCTTATCAATTTTTAATTAGGCATAATGGCACATTTTGCTACATGGATCCCTCAGCTTCTCTTGAAAGTGGCGTTTGCAGAAGCCTCGGCTCTAAATGCAGACTGATGTCCTGGGTCTCGGTGGCATTTAGGAGATGTGGTACCACAGGGAGTGTAGCCTTGAAAAAAACCAAGATTATGGTAATTGAAAGGGCAAGTACTTTTATGCTGAGTTCAAAAAAGCTTTGATTTTAACCTAAAGTGGCTTCAAAACATCAACAGATAGTAATGTAAAAATTCAATGGACCCCCATGTGAAATGGTACATGTTTTTAGTGTCATTCTTTTAATATGTGAGTTCTTATCCATGTTTTGTTAGTGTAAGTAAAACTCATCTAAGAGGACTTTTTTTTAAGAGCAGCTCAGTTCTTTGCTATGTTCCTGTCTCAGAAGGACAAGTTCAGAGCCTGGAGATGTGAGAAATAACTTGGTAAATGTGTTCGAATACTGGATGGAGCAGATTTAGAGCCTTTTAGCTTATTTTCAAAGTAATGTAAATCTTTAATTAAGTAAATGATAGGTTTTTCTTTTTATCAGCCTTTTTAAGAGTAAGTCTGCATGATTTGAAATAGAAAGCCATGGTAGAAAGTGTTTTTCTTTTTTACCACCAGCGATTTCCTCATAAGATATTGTCAACCTGATTCACGTATTTATGCAGAAAAAAAAACCCCACTTGGTGTTTGAATTTATCATCACAGAATTCCAGATGAGCTCCAGCATTATTGCCATGGATTGGATAATTAAAGGCTCAAAAATACCTCATCCCGTTACTCCAGGCAATCACAACAGTGATGTAAGAACTCACCTGAAAGACTGAACAGAAATAAAATGTTACCACTTTTGGATCACACCTTTTCTTTTGTGTAGTGTTTTGTCATGCAGATATCAAAAGTGTTAATTCTTTGTTGAGAAAAAGGTTTGGTTTCATAGTAACAGTTTAAGACTTCCAAATGGCGTGAAATGATCTGCAGAACCAAAACGAGAAAGACGTGTCAGATTAGATAATCAGAGGAGTATTCAGATCATCGTAACAAAACTGCAGAGTTTTTGGACTGTCTCTGAAATGCTAAAGAGCTAAAGATATTTAGCATCTATCCAGCCCACTGGGTTAAGAACTACCCCAGCAGCTCTCTTCCCTGCTTGCTTCTCCTTCCCTGCTCCCTTCTTGTCCTCCTCTGTCGGGCTGTCTCATCTCTTTCAGTTCCCTCTGGCTTGTCCTCCAGCTGACGGGTGGGTACCGTGCAGAAATCCTGTGCACTCATGCTCAGCACCTACGTTAAGCAGTTGCTAATTGTAGTAGAATCAGGACATCAATGACGTTGGGAAATGAGGGCGCTCTGTGCCTCAGAGTCACTTCTGGAGGGGCTGGAAGGTTTTTTCAGTCCATACTTTCATGCCTTGAGATCTGCCTTTTTTTTTTTTTTTTTAAAATAAACACAATCCACGTCTTATTAAACTGATTCAGGATATTTTTGTTGTTGTGGGTCAAAGATACCACTGTGCTCTGGTTCAAGATGCAATGAAAGCAGTGCAAGGTTTCTCTTTAAATACAGAGCTGTTATTGTATAAGCCAAACAGATAATTAATTTGTTTAAATTCTCTAGAAGATGGTAATCTGTTATTCCTAGTTAACCTGTGCCCATTCGCCCTGCAGCTGATTTTCAATATTTTCAATATCAAAAATGTCCAGCAGAATCGGTGCTGAGCCCCTGTGATGTTGTCTGAAGAGCCCTAAGAAGCTGTGCAAGAGAAGATGCTGTAAAACAGAGGAAAGAAAGATTTGGAGATTTGGACATGTAGTACGTGTGGCCAACAGCATGGCAACTTGGAAGTGTGAGGGGTTTTCCAAGTCTGAGATTAATTCCCACTGAAGATTTTACCTCGTGTTTTATAAAATTCTGTTATTGCCCACCTGCTATTATAGAATTCCATAGAGGAGGTTCAGGTTTGCAGGGAACAGTGATGTCCATATGCTGTCATTCATGCTCTTAGATATTGATTGCTATTATTCTTAGGAATTCTAAGAACAGTACACCACCATAGTTATTCGGGTAATGTTAAACTATAAAAGTGCAGGCAAACAGCTTTTTAACAAGCCAGGATGATTCCTCTGTTCACAAACCTCAAATATACTGCACAGTGCAGGATGAGTCAGCAGGAAGGATCTGCTTTTAAGTTGCCTTCTCCAAGAGAGGAAGCACAGGGAGGAGCACAGCAGCGTTGTGTAGTTGGATTCCTTTCATGTTGAAGATAGCAGGCTTCCTGGTGAGAGATTTTAAATGTATTTTAGCCATCTCCATGGGGATACTAGAATAAGAATGTGGTAAAACGTCTTTACATCTGTTTTACTCGGCTGATGTGTAACCTGTTCATAATGTCCATCTTAGTCAAGAAGCTGGGCTCCTCTTCTTCACAGTATTTTATAAAGAGCCCAAGATTTTCAGGGATGGCACCTCCTGAATTCCATCATCCAAAAACATGCAAGGAAAAGGTTTCCCCAGCTCACTGGAGATGCTAAAGAGCAATTCCTATCAGACACCCCATTCGGTTACATCCTGCACCCTCACTCGTATGAGGAATCAATTGTGTTTAATTGGGACGTCCACACATGAAGAACGTGGCACATCAGAAATATCTAATCAGAGAAGCTGGGATTTTCAGAAATGCCAAGGAGATTCACGAGCATACGCACCAGTCCGCAGTTTCATAAGTATTTAAGTTAATGTTAATTCCCTGATGTTACAATTACTGCATTCACTGAGATGCAGTTGCAGGCACTAATGGTTTTAAAAAAATAAAAATGTTCTGTTCAGACATTGAGTCTTGTTTCCCCTGCTGTCACTGGAAATGGGAACGAGTTTAGGTTTTGCCATTTCCATTAAGCAAAATCAAAAATCCTATAGGCAATTTCCTGTCATAAAAAGATCCAAGAGAGCAGATGGGGGAAGAATAATCTAATTGAGATGCATTTTCTTTTTTACTAGCTAGCTCTATTTCATTTTTAAGAGCACACCTAAAATGTCTTCTTCCACAAAGAGACCTTGTTCATTAAGTCTTAAAATAAACGGCAAGCAAAAAGCTCTTTTATAATCCAGAACGCTGGTGGTGATACCAGGCATTTCTAGTAACCTATTAACACCATGAAGAATTAAACACAAAATGCTGAAGCTCTCTGTTGAATGAAGACCAGCAAAGCTCCCACCAGCAGCTCCCTTTTCTGTCTCTGGCAACAGAAAATGCAGTTGCTGCAGAGAAATGAAGGATCTCGTTCATTCGTGACGGACAGCGAGAATTTGACCAGGGGCCAAACTTTCCTCCCACGGATGAATTACAGTGTTGGAGAGAGCTTACTCCTCCCCTCTCCGGTTCTGTTATATCCTTCCCATTCTTATAGTTGTAGTGGGAAATGTGTTTAAATCTCCAGAGTCACTGATTTTGTTGATGACGGGTTGACTTTGTGATACAGGTGTATTCTCAGGTCTGAAGTTATGACAGCTAAGTTGAATGCTTAAAGTGAAGCAGAGCTTTGAAGTGTCTGAGGGAAGAAAGGGAAAGCAGTTCATCCATTAGGCTACTTCAATTCCTCAGAAGCCTTTGTAACCCTTCAAAATAAGCACATGTAAACACAGCTTGGAAACAAAGGTATGGGGACAGGCCACGGAATCATAGAATCACGGAATGGGCTGGGTTGGAAGGGACCTCAAAGCTCATCCAGTTCCATCCCTGCCATGAGCAGGGACACCTCCCGCTGGATCTGGCTGCTCAAAGCTTCATCCAACCTGGCCATGAACCCCTGCAGGGATGGGGCAGCCACCCCTGCTCTGGGCAACCTGGGCCAGGGCCTCCCCACCCTCACAGGAAAATCGCCTCCTCTGGACTCACCCTGACAGACCCGTGTCCTCCTTGTGCTGCTCGTTCGCTGCAGGGATGAAGGGGCAGCCTGGGAGGTGAAAAAGCCTTGAGTGGATGGATCGCTGCCAGAGCTACCCTGATAGTCCATTCACAACCCCTACCTAACGAATTAGAGGGGTATCTTGGGACAGTCCTCAGCCAGCGGAGCGCTCCTAAAGGGAATATTTTCTCCAGTATAAATTAGATAAAGCTCTGGGGCCCTTACCTACCCTAGAACTGGGAGCTAAAATAATAACTCACCTTCCAGCCACCCGCTGTACCAATTCAGAAGGATGAGCCAAAATTCCTGAACTAGGTTACACAGCACCAGAATAAGATCCAGACATCCTAGATGTTACTGAAGTAGGTGCAATGACAAAAAAACTATGAGATAATTTAAGCAGAGAACAGGCACCAGAGAGCACTGGATGAAAAAAATCAGAATAACATAATGATATGAATTTATGAATAATCTAACGATGCGAACAGATCGAAATTAATAACTATGTGCTGGTAAACTAGCCGCTGCTGTACATTGCAAACTGTCCTCGATTTGTGTGTGCAGCAAGGCAGGGATCCCCAGAGAATCACAGAATCACTAGGTTGGAAAAGACCCACCAGATCATTGAGTCCAACCATTCCCCTCAATCACTAACCCATGTCCCTGAGCACCTCGTCCACCCATCCCTTAAACCCCTCCAGGGAAGGTGAATCAACCACCTCCCTGGGCAGCCTGTTCCAGGGACCAATGACCCTTTCTGTGAAGAATTTTTTCCTAATGTCCAGCCTAAACCTCCCCTGGCAGAGCTTGAGGCCATTCCCTCTCGTCCTGTCCCCTGTCCCTTGGGAGAAAAGGCCATCAGCTTCTGGTAGCTTAGGAAATGCAATTTCTGGTTTGTAACTTGTTGAATGCTCGGCCACAAAGAGGTTTTTACCTCCACACAGCACTTTGTAGAGTCCTTTAAAAACTGGTTAATGTTTTTTCTCTGTGACACAGTGAAAGCATCCCAGTGCGACGCAGCATTAAAGATTGTTTCGGAGTGATTTGTCTCAAAAGCAGCGTTGGCTTCATCGGCGTTGAGCTGAGCCCGGCAGCCAGCAGGTGTGGCTGTGGTGCCTCTGGAAACCCATCGGTCCAGAGGCTGATGTCACGGCTGGGATGGGACCAGAGAGATGTCACCACTGTACCCACTGCTGCCAAGGACACAGTGATGCTCCGTGTTTGCCTTCACCCTCGGAAATCCCAGGGTAACTGTAAACACGAGCGATAGGTACGGGTACGTCTTGTGTAGACATTTATATCAGTATTTTTAGCTGCAAAGGACTCGGAACCATCGGTTTGTCCTTTGCTGACAATCTACATTTTTACAGGCTACGTTTCCTCAGCTACCTCTGTTTCTTGAGTTTTCCAGCCCCAGCATCATTAACAAAATTAAAGGTAATGTGAAAAAGGGAGAAGACATATCTCAGCCAACAGCTGCTTTCATAGTGATGTGAGGAGATGTGAGAGTTAGTGGTCCAGCATTGCCCTGGAAACCCCTTTTCTCCTAACCAGCAATTATAGGCTGTAGCTTGGCAAGCAGGAGGACAGGCATGAAGGATTTAAAAATACTGATTTCATATTTTTATTCTTAAATATCTTGCATTTAAATACTCACCATGAAATTACCTATTTAGACTTTCTAGAGTCTAATTTTGTAGCTGTTTAGTCTCTGTAATTAGAAGCCGTGTTTAGCTTTGGCTACAGCCATTTATCCCAACAACAAAACATGTTTCATCTTAAACTTTATTTCAAAACTGCTTCAAAACAAACATTCTGTACAGCCTGGTGAATGTTTCTTTTGGCAGCAGCAGTGCCTCATGCAGCCCAAAGTCCTGGTGTTTGTTTCCAGACCCACATCTTTCCTGAAGCTGTGCTGGGGTAACTGCACGTGGGGTGAACCTGGTCGAGGACTTGATCTGTGCTAAAATAACCTGACCAAAGACGGTTATTTTGGACTTGGATCCCTTCACTGCATGACAGCCTCGGGACGATGCGGTGGCACCAGTGAGAGAGTAGACTTTGGCCTGTTCAGTATCTAAAGAAAAAAAGTAAAAAAAAAAGTAATTGTATAGCTATGATATCGTAGTCATGTTTTAATTATGTTTCTCCAATATCCATGTCTAAATTAAGGGTGTGTACTATCAATTAGTTTGGATTAGAATACATAGATAATATATGAGGAACCTGCATCATAATGTAAGACTAGGGAAAACAGGCAAACATGCATTTCTGTGAGGAAAATCTCCTTAGAGAACATAAATTACATACAAAACACCTAGCAGAAAATTAATAGGTATTTTACAGTTATCTTGCAGTTTTCTGTTGCCAGCCCTGATGGGTGTTGGGTCTATGGAAAGATCACAGAATCCCTAGGCTGGAAAAGACCTTTGAGATCATCGAGTCCAGCCATACCTGTCCACTACTAAACCACATCCCTGAGCACCTCATCTCCCCATCTTTTAAACGCCTCCAGGGATGGGGACACAACCACCTCTGCCTGTGCATAAGAATCTTTTCCGTGAAGAAGCTTTTCCTGGTGTCCAATCTGAACCTGCCCTGGTGCAGCTCGAGGCCATTCCCTCTCGTCCTATCACTTGAGTGAAAAGACCAACCCCCAAAAGATGAAGGCTACTCATTAAAAGCAGAGTAACTACAGTGGGATTCGAGGGGCCAGGCAGCATCCTTGATTGGTGGCATCCGCTGGGTGTGAACTGAGGATAAATTACACACAGAGGCGCTCAAAGAACCTGTAACTACAAAAATACCTAGTGGAGGTGAGCTAAACTGCTGCTCCCCTGTTTTAACTGAAACTGGTAGTTTGGGTTACGTGGGAATGGTGTTATTGGGGCTTTATGGAAAGTGTCACTGGAGCTCTCTTGTCCATCCCATATACTTTGGGGAAGCAATGTCTGCCTGGTCATCACATCATCTGGTATTGCGAGGTGTCTGTGAAGTATCTGAAGAATCTTGCTGAGCAGCAAAGCAAATACAATAAGGAAACCAGAAGAGTTTATGAGCAGTGACGCCTAGAAGCCTTTGTTTATTGTAGGAATTAGGAAGCAAATTCCAATTCTTACTGCGATAACTTCTCCTATTTACTGTCACATAGTTAACATTTTTCACTAGCTTTCCTCTGTTGTGTTTCCCAGGTGGTCACTGACGTTGCTAGGAAGGAAAATAAGTACAGTCAGCCCAAGCGAGATAGCAGGATGCGGTGGAAAGCTATAAAAAGCCTGGAATGTTAAAAATAAGAGCTCAGTGTTTATGTTCAAAATAAATATTTCTTTATTTTATGGTAGCTACTTAAGTTCGGCAATTACAATATAAAATCTTGAAATATAAACAGCATTTTGGATAACGTTTCATGGCAACAAAAAGTCACACCATCGAGATCAGGACACTTTGGGCATATCTTAATTTCTTCCTATTCAATCTTGCATTGTTTATTAAAATTAAGCATCAGGATCATGCACCCCTTCTGATTTTGCTCTCTGGCCTGTGATTTGCTGCCAGCCCGTTTATGCAGGAGCGATGCCGTGGCAGGATTAATAAAGCATCAACTGACAGATATTAACTGTAAGAGCTGCTTTTACGGGGTATCACGTGTGGGTGAGAAAAAGCCGTGCTGGCCCTCTGAAACAAGCAGATTTACTGCAGAAAAACTTTTAACGACATCACAGGGTGTAGTCAGCACTTTGGAATGCTTCATAAATTTGTATTTGTACAGTGTCCACCCTACACATCTCATCCGTGCCAACAGGGCTGGTGCAGCTCCACGTCCTGCTCTCAAATACTGGGACAATTAGAAGAGATTACATTGAGATTTAGATACCAGGCTATTTTTGAAATCTCTTCCTCTCCTAATGCGTTTCCCCATATAATCCTATCTAAAAATTTATTTTGAGGGCTCAGGGTAAGTAGGCAACCGGGGGCTTAAAGTCACCAAATCCAGAAAAAGCTTATATCAGCGAGGGGTCTGAGGCAGAGCTCAGAAAAGCAGATTTCATTCACTGCATCCCAGCTCAGGAGATGGAAGAGCATAGCTTGATGATCCCAGAAAGAAAAACATGAACTATGAGGCTCAAAACAAGCAGTGTGACAGGAAGACAGAGCAAACAAACCCTCCAAGAATAAATAGTAAAGTATCTTCCATTCAAAGTGGCCAAGTCATTCTGACACAAGCCTTGAAGATGTCTGGATCATGTTCCTTCCTTGCTGCGCTGAGATGGTTTGGGGTAAATAACCTCATTGCCGAACACATCAGGTTCCTCCTCTGTGAAGTGGTACTGGCTTTGCAAAGCCTGCTGAGAGCTACTGATAGAAAACGCTGTGCTAGAGTTGGTATTAAAATTTGATGTTTTCCCTGTTAAAAAAAAATGGTATTTGAGTGCTTTCAGAAATGTGCTCAGTTTGTTCAGAAAGAAACAATTACCAGGTGTTAGAAGGGTGGCTGGAGAAGACCAGACAATCAACTCTGCTGTTAGATCTTTTATCCCTGGGAAATCAGTAATATTTGTCTGTACGCTGTGTGCCTCCTGCCGCTCTGCGCAGTCAGCAAATGTAACACCGCCGAAAGAGGAAATCATAACGCAAGCAGGACCTCCCTGCAGGAAGAAAACTGAAAATAAAAACGTGATTCTGTGAGTAATATGGAAATAACTACTCAATTCAGAAGCACCTGTTGCGCTTCATGATGCAACTGAAGGCACAGCCAGATCACAGCATCACCAGCAAGAGGATCTAGCAGTCAGACCAACCATGCAGCTTAAACAGTTCCACTCTTTGTCATCTGTTTCTGTTTGCTTTTAATGATTTTCTTCAGAGGAATAAATATTCAAATTATCAAGCGTCCTATTGCATATATGGAGAAATGTTTGAGAACCATTTAAACTTTCTATGGTAAGTGTGCTCGTCTGCTGAACAGCAGAATTGAATTTTCAGAGGCTGCATTACACAAAAAAAGCACCTTACATCAAGCGTTATTTTGAGGTGTTGCAAACAGATCTCCTTTCTTGTTGGTTGTGGGGAGTCAGTGATAGTAAAAGCTGTGCTTCTTACACCTCTGTGCAACACTGTTCTTCAGATTTAACAGAGAAAACGTTGCACCAGCTGTTGAAACAAAATAGTTATTTTCCTCATGCAAGTATTTTGGACTCATTGGTTAATTCTTTCCTTTGTTCTCTGTATAGAAATGTTACGCAGACTGTGATGAGACAAAATTACATCAGACATACAAACATCCTCTTAAAATTCCAAACTCGAATCTCCCCTTGAGTCACTTGAATACAACTGCTAATTATCCCATTGAATGGATTTTGCCGCAGTTTGAAGAGCATGTGGTGCCAAAGGAGAAACTGTGCTGGAACACTGTAGGCTTTACAACTGTGGGAATGTTTCTCCGAATCAGAAGTCCCTACCTCTTTATAGGGAGGCAGGAGAAGCTAATAGTTAAAGCCGAGAAACAGCCAGCGCAGGAGATATTCCTCTGCTGAGAGCTTCTAGAGGAGATAGACTGAAAGTTTTCCTTCCCTGGCAAAAGGAAACAGGGAAAAGGGGGTGATACGTCTTGTCTCATGCAGCGGTAGGTGAAGAATTAAGCACCAGGTATCAGGTTCCCTGGCAAAATCCGTTGCCATTAAAACAACGTTCTGCTTTGTTCTGAGAGAGGTGGGATGTCATAGAATCATAGAATAGTTTGGGTTGGAAGGGACCTTAAAGCCCACCCAGTTCCACCCCCTGCCATGGGCAGGGACACCTCCCACTGGATCAGCCCTCGGATCGTCTTTGTAGCCTCCTCTGGACCCGTTCCAGTAGCTTCATCTCCTTCTTGTGTTGAGGATTCCAGAACTGGACACAATATTCCAGATGAGAGGATGTGTTATATTCTGAACTATAAACCAGCCTGGTTTTCATTTCCATGCACTGAAAACCTGAGATCTCAATGAGCAATAAATACGTGCACTTAATCAATGTGCTATTTTTTCATTAAGTCCTAGAAGCAAACGCAGTGTTACTGAAGACGGAAACAATTTTGTTGCTACCAGTGGAGCTGACCACACTTAAGCCAGAATGAAACATAAATATCTATATAATCCTCTATGACCTCTCAATTATTCCCATGCAGCGTAACAGTGAGTTCACAGATGACGCTAAAGGGAAGTGTAATTTAAACTTTCTATGGTAGGTGTGCTCGTCCCTTTAACTTTCTTTCTCAGTAGTCACTGAGACAATTTAATCTGCAGTGTATTTTAGCTGGAGCACGGGTTGCAGCAGAGACATTTGGGCTCATTGTGAGTCTTTGTGTTCTTTCTAGGACTGCTTTCCATAATGATTTCATTCCTATCCAAGTGTCCGATGATTAGAGGAATGGCCTTTGTACACAGAAGACAATATATTGGTTGGAACTGTGTGGGACATGAGTATTACGTATCTACAGCTGGAAATTACTGGAGTAACAAATCTTCGGGACAACATACATCCTGTAACTTTCCATGGATAAAAACCATTTCAGTAATAAAACACAGGATTCCCAAAATGTGGCTTAGGCAAGTTTCACTCAAATATTTACAGTTAAGTGTAAATATTTTCTGAGATTTAGGAAAACCTAGCAGTGCCCATTGCTGCTCAAAAAATTCATGCCTCTACTTTTGGATTTTCTTTATCTGTCTTAGCTACAGTAATTCAAACTTCTGACTCAATGGAAGTGAGAAGGTTTGTTCTCTGAACCTTTGAAATCAGTTGCCATCTAAAGAGAAGCATCTTGATTCCTGGAACTGGCAAAACATCCATTGATTTTTACCAGTATCAGTGTTTGGTGTGGATTGTCTGCCTTAACTCTGCCTCTAAAGTCATGTCAGACCCAACCCCTCTTGTCGCATCATTCTTAATCCAAGACCAGCTAGTTTGTGCTCATTAATATTTCCTGGTTTCTAAACGTGCAGTCAGATGACATTGTCCCCCTTCGGTGTTGCATAAAATCCACAGATGTATAGTCGAAAAAAGGTTCACTGTAGGGTGGCATGAGAAATGTGTTGGCATGAAGAAACACCCTTTTTTAACCAGGTCGGTCATATGATTGGCATTTGGCAGAGACTCACAGCGTGACTCAGTGAAATCTTTTGACAGTGAAGCTTCTCATGTAGTAAACATTCCCAAGCACAAGGCTCGGTAGTTTCATTTCACTGAAGTAAAATCCCATTATATTAAATTATAACATGGAGACATTCTCTATGTTAATTTAATGGATGCGGCTCTTCAAGTTCTCACCACCTGTTCCACCCTTTAATTACAAAACCAAAAAAAGTACAATTCACAATCCCATCATAAAAAATGAGGACTAGAAGTGATTTGGATGCACAGGAATGTATCATACACAGACAAGAAATCTGGAAAGGGACTTTTTACAGGGGCATATAGTGATATAGGACGAGGGGAAACAGCTTTAAACTTAAAGAGGGCAGATTTAGAAGGAATTCTTCACAGGTGCCCCATGAAGTCATGGCTGCCCCATCCCTGGAGGTGTTCAAGGCCAGGTTGGATGGGGCTTGGAGCCCCTGATCCCGTGGGAGGTGTCGCTGCCCACGGCAGGGGTGGGACTGGATGGGTTTTAAGGTTCCATCTGTGATGCTATGACCACTAGCATCTCTTACACACATGGTTTCACTCAGCAGAAAGCTGTGCTTTGCTGACACCATCTCTAGTTTAAAAATGTGCATTGGCAGTTTCAAGGAGATAAATGTTAGTCCTCCCTCACCTAGAAATCTTATTGTCCAGTGCTGTGATTCATTCTTCATCTTAGCTATAGCTGCTTTTCAGGATACCTGAAATTACCTTTATACCCACAAGCCATTGAATGCTGCAGAGTCTCGGGGCAAAAGACAGCACAGGAATGTGATGACTGAAAAGCCACATTATAGATACTTTTTGTCGGTATTTTTTAGAGTGGCTACCCTATGTCCTCTTTAAAAGAAATATATGCCTTTTTTTTTTCTCCTAGATGTAAGTAGAAACCATTTACATTTAAAACAGATCAACAAAATGCAAGTATTTGCATTCTGTGACACTGCCCAGAAGCTTTTGCGTTCACAGGCATAAGAAAATGAGTTTATTCACCTAATAGTTATGACGTTTCTGTTTCTTTCTACCTTGAAGAAAGTGTATTTCAGATTAAAAATCTGCTCATATAACTAGCAAAATCCATAGTAGCTGCAACACTTCACAGAAGGGGAAGTGGGAGTTGAAATGGCCCTGAAAATCCCTAAACAGCTACAAGAGACACCTCCTGTCTCCTGATCTGTTCACCAGCCCATGGTGCCTCCTGCTATACTGGTTTCGTAGTACAGAGTAAGAGCAAGAGTTATTTTCTTGAATACAGAAGCATATTAAATAGTCGCATAAAACCAGAAGAACTGGTTTTGGAAGAAGCCAGCCCTATCTCAAGGCTACTGTAATGCACACACCTTTATTATGGAAATTCTTTCACTTGGTAGATTATCTACACGTGAGTAATTCATGATAGATTTCATGTGAGTAATTCATGATAGATTTTGGTACATTTGCACATTTTCAGAAGTACTAGCTAAATCAATAAAGGGTTTGGGGCTACTGGAAGAATGAATATGAATGTTTTTCCACTGTAATACATACTATTTTTAAGGAAGGTCCAACTACAGTCAGGGCAGAGAGGGCAATTTATGAAAATGTACATTGAGGGACTTCATCTAGAAACAGCAGTAACACAAGAAGGTAGGTTTAACACTTACACTGTTGAGACTGATTTGGTTGGACTCGATGATCCGGTGGATCCTTTCCAACCTAGTGATTCTATGATTCTATAGCTTTTGTGCCCTGGAAGCTCGTGTTCCCAAAATAAACATTCTTCTGAGGATGTTCAGCCAGGTCTCCCTCTCTTTCAGCACGACTGAGATCAGCCCCTGTTGTGACAGACCCTGCATCGCCTCTCCACGCAGTCAGTCCTGTAACAAATATACATCCATTATGGAACTGAAAAATTCTAATTGCTCAAGTTAATGACAGTTTTCTGAAACCAGTTCTTCTCTCTGATAATACACCTGATATCATGATTTAATTATGGAGTAATTATTCCTCCAGTGAAAACAACACTCATCATTTCATTGATCTTTTCAGTTTGTAATCTGAGGAGGAAAACCACATTGGAGAAGTGTACAAATTAACATTATGCTCGTACTAGATATGAACTCCTGAGAGTAAATCTCTGTATATTGCAGCAGAACGCAAGGTTAGTATGATCTCCTGGCTTTCAACACATATGGACTGACAGCTTTGAGATGCACTTAGTGCCTATGTGTGAAATTCAACTAGTTATTCAGCCAACACAGCTCAAGTTCAGTGTGTGGTGTTTAGGATTTGACAGTTTGGGCTTCCAACGGCTGGGTGTGTGTAGCATGTGAATGACAGACACAAAACACAATACAGTGGACACACACGGTGGGGCTGACACGCAGGGCGTGTTATTTGGGCAGTGAACACACTCAGCACTTGCCAGCAATGCTATATCCCTCAAAAAAAAAAAAAAAAAAAAAAGATATTCTGTCAGTCCCAGCTGAAATGCTGAGAGTTTTGGCATTACCACCTACCAGTGAGATGAACAGGTCACCCTTCGTGGCCATTTCTTGCTCTTTTGCCAAATGTGAGATGTTTATTAGTCAAATTTATAACAGTATCTTTCTTTTATTTTATTTTAATTGTATTTATCTTATATACAAATTCAGGGAGAAAAGCCTTTCCATTTAGAATGATGTTTCAAGAGCTTAGGAGGTGTTGTGGATCATTTAACTAAATCTCATTCAGCGAGGCTGAAAAAGGGGGAAGAAAGGAAACTACGCGCAGGAAAAGGGATAGGGGAGAAGAATGGCAATCAGGAAGAACAATGCTAGCGTTGATGGAAAACAGACGTCGATCAAGGAGGGAGCATGCAATGACACAAGAGATGAAAAAATAACATTTATTATTCAAATAGAAGGAATCAGGGTTTGTTGTTACTGGGATCACCGGCAGAGCTGGGGGGTTTGTTACAGCTGATGGGAGGTATCTAATGTTCTCAGGATTGATCACTGCCTCGTCCCAAACGTTTTTCAGCCTTCCCATGTCACATGAGTGATGGATACGATGAGGAAAGGTGACCCATCTCAGGGCTGGAAGAGTAAATAGCCTTAGCTAGTAAAACCAGACACAGTGCTTTGCCTATGAGCATAGTTGTTACTAATGAGGAAGCTCAGGTTTATCAAGTGCAGCTCCATCCACCCGGGGATATTCTATTTCCAAGTAATTTACCATTGTTATTTCATTTTGCATGTTTATATATTTACTATTATTACACTCACAAATATTTCAGCTGTCACTGAGTTGGCATGAGGAGTAGTTTCTGCTTGGGCAATGCAGGATTACCACAGATGCCCACGCTCAGGGCTGAGATGTGCTGACAAGACATGGCTTGATAACGCCAAACCTGAGGCAGTCCATGCTTTTTTATTTTCATTAATATCTTCATTTTCATGGATATTAAACTGGCTTCCTTGGAAAGCCTCTTCTTTTTTATCTAGGCTCTGTATAACCCAGCCAGAGCAGTGCAAATAATTCCAGGTTGCTACAGCATGTTCTTCCACTCCACCCTTAAAATAAGGCTTTTGGTGAGAACACTCTTATGTAAGGCTGGAAAAGAGATTTGGAGCAATAATTATTATCCAACTTGCCACCTATTTTTAATACCTAAGATGGAAGGCACAGAAATTCTAAATGATAATATTCAAAGAGCAAAGCACAGCAGTGAATCCACTTATTACAATGAAATCTGATTCAGTGTTCGGTTAAAAATAAAGTCAGGTTATTAGTTGTAACTAGCTATTACTAATAATACACTTGTTAACCACAGGGAAAAGAAATCATGGTCTAAGAATAAGCATGCCCATGCAGTGAGTATATATCATGCTTCTCCTTTGTCCTTTAGCACATACACAAATAGATTTCAAAAGAAATTTTCCCTCCCCAGCCTCTCTATTCAGAGGAAGCATTTAAGCAGCAGCCAGGACGCAGCACTGCTTGGAACTGAGCTTGAGAGCTGAGGCTGAGCTGGAGGGTAAGGTAGAATTTTAGCCAAGGCATCTTTAGCAGGTTGTGTCTACCTGTTTTCTCATGCAAGACATCTTTGACATCTCCTAAGCAACATGGATTTCATAGTAACACACTTCTAGAAGCCACGGGTACTCCCCAACTGCGTTCAGGCTTCCTTCACTACAAGATACAGGCAGTGCTGTGAAGAAAACACACATTTACATGGCAAGAGAGGGAGGGAGGAATACCTCACATTTTATTGCTGCAATCCTGTTTTGCAGACTTTCTATAGCTTAACTCCCTAGTTGCTTGGCCCAGGTGAAGGTCATTATGACAATAACTGTGAAGTAGTGTTGACTGAAGAGTAAATTTCTGGAGGAAAAAAAGCAATAGGTATTACATGCAGAAAATCCCATTCATTCACTCAAATAACTAGGCTACAGAATGGCTACATCCATGGAGTGTTGCCTGGCTTAAGTGTAACAGGATCTCCAGCACAAGACAAGAAAGAGAGGCACAGACGAGAAGGAAGTCTTACTTGTTGGCTGAACTGCACCATCCTTCTCCATTGTGTCAGCACTTTGCAAGGGCACAGTTATGGAGGAGAAATATTATGACAAGCAAGGGCAAAAAGTCTCGGAGAGCATAGGCTTAATAACCTTAAGTCTGCAGGTAGGGCACTTAGTCCTTCTGGATTTATGGGAATTTAACAGGATTGCGGTCTTGTTCCAAGCCAAATGATACTCATTATGGCCCTGAAGCCTCTCCAGGTACATTAGCCAGCTGCCTTCTTTTGGATCGGTTACTGTGTTTTCCACAAGTCTGAGAACCTAGCTGATGAGAGAAAATACATCCTACAGAGGTTTTAGCCCTAATTCAGCCCTGTGCTAAGACATTGCAACTTGAATGAAACATCTCTTAAGTCCTACCTTTTTCAGATTCCCAAAGCCAACCATCTCAAAGCCAGAAAGAGTGATTTGTCCACAGATTGCTGGCACGAAAAGATGTGTATCTATCCCATGCCTAATCCAGGAAACATTATGTAGGAATTGTCTGTACGAGGCATGTGGGGTGTACAAAGTTTGTGTCATTTATTAAAAAAAAAAATCCAAACTTGGATCATATTATATTCATGACAACTGCTTGTATGAATTAATAACGTGCTGTGTGCTCAAATGTAGCTTAGGGAAAAGCCTGAACAACAGGACAGCTTTTCCAAAGAAAAGTGCTTGTAATAATAACAATAATACTTGTTCATGCTGATGTAACACAAATATCTGATGTAAATAGCTTCTCTTCTGGTTCCCATCTTTTGCAATTGTCCTGCTAAAGATCACAAGATTTATTTGACTTAATGGGACTATTAAGACACAGAACATACAATATATTATCATAGTAAGTGTCCAGTATCCAAATATGCGAGAAATTACATGATGTATACTTCTAACTTCATCTGATCAGAAATCCCTTTCCCCATAGAGACAGTTGACTTCTACACCGAAGCACCAAACAGGGTCTATACTCTTAGTTTATGAAAAGATGTATTAAAAAAGGCATCCCTACATCATGGTGGCAACTCATTACTGCAATATTGTATAGCCTTTTAATTCTGCATTTAGTATTAAAACACCATAGCAACAGACACCTCAGACAGGCTTTGACAAGATAACTTAGAACCAGTAAAATATTCAGAGAGAGATAAGTGTGAAGAAAACTAATTTACGTGCTCCTTAATCTACAATGCTTAATCAGCACTACATTCACATAGTCGTATGATGCCTGGCAATTTAAATCTGCATAGTTTAAACACTGCCTGGTGTATCTTATACTACAATGAAAATGTTGGTGTTATGGCAGGGATGGATAAGACAATTGTCGTTGATAACAGACACATCAAGGAGTTTGAGATTCATTTCAGACCACTGCAGAATTAGCTGGCGCTCTAGGTGGTTTTGCAAAAAAGCTGAATAACCTACCAACTCCATGTGTGTAAACACAGGTGCAGTCAGCTTGAACAGTTGAACAGTTAACCTTTTTAAGGAATGCCCTGCTTCGGATGCACTTGTCACCAACTCAAGTGCCAGGACCACGGTACAGCAGCAGGACTAACCCTGACTCATCACAGCAGCCACACCCAGGCCATCTCCTTGGTTACAAACCACACATACACAAACAAGCCTGGCACAAATTCACATATTAAATACGAAATATTATTACTGCCATCTCACAATTCACTCAATTCATACATCTGAAGTGCTGACAAATCCCCAACTGATGCAACGCGGCAAGTATTCTTTCATTACTTCACTCTCCTTTGAAGGCTCAGATAACTATCTAAGAAAGAAAAGAAACTGTGATTCTCTAACCTACTGACTATGGCTCCCAAGTACGAGGGAGGAATGAAGATCTGGATTATGATCCACATGTAGACTATTCAAAACAATATGAGGATAAAATTCAGAGCTAATACTTGGGATGGAGATGGAAACCAAAATTTTCCTTCTCTATGAGTATCCAGATAACTGAATCCTGAATTTCTTGTGCTAAGCCTGGAATTCTCTCCCAGTCAATGCCAGGGCTTCAGCTGCAAGCAAGGAGTGCTGAATCACCTGTCTCTTCCAAAGTGGGAAGAATCCAGGGAAGAACACTTTATTCAAGCAGGGCAGGTTTTTTTTGAACACTCATTTTTTCTGGCAACAGAGGGGGACCAATGTTGAGAGGGGACTGCCAGCACTGCCCTCCTCCTGTCAGCCTGAAGTGACCACGACCATCATCTGAGAACACCTTGTTCTGGATTACACTTAGACCCTGGCAAAGTGTTGAAGCACTTATTTCTCTTGAGACTGAGGCACAGCGTAGCAAAATCGTAGGTTCAAATTTTTCCAAACATTACGAAAAATAAGTAATATATAACAGTAATCAGTTTTTATTTTTAGACAGAAGCATAACTACCTGTAAGATTGATAGTTCAAAGGTGCAATCTACTCGAGTTTCACCAAGAATTTCACTATCTGTACGGAAAATAGAGCTAAATGTGGTCTTAAAACATCTGACTATGCCAGAAGGTCAACTGTTATTAAAGAAAATAAACTCTAGCTCAGCAAGTTACGCATGAGATGTTACTATTCATGTTCTTTGCATTCATTTGTTAAAGATTATTTTGGGAGTATTGAGGAAGATGGCTACAAAGCGAATTCTTGAACGCTATCATTTTTTAATGAATAACACTTTTCCTTCTACAACTTTAAGTACAAAACTAAGAAATCTATGTAAACAGTGCAAAAATATTCTGGAGGGAAACTGAAACACCCGAGCTGGGTCATTCAAACAAACTGATGTCTACCAGGGAAGTATGACACCAAGAAACCGAGACTGACCTATAAAAGCAAACATTCTTTTCCCCTTGCTCACTGTGTCATTGTTAATTCACTTTAATAGTAGGCAAAGAATTCAGCAGTTTAGACACTGTGGGCAAACCATGACGGAGACAAATAACACCTATTAACTAGGAGAAGTCCTTGTTGATTTGATAATTTGAACAGGGTACATTTTGTCTGAATTTTGACCCATTTAAGTGAAAGACTATTTTTTTACAATTGATTTAATGTCTTTTGGAAGTACTTTAATGGAAATCTTGCATTGACAAATACCTCTATAGTATACAAACTGCAATAAAATACATAACCCATTACACATCACAGATGCATGTTTCTTTCATTCTTTTTGTGCCTTATTTATCTCCTTCTTTATTTTATTCTTCTCTACTTTACTGACATCCTTTTCTTTAGGGAGAAAGCCAGTGCTTGAGTATACTGGGGTAGCTGAGGTCCAGCATCATTTTCCGGTACTCTGCTGAAAGCTTATGCTGTGCCTCACTTATCCCTCTTAGGAGGTCATAATAAATGCAAATTTTCCAAGAACTCCTTCAGTATAACTTGTTTTAAAGAACAGAAATGCAACGCAGCCTTTCTATTCTGACCACTACATGGTGGTAAAAGTCCGATAACATTTCATGCATGCTTGAGCTGAAAAGATTTCATAGAATCATGGAATGATGGGCTCAAAGCCCATCCAGTCCCAACCCTCTGCCAAGGGCAGGGACACCTCCCACTGGATCAGGTTGCTCCAAGCCCCAGCCAACCTGGCGTTGAACGTCTCCAGGGATGGGGCAGCCACGACTTCTCTGGGCAACACATGCCAGTGCCTCGTTTAATCCTAAGTGTCTAATAGCAAATTCCTTCCACTGCTTCTTTCCCAGAGGGACTGCACAATGGTGCCCAGGACTGGGAAACCTACCATACAAAGTAAAGCTGAAAGAACTGGGTTTGTTCAGCCTTGAGAGGAGAAGGCTTAGATGAGACCTTATTATCACATACCAGGTACATAAGGGGTGTCCACCAAGAGGATGGAGACTCCCCTTTCACTGGGAGTCTCATGGGAAAGACCAGGGATGATTGGATTCCAGGAGAACATTTTTCACCATGAGAACAGTTAAATATTGGAATAATCTCCCCAGGGAAGTGGATTCTTCCACAAGAGACACTTTTAGGGCTCAGCTTGACAGGGTGCTAGACCACCTCGAGCACTGGGTGCAGTTTTGGGTGCCTCAGTGTAAAAAGGCTATCAAGCTGCTGGAGAGCATCCAGACTGGGGCACAAAGTTGGTGAAGGGTCTAGAGGGGAAGCCCTGTGAGGAGCAGCTGAAGTCACTTGGTCTGTTCAGCCTGCAGGAGACCGAGGGGAGACCTCATTCCAATTCACCGCTTCCTCACGGGGGAAGGATGAGCAGCAGGCGCTGGTTTCCTCTCTCAGGACCAGAGCGAGTGGCAGGAAGATGCCAGGAGTGGGTTGGGTTGGACATTAGGAGAAGGTTCTTCACCCAGAGGGTGGTGGAGCACTGGAACATCTCCCAGGGAAGCAGTTGGGGCACCAATCATAGAACCATAGAATAACCAGGTTGGAAGAGACCCACCGGATCATCAAGTCCAACCATTCCCATCAAACACTAACCCATGTCCCTCAGCACCTCGTCCACCCGTGCCTTAAACCCCTCCAGGGAAGGTGAATCAACCCCCTCCCTGGGCAGCCTCTGCCTGTGCCCAATGACCCTTTCTGTGAAAATTTTTTTCCTTATGTCCAGCCTGAACCTCCCCTGGCGGATCTTGAGGCCATTCCCTCTCATCCTGTCCCCTGTCCCTTGGGAGAAGAGCCCAGCTCCCTCCTCTCCTCAACCTCCTTTCAGGGAGTTGTAGAGAGCAATGAGGCCTCCCCTCAGCCTCCTCTTCTCCAGGCTGACAATATTCCAGCAGCACTTGGACAGGCAGGTGGTGTGAGTGCCGGGGTGTCCTGTGCAGGGACAGGAGCTGGACTCGATGACCCCTGTGGGTCCCTCGATGACCCCTGTGGGTCCCCTCCAACTCAGCTCATTCTGTCATTTAAACGACAGATCACCCAGAAAGGTTGGACCAGGTGATCCTTGAGGTGCCTTCCAACCTGCCACGCTGCGAGTGAACGGCCCTATGAGTCTGATCTCAGGATTCTATGAGTCTATCCCCAGGATGAGCGCACCGGCCCCCACCATCACCCACCTCCCCCGCCACTGCGCGCGCGCAGCCCCGCTCAGCCCCGGCGGGCGCCCCCCCCACCCCCCCGCGCATGCGCACACGCCCTCACGGCCCCCCTCAGCCCCAGCCCAACGCGCGCGCGCGGCCCCGCCCAGACACTGCGCATGCGCCGTTGCCTCCCGTGCAGCGCCCACCCCCCCTCCGGTGGAAGCCGAGGCGGTGACGTCACGCGCGGCGGCCATTACACGGTGTGGTGCGAGGGCGCGGGCGGCAGAGCCGCAGCGGCTGGCGAGGCGATCGGCTCGCGGCGCTGAGGCAGACGCTTCCCCACCCGCCGCCGGATCGCAGCGAGCCCGCGGGGAGGTGCGGCAGGCGGTGAGGAGGGGGAGGAGGAGGCGGTGGAGGAGGGGGAGAGCGCGGGATGGAGGAGAAGGTCTTCACCAAGGAGCTCGACCAGTGGGTGGAGCAGCTCAACGAGTGCAAGCAGCTCTCCGAGGGGCAGGTGAAGAGCCTCTGCGAGAAGGTGAGCGGCCGCGGGGCGGTGGGGAGCGGGCAGCGACCCCTCGAGCGGCTCCGTGGGGCTACGGGACTTGGGGGGGTGGGGGTGGTGGAAAACGGGGCCTTGGGCGGCTCCATAGGGCCCGGAACGAAGGGGGGGAGGGTGTCGAGGGTGGCTCGGTGGGGCTGCGGGGCCTGGGTCGGTGCTGGGGGCGCCGAATGGGGTCTCGGGGGTGGGGCCCGTGGGGGGGTGGTGAGTTGGAAGGGGCTGTTGGGCGGCTTCGTGGGGCTGTGGGGCCCGGACCGGTGGCGGTGAGGGAGCGGAATCGGGGCTCGGAAGCGACCCCGCGGGGCTTGAGCCGGTGGGGGGGGGGGGGACCGGAGCGGGCCGGGAAGCAGCGGCCCGTGGGGCGACTCGGTGGGGCCGCCGGCGGAGGGGGTGGGGGCGGGGAGCGGGCAGGGCCCGGGGCGGCTCCGCGGGGCCCGAGCCGGTGCCTCTCGGCGGGGCCGCCGGGGGTGCGGGGCGGGACCGGGGGCAGCGAACCGGGAGCCTGGGCCCGTCGGGGGCGTCTCCGCGGGGCGGGGGGTGCGAGCAGGGCTTGGCAGGCGTTCGGGGGAGCAGCCGGTGCCCCGAGGAGCGATCAGGGGGCTCCGGCGGCTCGGTGGGGTGACCGGTCCCCGAGCTGGGCGAGCAGCCGCGGAGGCGAGCGAGCCCCGTCCCCGCCGCGCCGCGAGCCTGGCTCCGCCTCCGCCTCTTCATCGCCTCCTAAGATGGCGCCGCCGCCGGCGTCCTCGGGAGGGACCCAGGGACCCCCGCCGTCCCGGGGGCTCCGGCCCTGCCTGCGGCGCCCCAGCCGGGGAGCCCGGGGGTGGGCGCGGCGCGCTCCGAGAACACAGACACAGCCCTAAAGCGGCCCCAGGAGCGCAGTGATTACACTGGAAACAAAAGCTCATGGCCATCACTTGGCTGTTGGCACAGGGTAAGGAGCTCTCGCTTAATCGGAGCAGCTATGATCGGTTGAGAGCCCGCCTGGGCATTTAGATTGAAAATGCAGTGACGTGGATGTTGGATTGCTGTGTTGATTGAGGCAGGTGTAGTTTAGAAAGGTCTTAAAATCAGCCCAGGGTAGATTGCCTTTTGGAAATTTAATGAAAAAATGTTCTAGTGGCAACCAGCTGTATTTTCCAATCGGATTCTAATTCAGGATGTAGTTTAATAGCTGAGCAGATTTTTTGGTTAGTGAATGTTGTATGTATTCCTTCATTTCTAGGCTGAAGGAAGTAATATTTATGGACTGTTGGGGAAATGGAAATTAAAGAACAAGAAGTTACTGATTGATGGGGTTCCAAAGAAGCCAGTGTAGTTGCCATAAGACATCATTAGAATATTTCAAATTTAGCATCATGCCTTCAGATACTACAGCATGCTGTTGTGAAAACAGATTGTTTCCAGAGTGCCGTCAGCAAACTTCTTAAGGAACTTGCACTGGCATTGGCTACAAGGGTTCTTGCTTGAGTCCAAATTTTAGTGGACTGGCATTCCAGCAAGTTGAAATTGTTACCATCTGATACAGTTTGTGTATTTTAAATCATGTTGTAAACAAGTGGCAACTGCCCCACTGTTTTCATGTGCCTGTAATGGCAGTGACCCAGCTTTCTCCCTGTGTTGCTTTGTTGGAGAGGCAAGTATTCCAGTTGCCATAATTTAGAAGCCGATGCTGGTGCTGGTCTTGAACGCTGCCTGAGCGGCTGTGTTTTATGTGATTGTGTGGTAACTTGCAGGAGCATGAGGAATATACAAAAAGCTTTCCACTTACTGTGAGTTTTTGATGGATGAGGAGGGGGCGCACCATTAGAAATCCCTTACGGAAGAAACTGTAGTCCAGTTGTTGCATAAGAGAAGATTTTCATTTTTTTTTTCCCAGCAAAGCATTGAAATGGGTTGTATTTCTGCATAAATGTAATGCTTGCCACTAAAGTGGTGGTGGATAAAAGGGAAGGTTATGGAAAGTTGTGTGTCGGGCTGCTGTGTTTTAAGACAAGAGACCGCAAGTATGTGTGAGAGAAGTCTGCTTGAAAAATATCACTTGTCAATAACCTCTTTGCCTCAAGTTGGATGGATATGAGCCAGCTCCAGCACAAACATGGGATTTCTTTAGGTAGCGTGATACTGTGCTGGCAGTGAAATCCTGATCTCTGACTGGTTTGCAGTCAGCACTTTTTTTTTCTTTTGCATAGGGGGCTGTTTATGTTAAGGAGAGGTGGTTTGTTGCTGATAACTACAGGTGGATTTACTGGGACTTCCTGCTAAGAGCAGTTTCTACATGGTTGCTGATGCAAGGAATTGGAAGCAAAACCATGGAGTCTGAGTTTCCCATCAAGTCATCAAGCCCTCTCTGATGGGAGACTGTGTTGGTGAAAGCAGGACGTTAGGTGGATTCAGTGCCCTCCTGCTGAGGGACAACGTTTGCTTTAACATGTTTGCGTGCTTCCAGCACTGAAACTTTGCTGAGTTGTGCTTCATGTTTTAATTGTCTCAACTACTTTTGTGGACATAATCGCACCCAAAGGTTATGTTTTTCCATAAACAGCTTAAGGTATTGGGGACAGTGTCAAATGTAGCTCCTGTTCCAAAGATCAGATAAAGACCCTACTAGATAGAAACTGTCATTCCTCACCACATTGGATTGTAGCTAAGGCTAGTTAAACTAAACAAATAAATAAATATTTGTGAGGGCTTTTCCCCTGTAACAGTTTGATGGGATGATCTTCCTGACTGGTATTTCTTGATCTGCTGGAACTCTGTGTGTGCAGACTGGTCTCTGTGTAACAAGAATAAGCCTAAGGGCTCTGTTGTATTTCAGTATTGATATCTAATCAACATAACAGCAATTTACAGACATGCCAATTAAGTGTGGCCATTCCTGCATCCCAGTTACTTTCTTAGTGCATCTTGTGCTGTGCCTGGTTCCTTGGCTGGTGGTGGTGGTGGCATACATGTCTTCTAAGTCTAGGAATAATTTGTAAGCATGAATAATGCGTAATGCTTTCACTGATGATTTGAAAAAATATGAACCTCCAAGTGGCGGTTAAGTTATTCAAGGTTTAATGTGTGCTGTGTGTTTTATGTTAGATTGATGCGTGACCAGTTGTGCATGCTTTGCTTAATTTGGGAAGTCCAAGTTCTGAAGAAGTCAAAATGTAGTTTGTCAGCTGTGTTTGTGCTGTTAACACTAAATTGTTTATAGACTGTTAATAAACTGTTGTGTCGGTGAACAGAGGAGAAAGGAAGTCCTTTATTGCCAGGTGAGGGTTTTTCCACTAGTCATTTAGGATGAAAGGATGTTGGTTTGGAGTATTGTTTTCCAGACTTTGTGAGGGTAGAGGGAAATTATCTTCTTTCCAGGCTATTGTGTGTAAATACCGTTTATCAGAGGGCATGGAGTGAGGTACATTGCTCAGGATTGTGGGCTGACAGTCTAAAAAATGTACAAAGGAGTGAGTTGAACTTGTGAATAAAGTCTCCATTGCTTATTTCAGAAGGTATGTAGTGCAGGTGGAGGGAGAGGTTTCAGTCTTCCCCCTGGTAATATTGGTCTGTAATTCAATAGATATGAATGTGGCATCCAGTTTTTTGAAGAAGATGACACTTTGGTTATTCACACTGTGTAGGAGTGTTCAGGGTTCTCTTTCTGTGTACTGGAATTACAAGTAAAATACATCTGAACAGACAGTTTTGCTGTCCAAAATCTTTTAAACCAAGTGGAGGGCTGATAGTGGTAAAGGCATTCAGGAAACTCTTGATTCAAAGCCTTGTCTCCTACAGCTTTTGATCTCTAACAGTGGTCTTAGTCACGTTTACTTTTTTGATTTGTCACCAGTGCCAATTTTTGTAGTATAACAATGTTTCTGGGCCGTGCTGTTCTCTGGTATGTGCCTTGTTAATGCTGTGTTTTCCTAATTTCTTTTTCTGTTGCAGAGCTTCCACCTTTGTTTAGCACCAGATCTTCCAAGTTAAATTTTGTGAGACTGCAGATGAGAACTAACCAAACATGCACGTACCTAGTGCACCTGTGGGAACCGCTTTAAACTGATTCTGCTTTTGTTAAGTTGCCTTAGTTCTGGGAGGGCAGTGTGTTACTGGTGAAGGTTTTTGTGTCTGACCACCTCCTGCAATCAAAGTTGAGTTCCTCTAATGCCTAGGACTGGCAGGTTTTGGGGATCTCTCCCGTGTGTTAAGCTACTCCTGCCCTGAGATGTCTCCCCAGCTTATTTTTCAGACAGAGACCCATGTTCCCTTCTGCCTCCTCTGCTCTTCTCGAGTTACCTTTCTTAGCTGACTATTCTTGACCAGAAATGAATGTTTTAAACTGTCTCAAGCTGTGTTTGCAAGGGCTTTTCTATTAGCTAGCTTTTACATTCCCACATCTTTACATGTAACCATCATGCAAAAGAACAGTTTTAACAAGGATGATTGTAAAAATGAATATTCCTGTCTGGATTTGCTGGAAAACAACTGGAAAACCTGTCCCAACGGAATTCCCAGCTAGTGAGAGTTTCCATGCGGTGGGCTGTGCATTGAACACTGTGTCCCTCCACCATACCCCTGGCAGAAAAAGAACGTGGGTCTGGAAGGCACAGCACTTCAGTTCCCCCTTGCTGCTGCATTGACTTCTGGGTTCACTAACAAGGGAATCCTTGAACTACATCCAGTGGCAGGAGGGCCCTCTGTAGTGGTTCCAGGGGCAGTGGGAGACGAGGAGGTTGGATTAGGGCTCCTTTGCTGCTTGCTCCTCGTTAAGCATACCTGGGAATTAAGCCATTGGTGGGGGCATATAGTTATACCTTCTGTCTCTGCAGATTCCTGGAAAGCTTTTTGTGACATTTTAATAACTGCATTTTAGATTATTCTGGAACATGTCCACAAAAAAAGATCCTTTCACTCCCAGTGTTCTCTTGGTGGGGTTGTGATGATTGATAATATAAAATAGAAATTGTCTCTCTTCACAAAAGGCATCTGAAGCATTAACCTTGCCAGCTTCTTACCTAGTCCTGATCATACTTAGAGCATTAATATGCTTATGAGAATTTTGTCTTTTATGTGCCAGTTCTTGTAGCATCATCAGCTTTCTATTTTTTTCCAGTTCTAGGAAATTCTGTAAAATTGAGCTGTGCTGGCAGTTAGGTGTGTGGGGTTTTTTGGGTTTTTGTTTTTTTTTTAATTATGGCAGTTGTGATCAAATAGGACTGAAAGATATTCTTACATTGTTCTATAAGTTATTTTGAGCATAGCTTAGGATAACAGGAGAAAGCACTCGAAGCAAGTTCTTACTTGAGTTCTACCAACGTAAGGCTCAGGACATGAATGAGACTGCAGGTTGATGTCCTCTCCCAAACCTGCCTGTGGTGAGGCTGTTACCTTTTAGGATTTGATGACAGGGCTGCTTGGCCATGTTCCCTGGCCGTGTGCAGTTTGTCATCTGGGGTGTCTTACACAGTGTCATAACCTAACCTGTCTGTCTGTGGCTGGTGTGGGTTACAGAGGCCTTGTACAAAAGGCTGTGCAAAGGGAATTGAAGGAGCAGTGATTGAATTTCCATCTTTGCTTAGGGACGCTTAAACACTGCACGTTTCTTCAGTAACAGTCATTGCCCTTGGTTCCTTTTCTTCAGGTTGTTCAAGCTGGAAGAACAATTTGTCCCTGGCTAAAGAATAAATACTGGTGCCCAGTTGCTCAGTAGCCAGGTTGCTAATATTTCTGCTGGGTGTATTGAACATACCTTCCAATACAGGTGTTACATGCTTCCCAGTTGGGCTTGAAGCACATTTCCTGAGTTTTGATACACACACCTACCCCATCCTTTTATTGTGTCCTGACTGTACATTTAACATGATGTGCCTGGCTGCGGTTGGAGTGATTCCAGTAGAAGAGTTGGAAACCTGTGGAGTTCATTACATGAAGCTGGGCTTTCAGGTGTTGGACACAACTAGTTTGGGAATAGCTTTAGCCTATTTCTTCCTTTAACAACTTCAAGAATACGAAGTGCATGCAGCTTGTTCTACAGAGGGGACTGAAGACCAGCTCTATGTAAGTGGTCAGCTTCAGGCATTACTGATGTTGCTGTTTCTTGAAACTCCCGTGTACCAGAGGAAGGCATCTAGATTGCCTGAGCTATCTGACTTACTGTATTTTTTAAAATAGGTTTTTCTAGGCTTTCTTTTTGTATTAATTTGAAGTTAGACAAGTTTTGCAAAGCAAAACCATGGCTGATTTCTTTCAGAGGAGCCTCTTCCTATCCTCATTTTCTGACTGGTCTTGTCAACTGCTGATACTTAGATAGCGATTTCCCTTGCCTTATCCCAGATATGCTTCTGAGGGAAAAAACAGTCCTTGCTGAGAGTGTGAGACTGCTAATGATTTTTCCAGATTGAAGTGTTGAGGGGACTGTCAGGGCTGCAAATGGTGTCAGTCATTGCTTTGTAATACAAAGGAATCAGTCATTTGGTAGAAGTTTACTGCCTTCCTGCTTTCTTGTAGAGCTTCTAGAATTTACAGGAGAAAAAGGTGATTGTCTCATTCAGTCTTGTATGCTTTGCTGGCATTAGCATTGATCTTCTGTTGGTTAACATCTTGTGTTTAACTAATCTCTCTTCTAGTCACCTGGTAATGACTAAAACAGTAGCGGAGCAACTGTGGCGGGGTTATGGAGCAGTGAAGAAGGGTCCTTTGCTGTGCGTTGCAAAATCCAAAACTGGGTGGATTTTATGCCTTTTTAAATTTTGTTAGTTTCCTGTTCTTATTCACTGGCAGGTAGTTTTTGATACATAAGCTAGTAAACTTTTGTTTTGTGCACTTTAATTAAAGTAAAACTTCTGAGTTCATTTATTAGTTCTGTTTGCCTTATCCTGAGAAAATTAAGGGCTACAAATGTAGTGACCACGTTATGACACACATGTTCAGAGGAGCTGCAGTGTGACTCTTTGACCAGGCATGCCTTGGTTTCCTTCGCAGAGTTCTAAACCCTGAGTATCCCTGGCAGTGAAGGAGATTAGAAGCAGAGGTACAGGCGCTAGTCCTAAAACCAGGCAGAAAGCACATCATTTATCTTTGGTTTCAGTGCTGGGAAAAGAGTATTTTGCTGCTGTGGCTGCTTCTGTGTGGATGGAAATGCTGCTTTTACTTTCTTTGGAATACTAAATAATTAAATGTCAGCAGGGAGCTTTGTATTTTAATTTTGTTCCTACTTACACATTCACATTGAACTCCTTAGTGGATTCTGGAGTTCAGCATAAATCAGTTTCCCATTTGTGTCATGTAATCTGACTGCTGTCGGACCTTCTTCACAGAAGGATGACGGAGCCCTCATTTATCTACTTTTGTTTAAGATGTCAGACAGTGAATGAAAATGCCTTTTGCACTGAAAATGGTGGGCCTGTCTTTTGTCTAAATATGTTCTCTTTCCTTTGCAAGTAAGAGGTGGAGGGAAGCCCTTAAATTGAGGGAACAAATGCATGCATTCAGCAGAAGACCTTCTGACTGCAGTGGATGACTTTGCTTGGAACTGGAATCTCTTCAAGGCCACAGTGTTTGGCCAGCTAAAACCAGTATTCATCCCAATTAGCTGATCATTGTTCCTTTAGTCACATCCTGTGCATCTTGAAATTATGGGTGTGGTTGAAGCCTTCGATCTCGTCAAAATATCTTTATGGTAACTGCAAATTGCTGCTTTTTTTTTTTTTCCTCCCCTTGGTTTCAGTGGATGCTTCTCAACACTCTGCACTGGATGGCATGGTGGGCGCCAGGCGTAGATTCTGTTCCTCCAAGTATGACACATCACTGTCTGCAACCATGACTTCGGAGTGATGTTGTCTAAAATAATGGCTGTATTTCCTTCCCTGAATTAGTGATAACCTCTTGATAAGTACTTTATAGAACCGCACTGCTGCTCTGTAGCAGTTCAAGGATTCTTCTGCAATTCTACAAAGCAAAGCTCTGTGAGGTAAAGTTGATTGTGAACTCTGCTTGTGAAGGGAACTTGCTTGTCCTCAGTGTAGAGTGAGTTGAGAAGTTGAGAGTGGATGGATTATAGCCCTTGCGGCATGTGACTGTGAGCCTTAATCTGTGGCGTACAGGATAGAAATACATGCAGGGAACAGGGGAAATAGGAGATACAGAATCACACAAAGCTGGGCGTTGGCAGGGCCCTCTGGAACTCACCCAGTTCAACCCTGCTTGATAAAGCAGGGTCACCTACAGCAGGTTGCGCAGGAATGTGTCTAGGCAGCGTTTGAGTATCTCCAGAGGAGGAGTTGCCCCTGCATCTCATTAAATAAAACTGAAGGTCTGAAAATCGTGTGGTAGTAGCTTTAACAATGATACACTTTCCTTATTCTTATCCCTGACTGTTCGTTACAAAATGTAGGGTTTACACTAGGTTCTTGCATTGTCTTAAAACAATGAAGCTGATGTTTGTATTTTAAGAACAGTGTTGTGCATAAAAGATGTTCTTTGTAAACAAAGGCAATGAAACAGTGTGTTACTGTTTGGCCATTTAGAAGATGTGCAGTGGTCCAGGAATGTTTTAATTTTTAAATACAGGGTTGTGTTTTTATGCAGTACTGCTTGCTTTACAATAAAGTGAAAATTTGTTGTTTTCTTGTGTGTTTAAACCAATATTTGGTTTATTCTTGTCTTTTGGGTGTTCTGGAATTGTAAAAGCTGCCTCTTTCCAGCAAAACAGCTGAGTAAGCCATTATTTCAGATACTGAGAAGGAATGAATTCCAGTCAGTATGACTAAGCTGAAGTGATGTATGCTTATCTTTTGAACTTTGAGATTGCTTTTAGCAAAATGTGATTTTCTGCCTTGGCAATTGTTGTTTATGGCAGCAGTTTACTTAGTAGTTCTTATGCTCTTCTTACACAATTGTCTTACAGCGATCTGTCTTTTCTGCATTAGACTTTATTGGTGCTTTGCTGTAAATTTAACATTTGTCACTTCGAAATAATGAGTTCTTCTCAGTCTTAATCTGTACCTGTTTTACTTGGTTTTGAAACCTGAGAGTGCAGTGCTAAAAAAATAGTTTGGAGATAGGGTCTTAAAACTGTACTGTCGATATCAAGCTTTTGGTTCAGTTTATTCATTTTCTTAAAATCATGGAATACCATCACAAGCTAAACTTCCTGTGTCATAGGGCACTTTTGAGAACTGAAGACGTGCAGAAATTCAGGGCTATTGCAGTATTAAGATTTGTTATGAACTGAATGAAGACTGAGAAATAAAAGCAATAAGTGTTAAGATCTGTTTCAGCGTTGTACAACTGTTTATCCTAGTGATAGGCATTGAAACCTGTATGTTCCAAAATGTTGCTGTCAGAATATTGCAGTGTTGCAATGTCATCCTTCTTGGCAATAGGTCACTGGGGTTTTGAAGTGCAATAAATTGATGTGTGTGTTTGCGCCTCTCTCCCTTATCAGGTGGTTTAGTCAAGAAGCTCTGTCTTATACCTCCTGTCCTCTCCATGACGACTTGTATGGGAGCTGCTGGGGGGGAGATGAATTGGGAGGGCGTTCCATGGTGTGACTGAGCAAGTAGCATCATCGTGGATCTTGGGGAAAGGATCAATAAAGAGGGAGTGGGACCAGTTGACATTGCAGAGGTCAATGTCTGGTCCCATGCAAAGTCAGGGTCACAGATACTTCAGTAACAGTAGTGCTAGCTTACCCTCGTGGAACTTGCATTGTGAAGCTGTCCTATTACATGGACAATTGCCTTACCAAACTTGTCTTTTATATTAGTGTATTAAAATATTTTTTTACTTTACTGTTTTATAGGAATTGATTTAATGTGGAAATTTGGGTTGTGGTTGTAGCGTCTTGTTTTCAGGCTGTTACTTTTTCCACTTTCAACTCTACTGAAGCTCTTTTGTAGAGGCAAATACACTGCTTAAGCACTTCAGTATATGCCACTGTTGATGCTGTGGGACCTGATAAGACTGTAAATGGATTGAGCAGTTCATCAGACAGTATTTCATGCAACTTGTTTTCAATCATGAAAATGCTGGAATACCTGCACCAGTGTTCCTCCGCTGCAGGATTTAAGTAGAGGTTGTTAATTTGCAAGTTGACCTGGAACAGTCTTTTCCCATCAGAGTAGCTGTCTGACTTACCTGCATGTTTGGTCATATGCATATCTCTGCCATTTAATATTTAAAAAAAACTGAGGACGCAACAACTCTGTTGCTGAGAACTGTGCCGTTTTAATCTCGGTCAGCATAAGTGTCGCATGCCTTTGAATAATGAATGCTGCATTCTTTGTGCAGTGCTCCCAGTGCATTGAGAACATACAGCTGTAGAAAGCATTGTAATTAATGGGTAGGGTTTTTAATATTGAAGCCCTGTAAGTATCTTATGTTCTCTGTCAAAAAAAGAATTAAGGTGGTTAATGCTTTTGAGTTACAGCATGTTAGAAGAGGCTAAGGCTGTTAAAATGCCTTCAAAACATCCGGTGAGTGTCACTGCATTAAAATGAACTTAAGTCAAGCTATCTTAAAATAAATCTACACTTTTAGCGTCTACCACAAGCCAGCAATGACCTATCTTTAGTATGAGGCAGAGCACGAGTGGAAACTGTCATGTGAGATTGACTTTTGGTGCAAATACATCCGTGGAGTCACATCACTCTAGCGCTCGTGCTGTAATAACTGAATTTCCATATTGTGCAGGGTGTTTAACCATGTTTGCCAGTTCGCTTTTCTTTCCGGTGTTGAATAAGATGTTGAATTTAATTAATCTCTAATTAAGTTGTGTGTTGCTGGCACTTTTCTTGTTGGACTGGTGGTGAGGCTGGACAATGTGCAGGAAGAGCGAGACCCCCTTTTTGGGGTGGGGTCAGTCACTGCCCACTAACTTCAAATGTTTCATTCCTTTTAAAATCTAATGCTCTTCAAACAACGATGAGTTCTTTCCAGTGTCTCAAAATTCTTCTCTGCTTAGCAGAACTGCCCCCAAATGACTGTGCCACTCTAGTTGGGCTTGAGAAAGTTAAGTGACCCTAAAATGAGTGTAGCGTTGCTTTTGCATCTGTCTCTCATACTGGTGTGTGCTTGAGGTGATTTTGGATTCAGTGTGGCCTGTGTGTAGCTGGTATTTGGTGCTGTTTCTGCGAATTTTGTAGACAGCTTGGGTTTTAAAATAGAATGGGTTTTGTCTATTTCCTTGTTCTGGTAATTAGGTAAAAAAGTGGATCCTTTTTGAAGAGGAACATTGGTGCTTAAAAGACACAATCTTTGTAGATGGCAACTTGTGAACTTGTTACTATTTATATTTCTAATACCCTCTTGATTTAGAAAATAATTGTGATGTGTTTGGGGGCTGTTCTGAGAACAAACCGTACCAGCTGGCAGCATGGTGGTACGATTAAGGGATTCTTGGATTATTTCAGAATTGCCTTTCTGAGCTATATTTAGCTTATGCTTCTTCATATGAACTGCTCTTGTCTGCAACTTTTGTGTACGCAGTTTTGTGGGAAGAAAATGAGGGTGGCAAAGATATTTCCCTACTTTGATTTTACACGGACAACTTTTGTGTTACTGGCATATACTTAAACACAAAAGTTGTTTGGAAAGCCTGTGCCATCTGCTCTGCAGTGCCGATACCGCTGGACGTTAGTGCTGTTCCGGCTTCTTCTTCATGTAGGACTCTGCCATTGTAGGTTATGTACAGATGGTGGCAAACTGTTTTCTGAAGCAAGACATCAGAAGGGTAGACCTGCCTGGGGAGCCTTGTCAGCTGATATGACTGCTTTTTCCCTCCCTGAGGTAGAGTCTTGGTTTTGGCCCTGTCAGAATTCAGGCTCTTGGAGGGTTGGATATAAGATATTGCCATGACTTTTAGCCTTAATTTTTCCAAATCCTTAGGAACTTCTTCAGTTCCAGTGGTGACGGTTATTGAAACTGTATGTTTCATTGAACTACTTTTATAGGAAGTCTGAGGGTTGGGCTGTTTTTTCTACAATGAAAATCAATTCTAAAGTACCCTCCTTGTGGAGGGAAGAAAACCCTAAAACAAAATTCCACTACTAACACAGGGTGGCATAAAGCACAGTTTCATTTTAAGTAAGGGTAAACTCTTATCCTGAGTGCTTCTGATAAGGAAGGACGAGAGGTGGTTAAGACTGCAGGTGGGAGAAGGCTGGACGTGGTGGAGCATACTCTGAATGAAATGACTGTTCATGGACAAACTTGCAATTTGTATGCGTTTGGTTTTGTTTTATAGGCTAAAGAAATTTTGACAAAAGAATCTAATGTACAAGAAGTGCGATGTCCTGTCACAGTGTGTGGAGATGTCCACGGACAATTTCACGACCTCATGGAACTGTTCAGAATTGGAGGCAAATCACCAGACACGAACTATTTGTTTATGGGGGACTATGTTGACAGAGGCTACTACTCAGTTGAAACAGTCACGTTGCTTGTAGCTCTAAAGGTAACTTTCCTTCTCAGCTGTACCATTCTGTGTAAAAAATACATAATTGCTATCCTGACTAGGCTTACCTGTTATGGATTGTTCTATATTGATTTTGTAGATGGGAGAAATGAAATATTGGCTCTCTTGGTTTTCAAAGGTACTTCTGAAAACAGTTTAACATTTGGATACAAGCCTGGATAACTTAATGAGTGCTGTATTTTATTCTTATTTTTCACTTACCTAAGTAACAATCCTTAAGAATTTGTTGAGAGAGATCAGCTCAATGCACAGGTGCTGTGCAATCCACTGGTAACAATGAATAAAATCTGGAATTAATCTCAAAAGTATTTGGCAGCTGAAAATTTAAGTGAGTTATCACTTTTCTCAAAGGCTGTAATTGAGTCTTCATCTTAAGAGTTTGGTTTTGCTTGCTGGGTGGTGAATTCTGGTTTGGGGAAGACATGTATTTTGATGCCTCTGAAATAAACTGTTATGTTTAGGTCCGTTACCGTGAACGTATCACAATTCTTCGAGGGAACCATGAAAGCAGGCAAATCACACAAGTATATGGTTTCTATGATGAATGTTTAAGAAAATATGGAAATGCAAATGTTTGGAAATACTTCACAGACCTTTTTGATTACCTTCCTCTAACTGCCTTGGTGGATGGCCAGGTATGTTGAAACTTGACAATGTTCAGTTTACTGATTGTAAAGGGAGCTGTTGACACCGATTGCTGTCACTCTCAGCTTTAAAGGAATCTCTTGCAGGTTTTCTCCTAGTACGTTAAGAAAAAATTATAATTGCTTCTGCTGATATAATTAACGTTAATGAATGAAATGAACATCATGTATCTGTCTCTTGCAGATTTTCTGTCTACATGGTGGCCTCTCTCCATCGATAGATACACTGGATCACATCAGAGCACTTGATCGCTTGCAGGAAGTTCCCCACGAGGTACTGACAAATAACCTTCTAAGCTCTGGGTGGGGTTCATGATTCAGCATTTGTTGGGTGTTTGAATATGCAGACTGAAAATGAAATTCAAAACAACTTAGCATTACGAAAGTGCCTGTCTTCCTGTACTGGGTATTTTGGGTTGTTTGGTTTGGTTTTGATGGGGTTTTTCAAAGGAAAACTAAGGGCCGTGTTCTTACCTAAAGTGGGAAACATTTTTAGTGTGCCCAGAATCTCTGCAGGTATCGCCACTTCATGACCTCAGAGGTGAGAACTCTTTTTGTGAGGATTCTTTGTTCAGATAAACTTCTTGAGCATATTTCCAGTGTTAACCGCACTGGCTGTTGTAGTTGATTGTGGTTTTTATTTAGGTCTTAGAGATGTTGCAACATCAGGAGGGAGGGTTGTGGGGGTGGTGTAGGTTTTTACACTTAATTCTTGAAATGTCTCAAATCTTTTTTAGGGTCCAATGTGTGACTTGCTATGGTCAGATCCAGATGATCGTGGTGGCTGGGGCATTTCTCCTCGAGGTGCAGGTTATACGTTTGGACAGGACATTTCAGAAACCTTTAACCACGCTAACGGCCTTACATTGGTTTCCAGAGCTCATCAGTTGGTAATGGAGGTAAGCAGGGCAGCCTGTCTGTTCCAGCTTCTGATTCATGGTTGAGGCATTGATACCATGCTCTGTGTGTCAGAGATGTGTGTGTGTGCTGCTGTGACAACTGGGGAACCAGCTGGGAGGCTTTCAGGAGCTCTGTTTTAATGGTATTCATGTGCTGCTGAAGGAATGTCTCAATTTGACAGTGTAGTAACCTTTATTTTGGCCTTTTTCCTGAAAATTTACAGTAACAGCCCAAAGTGTAGAAGATGTGGTATTGCACTTCTGTGTAGATAAAAAGGTTCTTAAAGATAAATGCCAAGTCTTGTGATAAGAAAATGCACATTAATCTGTGTGCTTCGAAAAAAAGATGTATTTTCTTTTATCTTGGATGTTTGTTTTTTGTTCTTAGTCTCCAGTTATCACTGGCAGTTAAGGTTTTTAAATGTATGTCTGGATTCTGGTGTAGGTGATGATGGCTGAAGATTCAGAGTAGATTCTGTACTTCAGAACTGCCGTTTTAAATTTTTCATGCTGATACAATGTTTTTTATAAAAAAATTCTAGCTCTTGCCTACAAGTAAGAAGCAACATGTGAAGGCCAGAATTTTTTTATCCTTTTTCTTTCAAGAAGACAGAGATACAGCCTTAATCTTATTTAAAATGACACTACGAATGCCACATAGGGTTTTATGTTAAAAATTCAGTGTTGTACTTGGATGGTTACCTGGGTACAACAAATGGACTTGGTTGTCATAACTACTTTCTTCCCTCCCTAGGGGTACAACTGGTGCCATGATCGGAATGTAGTAACAATTTTCAGTGCTCCAAATTATTGTTACCGTTGTGGCAACCAGGCTGCAATTATGGAACTTGATGATACTCTAAAATACTCCTTGTAAGTATGTTTAAAAATCAGATGTACATTGTGCTGGATTTTAAGGTAGTTGCTGTAGCAAGATACCTCTTAATTATTGTGTTAAAGTGCAGGTTTTCCCTGTATGCTTTTGGGAGGTGAAGTGAACGTGGAGTTGTTAGGTTAGTCACATCTGAAGTCTTGGACTCAAACACCAGGAACACTGGTTGTTGACATCTTGTCTGTCAGATCAAAGTGAGGCTCCTTGGGTTTGTTTTTGTAACTGGAGTTTAACAAAATGCTGTGGGGGGTTGTGATTTGCAAAAGGAGTACTCTGTCCCCACTGAGGTGATGTCCTCCAGTCAGTCGAGGGCAGGCGGCTTTTGGAATCCTGGAATTCTTCAGATGTTAAGATGTTGGTTTTGTTAATAAGGTTTCTGACTACCTCCGCAGCAGCTTTTCTGGTAAAGGAGGCAACAGCACTGTGTAAATTGCCCACTTTGACAATTGCATAATAATGTTAGCCCAGTTTGTGAGTCTCAAAGCTAAGATTGATTGATCTCCTTTCAGGATTACTGATAAGGACTGGAGTTTAAAGTACAGGCATTATAAACATGTACTAATAAGAGTGGAAGAAATTGAATACTTCTAGAAGACTTCAGATGGTTGAACAAAACTTGGGCAGACTTACCTGTGTTAAGAGCGCTGCTACTGTATTTCATGTATAAAACATACCTGACTGTAAACTGAACTCTGCGGTTCTGTTAACATCTGTGCTTTTCAGTTTGCAGTTTGATCCAGCGCCACGCAGAGGTGAACCGCATGTTACTCGCCGCACCCCAGACTACTTCCTGTAAAGAGATTTTAGACCTGTACAGTATTGCCATGAACCGTACGTTGACCTAAGGAAAACGGGAAGAGCAACAGTAACTCCAAAGTGTCAGAAAATATTTAACGTTCAAACTTGTTTTCACATGGACCAAAAGACGTGCCATATTCAAATACAGAGCCTCTTGTCGTCAACAACTGTGACCACTTTAGAATGAACCAGTTCATTGCATGCTGAAGCAACATTGTTGGTCAAGAAACCAGTTTCTGGCATAGCGCTATTTGTAGTTACTTTTGCTTTCTCTGAGAGACTGCAAATAATATGTAGACATTAACACCTCGTGAATACATTTAACTTTCCATTTAGCTATAGCTTTATTCAGCATGACTGTAGATAAGGGTAGCAGCAAACAATCATTGAAGCTTAAAGAACATTTTTAAAATAAGTACCAAGGCCTCATATTTGTTCTGAAACTGTTTGTTTTATTTTCAGGGAATACTGTTTTAATTTAATTGTATTGATTTTTTTTTTTTTGTCTGCACTCAGTTCCCTTCTCCACTCTCAGCCCTGCCATATTGTCCCTTGTAATTGTCCGAGGATAGTGAATTACTTTGAACAGAGCTGTTTTTTTCTGTAAAACAATGTTACTGCAGGACAGAGCTGCAGTGTTTTTCATAATAAACTTGTGAACTAAGTATGGAAAAATGTCAAATCCTAATTGCATCTCAGGTCAGCTGTGGTTTATTAAACTAACGCGTAGCTAGATGGATTATATAAACCTTAAATGTCCACTTTCAAAAACTAAAACTGAGGTGATTTGGAGTGTGCTGGAAAACTCTGCCCTCCTGCATTCTGTCCTGGGGCGGTGCCTGGCCATTGATGTCACATGGAGCTGAGACAGAGCTTGCTTGTTACTGACAATGTTGCTCTTTCCCTCTCGGTTCTCTACTGAAATACTCAAAAATGGAATACAGGATAACCTAATGGATTGAGCGTGGCTTTTCCAAGTGTAAATCTGAGTTTAAGTCATTTACGATGTAGGTGCTAATAATTAAAATCAATTTCTGAAAAACTGAGAATAAAACCAGTTTTCTAAATATTAAAGGAAATACCTTGAGCTCTAGTGCTACGTGTATTGCCCACGCTTCCTTGCTGAAAAATAGTGGTATGTGGTTGCTGTTACTGCTGGTAAGATATTTCCTTTCTACTGATTGTTTCAGAATTTGAATCCTGATGTGATTATTTTGTTCAGAAACAAATTCCAGTTTTATGCTGCCTTAAGGCTTGTGCCTGAAACTTATTGGGAGTATCTTAAAAGACACACCTGGCTGCTGTTCTGATAGAGGACTCTTAAACAATGCGAATGTTAAGAGAGTAAATTCCTTGGGCACAGCGTAGACTCTGTAACAACATAGAGGAGGGTTTTTAAACACTGCTTGCTTCTAAGGGAAAGCACAGACACTGTGGATGTCCAGCTTGCCTACACACCCAGTTGTGGCTTTCTTGCTTTCCTGCTAGAGGATTGTTCAGTTCTATTTTGCAGAGAATGTGCTGTATTTCACCAGGCATTACCTGGCCTGAAAGGCTTTGTTCTTGAGTGACGGTGCAGCCCTCTCCTGCATGTTGGGTTCCAGGGAGTTTGTGGAGAGCACTCCCTCTTTTACAGTTTGATCTCTTCCAGGAAGAAGCACATCCTAAAAATAAGTGCATCTGAAGTGTCTTTTTTTAGTATATGGGGAATGTTTGCTTTGATCACTATTTTAAACCCCCCTTTGCAGTAGAGAGCAGTTCACTTTAAATTCCTTTTGCTTGCCATCCTCTGGAAATGTTTTTGTGCCTTAATTGACACCATTCCTTCAAGAGTGAGGGCTTTGCCCCATTTTCTGTTTTTCCTGGTACTTTGCTTGGCATGCTGCATCTCCTTCTCGGAGTGGAGCAGTCTTTGGTTGTTCTTTTGTCAGTGAAAATGTTGGAAGTTCCTCCACCTTTTACACTTTTTGCCCTTCGCTGAATAGCAAGCACATTCTGAACAAAACAGGGTAGTGTGACAGAGGCTGGCACCCAGCAGTACTTGCCTGGTGAAAAGCTGGTTTGGAAGGTGCGGGAGAAGGAAAACCTCAAGTGGGAACAACTACCCTCTGATTTATTGGTATGAAATGAGTGTGGGCGCTTGGCTGGGCACTGAGGAGGGCTGGGGGAGGCGGGATGGGTGTGTTTTCCAAGGTCCATCAGCCCCTGTGTTGGGCGGCTTGAGCTGATAGCAGGTTTTCCAGCTGCTGACACACATACAGGTTCAGTCTCCCTGCTTCGCATGCCTGGGCAGCGTTTCCTATTTCGGGTCTGCTGACAATACCCCAGAAGGACACGGCGCATGGGCGAGTGAAGACAGCGAGCCAGTGACCCAGTTCTTCCCTGGGTGTCTGGATGATAACGGAATAAATACTGCCTTGGGAAAACTGCAGTGAGGGTTGATGCTGCTGCTGAAAGCTTTGATGTTTCAGCCTGGTTGGTATCAAAGTCCGTCTGGAAATGTTGGTTGAGAAAGCATTTCTGGGAGATACTGATAACCTCCTTGTCCATGCTTCCATGTTCCACCTGAGGGATTTTTTTTTACAGTGGTAAACATTAAGAGTCTATTCTATAAAGGAATTGTCTTTGGCGTTTCAGAAATTCAGCCTGAATCTTAAAGGCAAGGATTTTCTTCTGTACAGTACAAACAGTGTGAGAGTGGTCAGTGATGGCTGCTCTCTTCTGTCCTCTCATTTTATAAAGAGGAGGCCCCAGGGGGGAGCTTTGAGAGGATCCTAGGGAGCTCATTCCACGCTTGACCCACTTTGCAGGCAGCTTTGCTCCTTTTCCACGGCTGTGCGTGTCCTTAGGGCAGAGGGACACAACTGCTGGTGCAGTGGGGACCCAGACCCAGGAGAGGTGGTGCTGCGGCTCCCTGGGAGCCTGCTCTCTTTTCCTCCTCCTCTCAGAAAAAGACAGGGATGGGTTCTGCCACCGTGTCTGGTGGTGAGCGTCTCCAGTTTAGCTCAGAAGCTCTAAACAGCCCTGGACTGTCCCTTTTCTCTTTTAAAGCTGCTTTGAGCCAGCCTGAATTCTGAAACACATAACATTTATTCCCATGGACTTTGAAACCTTAAAGCAACTGCTCTTTATTGTCTGTGGTGTCAGAACCAGCTCAGAATCATTTGCTATTTTGGACTTTGAACAGCAATAAGGCTGAAGCTTGGTGCCCTGCAACCCTTTAATTCACTTGGCTGTGCTTTTGGATGAGCATAAAGACAGGCTGCTCCCTTGAGCAGAGAACCAGGGCTCTTTAGCATATATACAGGGGGGAAAAGGCTGAAACAATGCTTCTGGTTTTAAATTAAGCAGTGCTGTCGCACACAGCTGTTGAGGACGGTCACCGTCACATACATCGCCTCTCAGAGTAGTTCTCCAGCCACAGTAACCACAGGATCCAAGCTTGGCTCCTTCTGAGCAGTCCCAATTGTTTCCAAGGATGCTAGGGCACAACTGGTACAAAATCAGCCTGTTTAAGTGTGTGGAGGTGGAGTGAGGCTGAGGTTAGGAAGTAGCTGCTGCAGATATGCTTGAGGTAGGTGTGTTTCTATTTTTAATCTCTTCCCCCCCCCCCTCTTCAGTCTTCTAAACTGCCTTGAATCCCTGCAGTTATGTAAGGGGAATATGGATCTAGTTAGAGGGAGGAACGGAAGTTAATGAATACCATTAACGCCTGCTTGATGTGATTTGGTTATTGAGTTTGTTGGTGTTAATTGTATTCATCCAACCACTGGACTCTGCCACCCACTGTCTCGCGTTGCTGGGGCAGAACTTGGATGAAAATCGACACCTTCTCAAGGAGGCTCCTGTAACACAGGTTTGGATGAAGTGGAAATACAGTAATTAGTTTTTTCCAGAGTTGTATTGAGAACAAGGATTTTCCTCTGCTGCTGCCTTGTTGCTGAACGGTTGCTTTAAACAGCAGTGGCTTTCTACCACCTCTCTCACCGGAATAATTCTGATGTTTTCTGGTTTTACTCTGATCCAGACAGTTCTATTTTTCTTTTTAACTTGTCGATGTGACTGTTCGTTCTAAAGAAAGTTCTTCATCTTTTGTATTCCTGAAAATAAAAGGATTTTTGCAGCAAGTCTTATCCTCCCCACCATGGGGGTTAGGTTCTTGTCCAGATTTGATGGTCACACCTTGAAAATCACCCCTGGCTCTCCCGGCTAGAGCAGCTCTGCTCTCGGGACCCCTGAGTCCAACCTTTGCTGTCCCTCGCCCCCGCAGCTCAGGGAATCCAGGCCGAGCTCTGTGGAGATTCCCAACTTGTTGAAGGAGCAGAGCTGTGTTCCTTCAAGCCTGGTTCTCCTTAGGCTTTGACAATTCCATGTCACGCTTGTGGTATTGAGTGTGTTATCTCCCATCTCTAAATCTCCACCAGCCGCAAAGGAAGCCACTCAGTTTCTCTGTAGAAGTGGAGGATGCGAGGTGTTTGGAGGGGTAGGGGCACAGCGATGTTTGCCTGGGGGTAACAGCGAGGAAGAGAACCCGAGGCTGTGGTGCAGCTGCAGAGCTGCTCTCCAACGTGCAGCGTGTTAGAATCCCCATCCCTGCGGCTGCATCGCCGCTCAGCTGCCTTTGCCCGCAGCCCTGAGGATGCTGCAACTATGTAGGTCAGAGCTCTTCTGGATGTGGTAAGCGTGAAATCAAGCTTGCACTGATCTTGATTGCTCCAGTCTTTTCAGGTATTTGCTTTAGGGTTCACGTTCCCCCTTCCTCCTCCAGTTCCTCAGTGGGAAAAGGCCCTTAATTGTAATTAATCAACCTAAGCAGTGCTTAGGTTTAGGATTATTTGCTGTGTGCGTAGCCATAGAAATTAGGACACCCATTTTGTTGAAAAATCTATTTCTTTGCCTCGCAGCTTTAGCGAAGGACGGGCCTTTTGTGCTGTCAGCACCGACTGACTGGCAGGACTCGGGCTATCGACGCTGCAGCAGCTGCTTTTTCACCAGAGATAACAGAAAGCATCTGGGGCGGCTGCTGGGACTCACTGTACGATATAGAAAGCGCAGCGGGAGGCAGCTGCCCCGTGATTACAGCCTATCTGCGACAGCCACAAGCTGCTTTTCTGGCTGGGAGATGTTTTTGTTGTTTTGACTTTGTCCCAGACTTCTAATTCAACAGCTAAATTCAAAGTCCGCCGGGGACCGAGCATTCTCCTTCCGAGAACCGCAGAGAGCTGCATCAAGCAGAAAGCGCATCAGTGGTACCGCTTGGAATTACATTCACACGCAGACCGTGGTTAAGCATGGAACTTCGCTTCCTGCCTCTTCCCAGATTTTATTTGATTTGCCTTGTGCTGAGAGCAAACCCCCTCCCCCTCTGCCGAGCCTGATTTGCAGTCAGAGCGCTTGCGCTCGCTGATCGTGAGCCAAATCAGAAACCTTCATCTCTGGCAATGTCGGGAAAGGGGATTTAGGATTTGCAGAGATGTTTTAAACAGATCGCCTTCTGTCATCATCTGATCCTCTAAACTGAAGAGTTTTAATATAAATAATTAAAATGAACATTCAAAGAAAATAAAGGGGGTGGTGTTTCTTTTTTTCAGTGCAGTGAATGTGGTCCTCAGCATTGGAGTAGAAGATGGAGTGACTGAGGAGGGAAGAGGGAAATGTGATTATGGTACAATCAAAAACTCAGATTAGGCAGAGCCTGGAAGCTTCACAGACATGTGAGAGATATATATTAGAATATGATAATTAGCTCCTATAAATGGTGAACAAATAGCTTCTTTAATTACCAGTATCGGGATCTTTGCAGAACCTCTGTTAGCGTCAAGGCCTGCAGTGGAAGCATCCCCTGACATCTTTGGATGCTCACTCGGCTGTTAGGAGGCGTCCTGCTGTCACACAAGTGCAGGGTGATCCACTTTGGGAGGGACGATGGAGGTCCTCTGGACCACATTGAATTTAGATCCATCTACAAAGTCAGATCAGATTGCTCAGGATCATCTTCAAGTGTGTTGTAGCTAGTGAGCTGCTCAGCATCCTGAAACCCATGAAACAAGTTTCCCATGTCAGGCAGTCTCATCTCCAGCAGCTCTTTGGAATGTACATAGAAACCTATTTCAGCGATGGGACCTGATGTTGAATAGCTTCGCTGCCACCTGAGCCCCAAGAGGTTCTTGCTGGCTGAGAATCTGGAGTCTCCCATGTCTCCACAGAGCCAGCCCTAACCAGCACAGTATCTAACAGTAAATATTTCTGATATTTATGGTCTCACTGATGATGTCACCTGGGTAAAAAACTAATAAGAGATTGACGCTTCAGTAGCTGGGATGCTGGCCTGGGCTGTGGGCTCTGAACTGAGAATTTCTGAATCTCAGAAAAATGCTTTACTTTCAAAGGTATTTTTGAGCAGGTGTGACTGCCATTTATTCCACACGGTGTGCAGTGCAGTCTGGGTCCCTCTGAGACCCCAAGGTCAGGGAAAGCTGTGACCTAGGCTGGACTCGTCCTCTGCAGCACAAAGCTGGAGCCAGGACCAGTTTGCTTTCGGGTGGCCTGGCCATGTCTGCGCTGACATCCCACCCCCTCCCCCTCCCCACCCTCCGCCATGTCTCCTCCCCCTCCCGCGGGGCTCCCTCACTCCCCTCCCGCCCCCACCCCGCGCAGCCGTTGGCCGGCGCGCGCCGCCCCCGTCCACTCTGCGGTTCCTGGTGCGCCCCCCGTGCTGCCTGAAAGACCTGACAGACTCCACCTCGTCTTCCCAGCTCAATTCGGCTCCTCTTCCCCCTCTGTACCTTGAAAAAGGCAGAGAGGGTGAGTTTTTTCCCCATTCTCCGCGCCCGGCGACGTTCGGGAGGCGGGACTGGGTATTTTCGTCAGGCGTTCTTATCGGGCAGCCCGGTGGTTGCGAGGCAGCGGGAGGCGGGTCCTCGCCCCGCACCCCTCCCACTATATAAGGGCGCCGCCGCGGTTGGGCCCGAGCGCTGCTGCCGCCGCCGGAGTCGCTGCTGGTGCCGAGCCGGACGCCGCCCCCTCCTCACGGTGAGGCCCGCGGGGAGGCCGCCCGCTGCCGGCGGGGCGGGGGTGGGCGCTGGGAGCGGGGCCCGGCCCGGCGGTGGGGCCGGGGCGGTGGGCCTGGCTGGGCCGCGGGGCCGCTGAGGGCTCTCAGCGCGGGGCCGAGCGCCCGTAGGGGAGGTGGGGGCGGCGCCGTCTGCGGTAAACAAACACCGGGCCCTGCCCCAGCGCAGCTTCGGGGCACCCCCAGCCCTCCTTCCCCGTCGGCAGAGCGGCCCAGGTGAGGCTGCAGAGCGTGGCCGGCAGGGGCGAGGGAGGGGATTCTGTCTCTCTGCTCAGCTCTGGTGAAACCCCACCTGGAGTCCTGCCTTTCTGGAATCCCAAACGTAAGGACGAGGTGGAGCTGTTGGAGCGGGTCCAGAGGAGGCCCCGGAGATGATGAGACAGCTGGAGCACCTCCCGTACGAAGACAGGCTGGGATAGTTGGGGTTCTTCAGCCTGGAGAGGAGAAGGCTCTAGGGACACCTTAGAGCAGCTTCCAGAAATGAAAAGGTCTCCAGGAAAGCTGGGGAGGGACTTTTTCCAAGGGCCTGGAGGGATAGGACAACAGGGAATGGCTTTAAATTGTAAAGGGGAAGATTTAGATTAGACTTGAGGAAGAAATTCTTCACAATGAGGGTGGGGAGGCCCTGGCCCAGGTTGCCCAGAGCAGGGGTGGCTGCCCCGTCCCTGGAGGGGTTCAAGGCCAGGTTGGATGGGGCTTGGAGCCCCTGATCCAGTGGGAAGTGTCTCTGCCCATGGCAGGAGGTGGAATTGGATGGGCTTTGAGGGCCCTTCCAACCCAAACCATTCTATGACATGGAGCAGGGAGAGTGTGGAGGAGATGTGGAAGGGAGACTGGAGCTGCCTCGCAGTGCTGGTTGGTGGCTGAGCTCTGTGTGTCAGCCTTGTGCATGCAAATTGCTGCTGTAATTCAGGTGTGCCTTTTGACCAGCTCCCAACCTGTTTTACTGTTGTTTAATGAAGCCTTTGGGACTGGTCTGCTTAGTCACCCAGTTCTGTTGCTATCTGAGGCCCAGCTGTTTCCAGAGTAGTATTACAGTTTGCTAAAAACACCTTGTTTCTTCTTCTCTGGGGGAATGAACTCTGGTATAATGAAATCCTGAACTGGTTCTAGTGATCAGGCAGTGAATGAACTTCATTCTACCTGATTCAGACTGTTAATATTAGCTGAAAGGTCTTGATCAAAGCGGGTTTGGGTGGTAGGAGGGTCTGAATGCAAACACTCCTGCAGGGGCTGGACTGATTGAGGCAGCATCCCTGCCTTGCTGGCTATGCTGTGCAGCATTATGTAATGCTAGGCACAAGCACAGGGAGGCTGGTGTGTGAAGATGGGTTTGTTCTTGAGTGCTCTGACAACCACTGCGAGAACAGATGCATTGAATCTGAAATGTATGCCTAGATAGCTTTTTTCAGGGCCTCATTCAAACTGCCAGCTCAGAGCTACATTTTAATTCAAATTTCATCTTTGCTGTCGTGTATGTGTATTTATATCTTTGGAACAGTCTTGACCACGTCTCTCCAGAAGAGCCATCTTAATTAGAAGTAGCACTGTCATGCAGGGTTATGTATCTGTGTAAACATTAACTAGCTACTTGCTCTGCCAAATGGAAATTAAAGCAATGAGGACCTCAGGCTGCTGTGAGCTGCTTAATAATGTGCCTTGGCTGGCCTCCATGGGGCTGGGTTTGTTGCAGTACTGTGGGGCTTGGCTGTACTGATGAGCTGCAGGAGGCTCTTAAAGAGGGATAATGTAAGTTTGTTGAAAGTGGCCCAGCTAATTCAGTTTTGGTAACTCAAGTGCTACTGTAAGGAACTGGCATGCACAGCTCCTGGGTTTGATGGGGAGAGAACACTTGAAAGTTAATCAAAATTGATTTGAAATTCTTGGTTTCTAGAGCTACTTTGCAGTTCCTGCAGGCTGTGTTTACAGATGGAGGAAGAGAATGAAACTTGCAAAGGTCTGCAGCCAACAAATATTTTGAGTGGTAAAGGAAGCTATGACAAATCCTACTAGTTTGTTGAGAACAGACTTATAAAATTTGTGGCCAGGCGGTTACTGCTACTGTGTCTTTCAAGTCGGTTGGTTCAAGTGCAGTGATATGCAAACATACTCCATGTGTAGTTTCAGGCAGAAGCTGTAACCCACGACCTGCTGTATCAAGTGCATTACTTTCAGGTTGGAGTTCGTAAATTCCTGGAAAGATGCATTCTTATGATGTTTGGTTATTTTTCTGTTAGTGACATATTTGAATTCTGTTTCTCATGTAGATCTGGAGAACTTTGTTAAAATATGTAGTCATCTTAGTCTTTCTTAATGCTAACAAAGTACTGACCTAAATATCATACTGTGTAAGAGCCCTGTTGGGTGCTGAAAGCCTTCCTTGTAGTGATAAATGACTTTCTAATCTCTTCAGAAAACCACACACTTATTAAGGAAAGCCTTTGATCAGGAATAACCTGGTCTGTTTGACTCTGGAGCAAAGGCAGCTGGAGCAGACTCTCTGGAGGTGTTCTTTTGCACCACAATTTTGTGATTGTGTCCAACACTACTGTTTGAAAACTGCTTTTGAGATCTGACTTCATTTGACTAGCAAAGTGAGTAGTGATTGTTTGGGTTTGAAGACAAGTAGTGTTTTGGAAATGTTGTTGGAAGTGAATTCAAGGGAAAAATAGCTCTAAGTGTTACACTGTGAAAAAGTAAACACTATTGACTAATAAATTTTGGGTTTTATGCTTTCAGATTAAGAGAAAAGTTCTCTTAAGGATAGATAGAATCCTAAAACCAATTTGTTTGTTAAGCACGAGGATTAATGAATTTAGGTCTGATTCAAGCAGTGAGTAATCTGAATGCGCTCTAAGTGGCGTTGGGCTGCTGCTGTTGATGAGAAGCAATAAATAGTAAAGGTAAGGTACACCTTGGAGTCAGCTGAGTGCTCGCTGACTGTGTGGAAATAACTGTCCTTCTCTCGTAGATGCCTTCGATTAAACTGCAGAGTTCAGATGGAGAGATCTTTGAAGTTGATGTGGAAATTGCAAAGCAGTCTGTGACTATAAAGACCATGCTGGAAGGTAAGAGTACAAAGCCTTTGAGGGTCACTAGCTTGTGCGGAGATACTGTGTTCAGGGAAGCCTCTTGGACAGGAATTGTGACCACAGGAGACAAACTGGTACCGTGCTGAAAAAGGATTCGCAGGCCTGTGAAACAGCTTGCTGTCTCATGTCGCAATAGCTGAACAATCACTGCTGGAGCTATTCTGGGTGGATGTGCTCTTGCAGGAAGCTTAAAGTTCAGGCCTCTCATCAAGAGCACTTTCAGGGAGGCTAGTGAAACATAAGCACCCTCCAGTCTGCTTCAGGTTCGTATGTTAAGCAAACAGAACATCCAATAATATAAAACCCTAAGTTTAGTTAACCACACAAACTGGCCTTACAATGTAGACAGCTTTTAAGTGGGGTGGGAGATCATAAACCAATGCAATGAAGAATAAGAGCCAAAGTGAAGCCTATATTGCAAGCTCATGGATACAGTTAAATTATTGAGGGTAAATACTTATTTCTGATCTCCTGCTGACATAAATTTGAAACAAAAGGACTCATGTTGGGGGAGGGGAAATGTGCCAGATGGCTCGGATACAGAGCGAACTGTCTAATCCCTCTAGTGCAAATCCTCATTGTGTACAGGTCTGTTTTTCCAGTTTTTGGGTGCATTCATGAATATGCTTAGAAAAAAAATCTTTGTAGATATACTTAAAATTATGTTCTTGGTTGTGACACCTTAAAGAACAATAAGAATAAGGTTGAAATACTCCCAACTGTTGAACACTTGCCTTCTGTTAATAAAATACTGTTGTACATGACCAGCAACATAAGCAGGAAACAGTAGTCAGTTGGAATACATTAGGGAGCACAATTCTCAGTTTCCTCATGCAGGAGCTGTCACTGCTGGTGTTCAGTGACACCTGGGTGTGGATGAAAGGGAAGCTGCACATGGTAAGTGCTGCAAGTCAGATGCTAAACCAGCTGCTTACTAATGTGGGTGGGAGCTGGTCTCCTAGTAGTACAGGTGAAATGCATTTGCAGGGCAGCTCGTTAAGCATTGGTTAATGAACAGTGTCAGGTGCTGCTGCTGAAAGGTGAGCTTATGTCCAGCATCGCACCAATGACATATCAATTTTTTGATAATGGGTAGAATTGCTGTTTTGGAGGTGGCGGGGACAAGTTGAGCAGAGTTGCCCTAACCTTGAGATATTGCTTGAATTATTTCCCTGTACCAACAATTTGGGATGCTTCTTATGCTAGGTATCTGCCACCATGTTCAAAGCATATATTTAAAGTTTCCATTAATTGGTGGCCTGTGCAGTACGCTTTAATGTCACTGTTGGAGTCTGAGGTTAGTTTTTCAAACAAAAAGTAATATTAATAATATCTCACTAATAATGGTAGTTGACTTGCCTAAATACAGAAGTACGTGCTAGTTTAATTGTGCACAAATTTGGTCAGTGATGATGGTGATAATAATCTGTTCTACATCACCAAGGAACTCTATTTTTAAGAATGGCTCATCTGTGTGTAATGTGTGAAGGTCTGTTTAGCTTCTCAATTACACAACTAATTAAAAGATGTTAATCTTTGACAGCTAGTGTCACCCTTGGCATTCTTCAGCTGGCAAGGATGGGTGCAAGTGTTCTAAGAGGCCAGATCACCTGGCATCTCTGTGGCTACAGTACAGAACAAACACTGTCTACATCCTGCAGTAGAATGGAGTTCTTATTTAATAAATTTAATGGGATATAAACTCCTGATAGTGGTAAAATATATAAATATTTGTCTGGTTCTTTGACACATCTCATTCCCAGTAGCAGGTTCTGCTCTCAAGTCACTGACAGCTTACCCGATGGTTTTTTGCTCTCCTTTGAGGCAGCCTTATTAGCTACTTGGCCTGTGCTTGGTATAACCTGGTATAATGCAGCCATGGCTCTGCAAGGCCTCATTGGAGCTTTCTGATAATTTCGACTTCCCCAGGTGGCTAGCTTTTGCTACCAAACCATTCAGCCTCAGTGGTGTTAAAACAGTGGAAAAACGGGTGAAGTAATCCAGTTCGGAGTGAATGGGTTTGCCTTCCAGTTGCTTAGTCATGTTTCCCTTTTTAGATTTGGGAATGGATGATGAAGGTGACGATGACCCAGTCCCTCTTCCAAATGTTAACGCAGCGATCTTAAAGAAGGTAAGATGCTGAAAGGGGCAGTGTTTTGTGGCAGTAACAGAATGTGAATTTCATCTTGCAGTTATCATGAAGTGTTGTATTAAAGGTATTTTCCGTGTGCTAGCTGTGGGTTGAACCAGTTTGAGAGGTGCATCAATGCAGGCATATGGGGTATCTGAGAACAGGGCTGAAGCTGGTGGGCTGATAAGGTTTACTCACAGGTGTGACCACCTGGAGCAGCAGCTGGAGGCCAGAAGTTGATGTGGTGCTAGGCATCTGTACACACTAGTATTTCATGGTATTAAAATACTGATTTTAATTGGATTGTGTGAACTTGGGTGGCTGTTTGAGATCCAAATGTTAGGAGGAAGTATTAAGGGACAGGCAGTGCTGACAGTAACTGGCAGTAGTGAAAAAATATGTTGCTGTTGAAGATGCCTTTTGCTCTGAAGTAGGAAGTGTTGTGCCAAAATCAGCACTGGACTGTTTTGGGGTAAATACAGGGTTAGGAGTTATTTCCTAGTGAACACATAAATAACTTCAGACTTGAAGGTTTTTGGGTTGGCAAAATGGAAGAGGATTGACCCTACTCCTTTAATTGTCTGGGTGATGAGATGATGTGGTGTTGATGTTTCAAAAAACAAGCTCAGAAAGAGGTAGACTTTTTCCAGGTGAACTTTGTACTGTGGTGCGCATGTCCTGCTGGTAGCTGTTAAATCTCTGCATTCTTCCCTTGTGTAGTATTCTGCTTAGTAAGAATTGTTTCTGCAAACAGATTAAACACCACAAAATGAGGTTTAGGTTTCCTTTATACAGTGTTGTGTGTTAGCACAGGGTTTAATAACTTTACAACACCAGCAGCTGGCTTTTATGATTATAAGTATCTGTCTCAGATAGGACTCTTGAAGGCTGTTGTACTTCAGGATTTGGGATCAGTTGTTCTAAGATGAAAGTACTGGGTAATGGAGCATGTTTGTACAGGATTCTATTATTAGCCTAGAGAAAAAGGCACGGTTCTTCTAAAATGAAGTTGTTACAATTGGGGCCTAGTGGGAGAATAATTTGGATAAAACTTTAATATTGAATCCATAACTAGGTGATTCAGTGGTGCACCCATCACAAGGATGATCCACCTCCCCCTGAGGATGATGAGAACAAGGAAAAAAGAACAGATGACATCCCTGTGTGGGATCAAGAGTTTCTGAAGGTAGACCAGGGGACGCTTTTTGAACTTATCCTGGTAAGTATGTTTATGGAGTGTGAAAGCTGTGCCTGTGAAGTGTGCTTCATGCACTTGATGGTTTTTATGCTTCTTGAGTAACTTCTTCGTGGGTGAATGGGGAGGGCAAGTAGTTCAGCAAACTACTGGCTATAATTGAGGACGTTGGAGTGCTTGTTCATCTAATGCTGGGTGTTAGATTAAACTTGGTCATTTATCAATTAATATACTTTTTTGAATATGGGGCTACCCTTATTCTTGTGACTCTTGAGTCTGAGTGGTTGTTACTAGAAATGGTGTTTGATATTTGCATTCAAATTAAAAACTCTTAAAGTTTGCACAGTCTGTGGTACTGAAAACCAATATTATGTACCTTAGCTAGTTAACAGCACTTCACTGAAGGTCTCAGTTGTTTGCAGGCTCTTCTGAAGGCCCTCTTAAAGAAGAAGCTGGGTCCTCTTTCATGGTACAAATGACATTCCCTTCTATTTGGCAAACAAGTTTTAGGTATTGTTACTTCAGGGTTCTAGCTAGAAGCTTCTCAAAGTGGAGATGGCTGGTTACAGTATTCTACAGTGTCAGCTTAACTTTGGGAGTATGTCTGCAGAGATGGAATATTGATATAGAGGCTTAAATTTGGGAACTCTTCTACAGGCTGCAAATTACTTGGACATCAAAGGTTTGCTTGATGTCACATGCAAGACAGTTGCAAACATGATCAAGGGGAAAACTCCAGAAGAAATTCGCAAGACATTCAATATTAAGAATGACTTCACTGAGGAGGAAGAAGCACAGGTACTTGATCTGGATTTAATTATGCTTTAGCTGATTTTGTGCTGAATTATTATGTAGTGCTTCATAATTTAGTGTGTGATGTGACTGGTTTGTTAACAGTAAATGTAAACTGATACATCAGCCCCTCATAATTGGGTTGCTGTTGCTGGAAGATCTTTCAGTGCTTGCAGCACATTACCTGGGAAGGTCAAAGCAAAGCATATTGACTTCCTAGCGCAATGCATGTCTGTTAAGAAAACATATGGGATGGTTTGTGGCAGCATTAGTTAGCTGTTTTTGGAGATGTAGTAAGAATGCTGAAGGTGCATTGATGAACGTGACCAGAAAGGTAAGATGTCTGGTTTCTTGTCTTTAATGAACGCATTGATCTTAAAACTTGAGCAACAAACCAACTGCCAAAGGGCAGAGTTGTGGAAGGTGAGAATGAGAGGCCTTGCTTAAACACAAAGGCAGCGAATTGTACACTTAGGTTTGTCTTCAGGGCTGTGTTATGAAATAAGCAATTCAGTCTGAAGCTGAGTCCATATGCTTTACTTGGAAAAAAATCACTTGATCAAATCTAGGCATGAGAATAAATTGTGGTTTGTATTGATAAACGGGTTGGTTTGGAAGGCTGACATTTTTATTGCAAACCCTGCATGGAAAATTAAAGCAGTTTCCAAGTTTATGCCTTTCTTCAAAAGTAATTCTCAACACTTATGTGAAAGCTAACTTCTAGAACTTCACTGCAATATATTAATAGCTAAACTGTTCTTTCAGGTACGCAAAGAGAATCAGTGGTGCGAAGAGAAGTGAAGTTTGTGCCTGACACGAACACTGTAAGGATTGTTCCAAATACTAGTTGCACTGCTCTGTTCATAATTGTTAATATTAGACAAATGCAGCAGCAAATGAAGTTGTGTTAGCAGGATATTGTTCCCTTTGCATGTGTAGTGTTTTTTTTGAGTACAAATTCAAATCTTCTGAGTTTTTACTAGTGTAATTGGATGTCTTTTTACTTTACCCTGCAATGAATAAAACAACTAAGTGGATTCTGTATGGAGAGTAACACTTAAGGTTATTTTCATTATGCTTCTGAACTCTTCAAGTTGAGTTACAATGCTAAAGGATTAACTCCATTGTAAATAAACCCACCTATGACCACTTCCTCCAGAACAACATGCTGGTATTTACAGGGTATTGATAGCTTCAGGAGGGAAACTAGAATGGGTCTTGGGGATCTAGGCAAGTAAAAAGTTACTGGATTTTTTCCAAAAACATGGTGAGGAGAGTTAATGTTACTTAAAGCTTGGTAACTTTTAGGATGGTTCTTGTGCTGCTTTTAAAGAAATGTGACCACTCTTTTGTCCTGGTAGCCTTGCCCTATAGACTGATGACAGATGTGATCTAGGACTAAGCAAGCTCCTGACAGTTAGATTTGAATACTTTAACCATGTCTTGAAGACCTGCCTCTTGCTGGTAGCAGATGAAAAGTGTGTTGCTTTATGCACAGGATTGGTGTGTTTTTATATGTTAGTTAGAAGCGGAATCCAAGTTTGACCAAAAAGTGACTGACATTACCAAAGTTAATATTCTTGACCTGTGCATGCCATTAGTGGCTGTTTTTTAGGCAATTTTAAACAACCCTTGTGACGTAGCTCTTTAAAACATGGTTCTGTGTGTCTGCAGGAAATCTTATGCCTCTCTATGTGATACTTCAGCTAGTAGAGACTTAATTATTGCATACAAAGCTAATGCAATATGAAGCTTAACTTCTTTGGACAAAGCCACTTGCAACTAGTTAAACAGTAACTGGTTTTCTGATTTTTATTGTTTTTTTACAGTTCCCTTATAGGGAGTAGGAGATGGTTGTGTGGTAGATCTTTGAGGTGTGCTCCTAGCTTGTATTGCATTCCATTCTCTGTATAAACCCTAGCGTAGAACAAACTTGAATAAACATACTTATCTCACTTCAAATATCAGTGTTTCACTTCTGCATTAATAAAGGGCTTTTAAACTTTTGTTTGCAAATGGCTCTAGTTATTTGAAACCAGACAATCTTACTGTTGCTGCTGAGGGTACAAATAACAGCACTGAGGCAGTGATTGAGCCACTGGTCAGACAACTTTGCAAACTCAGTTGGAAGTTAGGTGCAAGCAATCCAGCTGGATACTCTCTGATGGCTCCCTAGCTTTTAGGTAATTTGTGTAACTCTTAATGAAAGCATTCATCCCTTGCTTTAAGGCAGCATTCCAACCCATGCTTTGGATGCAGCTGCTGCTCAGATCTGCTTGTTCATGAGGCTGCTGGGCCTGCCTTTGTGCTGATGTGTGTGTCATATGGGTGTGTTACAGATACTTTCTCGTCAGTTGGCATTAACACACTTGGGTGCCAGGCCTGGATGTGATGGAGCCTTTCCAGCACCCTGTATTGCAAACAATACACTTCAGTTTAAAAGTGATGCTAGAGAAAGATCTGATTACCATTCTTTCTGTGGCTGTCACTGTAATTTAATATTTAGCTTATTGTGGGATTTTATGAGAAATAAATCCATCTGTGTGATGTTGGTGTTTGGAATGCACTAGTTCACCCGAGATGTGTGGTGTTGCCAATATAGAAGCCTGTAGCATAGTTGTGTAGACCTGGTAGTTAGGATTCCATACAGCTTCCTTTCTCTCATTGACATTCCCCTCCAGTACAATCTCTGCTGTGTACTTTGGAATTCTTGAAAGGGGGAGACACTGTCCCAGTTCCCACTGTTAAACTTTGTGTTACTATTTAACTTGTATGCTGCTACCTTAACCCTTTTTTTTTAAAGTCATGGCATGATCAGGGATAGCTGCTGAAGTGATTAAATGTGGGGTAGGGAAGGCAAGGAGTTGGCCAGGGATTGTAGGAGAAAGGGGATTTTTTATTTTCTTTGTCTTGGTTTACTATTTCAGTCTTATCCATTGAGGATTACTGGAAAGTATTCTACAAGCTTCAGACATAGAGATCATAGGATCATGGAATGGGTTGGGTTGGAAGGGATGTTAAAACCTATCTAGTTCCACCCCTGGTGAAGGGCAGGGACACCTCCCACTGGACCAGGTTCCTCAAAGCCCCATCCATCCTGGCCTTGAGCACCTCCAGGGAGGGGGCAGCCACAGCTTCTCTGGGCAACCTGGGCCAGGGCCTCCCCACCCTCCTTGTGAAGAATTTCTTCCTAATGTCTAGTCTAAATCTTCCCCCTTCCAGTTTAAAGCCATTCCCCCTCACCTTATCACCCCAGGCCCTTGGAAAAAGCCCCTCCCCAGCTTTCCAGGGGCACCTTTCAGTGCTGGAAGCTGCTGTAAGTACTCCCTGGAGCCCTCTCTTCTCCAGGCTGAGCAACCCCAGCTCTCTCAGCCTATCCTCAGAGCAGAGGTGCTCCAGCCCTTACATCATCTTTGTGGCCTCCTTTGGACCTGAACTGGGGGAGACAGGAATATGTTTGAATACTAATAAATAGTTATTGGATGGTTGGGTAGAATTATAATTTCCAGTGGCCTATTTTTGAATAGCCAGTCTGGCAATTACTTTATTTATAAAGCTATAAACATATTTTGAACATAAAAGCCAAAAAAATACAAACTCAATGAAGTAAAAAAAAATTACAACAAATGATGGATAGGCATTGGACAAATGAAAGTACAGCTGTGAAACACTTATCCCTGCTACATACATACAGTGGTTTTGCTTGGTTTAATGAAGTGGTACTTCCATGACTTCTACATTCAAACTGATGTCAGGAACTCAAATCTGTTTTTCAAGAAGAGTTGAAATTGCTGTGAACTAAAAACAAAAAAAATCCTTGCTGCGATAAAAAAATTAAGGGCAAAGGTTTCCTTCTATTAAAAAAAGACTATTAACACAAAATAGCAACACTTCATATAGCATTTCTAAAGACACTTTTTTTGGCATTAAGTAACTTTGTTTTGGCATTGGTTATCAGCCGTGGGTGCGTGACACAAGCTGCTCCTGCTCACTGTTTTGTCCTGGAAAGGCGCAGCTTGAAGTTCTGTTATCTGGTGTGTTTTGTGGGAAGAAAAAAAGGTTACCTTTCCCCAGTTAGACCAGTACAAACTGAACATGTTAGAGGGTACTGAGAGGATGTTCTCAGTTTGTACTGCGGCAGCTGCAAGCACAGGGTAAGGTCTGGCTTAACCTGTGTGTAGAGAGCTGAGCGCAGGGTGGAGAGTGGGTGTAGCTGCTCCCGTGCTGGGGCTGTGGAAACGCTTCCACCCCTGGAGTGCATGAGGAAACGCTCCTGGAGACGGAGCAGCAGGTTTCACTGAGGAGGTTTGGCAGGAACTGGGATGGAATAATGCTGAGAGGATGCTAAGATACAGCTGGGCCTTCGGCTGGTGAGCGTGCCCTGACCAGAGTCAGGCATCCACGCTGCTGCAGAGGGGGAAAGGAGCCTTGAAATAAGGGGTGAAAGTCCTGCTGAGTTCTGAAATGACTGAGGGCTGCTTGCTGTGCGCTAGTGCTATGTTGGCCTTGGGCAGAAGACAGTTTAATACTGTTTGGGACTTTTTCCTGGTGTTCCTTGGACACATCTGCTTTTTTTTTTTACCCCTGCCTTTCCTTTGCTGCAAAGACATCATTCATCCAGCCCCAAAACAGCACTTGAACATGAAGTTATGTCAGCTTTGCACCCAGGTCTGTGTTACGCGAGGCCACTGCAGCCAATTTGTCATCGGTGGCTTTTGCAGTAGCTGAGACTCGTACAGCACCTACAGCAGAGGGGCTCGGGGTGGCACCCAGTGAGCTGAGACGTGGCTGGGGGCGTTAAGCGATTTTTTTTGTTTGTTTTTAAAATCAAGTGATCAAAAGAGATGGTGTCAGATGAGGAGGAGTCTGCCCGGTTCCTCTGGTCAGCACTGGAGCGTGCTGAGGTAATTTAAACCTGAGCAGGTTGCATATTGCTCTAGTGCTCTGTAATTACCCTTCTGAGCACAGAAAGTACATGGGCAAGTGTACAGTTGGCAGCCAGTTCACATAATGCTACTTCTCAAAGGGTTAAAATGATTCTTTCAGACTTCGAAATGACTCTCTTCAGTCTTTTCAGGTTTGTGCACATCGCTTTCATTCAGTGCTTCTGGAGTTACATTTACACAGGAGAGGCGTAAAGCAGTAGATTTAGATCTTCTAAGCTAAAACTGGAGTTAAAAAATCTACGCTACTGTAAGCAAAAGTACCTAAATAAAAGGAATAAACCCAAAGCTGCTCTACAAACTGATCAGGTTTGGTGTTTTTTAAATTTTGAATCTTTGAAGCATAAACTTGTTTAAAAAGTTCTTTTTTTAGTCCAATGTAAAAAAATTAGGGTTTATAGTTTTTGTGTTAGGAACAAAAATATATAAAAATATTTTGTACATTATAAAGGTCATCTTACTCCCTTGCAGTTCTGCAATAACATTATTACATAATTTGCATTCAGTACTTTAAAACCTATTCGGTAAAGTAGAAAAAAATAGCCTCTTTCTCCCCATGTCATGGTATTTTTCTCTTCAGCAGTCAAATGTATCTCTTTCAAGCAGGAAAAGCCCCTGTGCTGGACTAGATTGTGGTCTCTGAGCAGTCTGTAAACCTGAGAGACATCAAGGACTTGGATTAAGTTGGGATTTACATCAGTTCAGAGAGATCAGAATGTATCTGCGGTGCTTCTTTATCAATCTCCGAGTATAAATAAAATACCAGAAACCGGTGAAGGTTCTCAAGCTGGAGAGAATCCATAAACATTTGGCATCGTCCTGGGAGTGGCGGGAGGATCTGTTAGAAGAAGCTAGAGTGAGGTTTTTTAAGAAGTTCTGCACTGAATCATGACAAGAAGGGTTCTGATGGTGCCGTGGGTGCGTGCGGAGAGGAGCCTGGTGCGCAGAGCTGGGCTCTCCACCCACGGGCCAGATCACTGGTGGGTTTGTGGCAGTCCAGGTGTGCAGTGAACAATCCCTCACAGTGAGGGAGACCAGCACCCGATGGACAAAGCAAGCCCTGGCCCTTCCAGCGATCAGAGACCGCCTGCTTGCAGCCACCGCCACCTTCTTCTCAATCAAGAATGAAAAATTCACCTCCAAGGGTTTAGATATCTCATTTATCTGCTTGGATCAGGAAGCTCTCATTGCTACATTTCATTTTCAGACATAGGGGCTTTTAAAAAACACTCCTAGTCCAGCTTTTCCAGCCCCGTGGTGAAACAGCTATGAGAGATGTGTGAGCGAGCGCCTGCTTGTAAAGCGGCGCGGAGGGAGTGGAAGGCAAGGTCAGAGCGATAGCACCTACCACCTACTGCAGCAAGCTGGGAGTTTGACTGCGCTCTCTTCAAACAGGAAGATAATGCAGTAAAAAAGAAACAGAAAAACCCCAAACAAACAAAAAAAGCAGCACAGGGCAGGGACAAAAGGCTTATTTACTCGTCAGCACTTCAAATTTTGGCAAGTACTCATTTTTTCACCTTTTTTTTTTTTTTTTTGCAATCACTTTTCTCTCTTTAACCCTCACCCCCCCAAAAGAAAAACAAATGAGGTTTTCCAGCATCCTTAAGTCATCCTGGCGCCTAACTTTGCACGTTTGACAGGGAGATGGGGAATGTGGCTGCGCTCTGGTCCTTTTCAGCGGGCGGCAAACCAGGTGGGAGCGAGCGTCGTGCCCAGTGTCCAGCCAGCGCGGCCGGGAGCGTGGGACTATGTCCCCGTGGGGGCCAGGCTGGGGGCTGGGGGCTCCGTGGGCGCAGCCGAGCACCGGGGGGGAGGCCTGGAGGAGCTGGCGGTGGTCGGGAGGCGAGCGGAGCCAGGGAGGGGGTCTGGCTGTTCTCTGTGTGCGGAGTCAGCGGGGGCTGCGAGCTTGGCTGAAGGGAAAGCAGAGGAGATGCATTGGAGCGCGTCCAGAGGAGAGGGAGGGGAGTCTATAGCACTTCCATCGGAAGAAACTGGGCTGGCACAGCGTCCTTCTCCTTGTAAGTACCGAATGCACTTCTTTTTCCTCCTAGGAACAGCGGAGAGAGGGATCTGTGAATCCACGGGCACGCAGCAGCCCTGAACCTGCGCTGGGGGGCACGCAGCCCTAGGGGGATTCGCGAACCCCCTTTTCACTGTGGTCCCAGCCGGGGCTCCCCTGCAGCTGTGACCGGAGCGGGGCTGCAGCAGTGAACGCAACCAGGGCTGCGGCTGCAACGGGGCTGCGGCTGGGAATGCAGCTGGGTGGGAGGCTGTGAATGCAGCCAGGGCTGGGGCTGGGAATAGAATCATAGAATAACCAGGTTGGAAGAGACCCACCGGATCATCGAGTCCAACCATTCCTATCAAACACTAAACCATGCCCCTCAGCACCTCGTTCACCCATGCCTTAAACACCTCCAGGGAAGGCGAATCAACCCCCTCCCTGGGCAGCCTGTTCCAGTTGTACGAGGCTGCGAATGCAACCAGGGCTGTGGCTGCAACGGGGCTGGGGCTGCGAATGCAGCTGGGGCTGCAGCTGTGAATGTAACCAGGGCTGTGGCTAATGCAGCTGTGTGGGAGGCTGTGGCTGCAGTGAGGCTGCGGCTGTGAATGCAGCTGGGTGGGAGGCTGTGAAGGCAACCAGGGCTGGGACTGGGGCTGCAACGGAGCTGGGGCTGTGAATGCAACCAGGACTGTGGATAATGCAATTTGTGCTCTGCGCTGCGGCTGTGAATGCAGCCGGGTTGGAGGCTGTGAATGCAACCAGAGGTGGGGCTGGGGCTGCAACGGAGCTGGGGCTGTGAATGCAGCCGGGGAGCGAGGCTGCGGCTGCCCCGGGGCTGGGGCCGCTGCAGTTCCCGCAGCCACCACCAGGCGGCTCCACGGGGGCGCCGGGGGGACTATGGGGGGGGAGCAGCTGCCCCCCCACCCCCCCCAAGGTGAGGAGAGGAGGGCAGGGGAACAGCGGAAACCACGGGGAGAAAAAGCAGGAATAAAAACGAAAATAACAATAAAAAAAGTCCTAAGCAATTAAATAAATCATCATGGGATGGTTTGGGTTGGAAAGGGAGCTCGAAGCCCACCCAGCTCCACGGGCAGGGACACCTCCCCCTGGGTCAGGGGCTCCCAGCCCCATCCAGCCTGGCCCTGAACCCCCCAGGGATGGGGCAGCCACAGCTTCCCTGGGCCAGGGCCTCCCCACCCTCATCGCGAAGAATTTCTTCCTAAAATCCAGTCTAAACTTCTCTTTTAGCTTCAAACCATTACCCCTTGTCCTATTCCTGCAAGGGATCATCAGGAAAAAATCCTACTAGACATGATAACAATTAAAAAAAAATCAAGCTTAGGTGGTTGTTCCTCAGCAGCCCCAGCGTTAACGCCGCCTCCAAGGCTCCCCTGGTTCTGGGGGGCTGAGTGGGTGGCCGAGCTCAAGGCTGGCCCATTCCCCAGCTGCCGCAGGGCTCGCGGCCCCTCAGCACGACGCTGCCCTCCGTGCCTGGTTTTGGCTTTTCTCCTGAGGCAACGCCAGCCAGCCCAAAAATCTTAAGGTCTTAAGAACATCTTGTGGTCCGTCTCCTAGCGGTCTCCTGCAATCATGCACAATCAGCTACTGAGCTCTTCTTTCTGCAGCAAAAGCCTCTGGTCGCGGCCACCTCCGCATCTCAGGACACCTCATGTTCACTCCTGACTCGGTGCCGCAGCTGAGCTGCAGGTTCTCAACAGAGGCTCGGGAAGAGGGAAGAAAAGAGCCTGGTCTAAGGTCTAATAAGCCATCATCTGAGGCTGGCTGAGGTCCTGCTGCGGATGTTAGGCCTGTCCTGAGCTGGTCAGAAGACTTCTGGCCTTTGGAAGCCAGGTCACCTTTTAACCTGCTAACTAAGCTCAGGAAAAACCAGCTCAGACACTTCATACCACGGCTCTGCTGGGCAGGGAATGTTTGCAGTGCCCTCTCCCTCAGGAAGCAGGGACACGAGCACGGAACGCACTGCAGACAGGAGAAAGAGAGGTGAGGCAGAAGCAGGGCCTGACTGAACTGCAACCAGACTTTGGCTGTGAAAGACTCGGTTCCACATTTCTTTTCTGTGGAGCACGACAGAGCTCGTTGGATGGGGAAGAGGGACTCGCAAAAAGGTTTTTTTTTACAGCAAGTGCCCCATTGGTGGCAGCTCTCCACCCCTAGCCTCGCTGTACTAAGCAGCAGCCTGCTGGGACCAGGAGGGTCCTGATGAAAACAGAGCCTGGGGAGCAGGACCAGCCTCCCTTGATCCCCTGGAGAAGACATTCAGGTTCCTCACTCATCCATAAGTTATGATTTGGGGGTTGGGAGTCCTCAAAACGACAAGTCATACATCATCCTTGCTGCAGGTGGCTTTGGGCATGGTTCCTCCACATCCCTTGACAATTCTGCTGTTTAGTATGGAAAAGGGGAATATTTACCCTGAGTTGCAGGTGCTCAGATTACTTTAATCACTCCAGGCTTTCCAGAGTCAGTCCCTCGCACTGTCTCATGTTATTCTTACATACTCTGCGTTGAGCTGGTTTTCCTTCACTTCATGTGACGGCTTCTTCACGTCACCTGCTATGGATCCTGGAGCATCTCAGTACAGTTTTAAAGGCGAGAGCTCTCAAGATGTCACCTTGATAGTGGCAAGGGATAGTTCCTCTGCTAGAGATGGTCTTAACGACTTGATAGCTAAAACAGCTAATAAGAACATCTTCCTCCTGCCTAGCGCTCTGCCTCATTTGAGGAAAACAGATCAAATGGAGAACTTGCTAATGCGGGCACACACCTTTCTTTGATCTGACTAATGAAGAACTAAACGGTGTTAGAATATGTATTAACTGGCCCAGTATTAAACATGACTTTGCACTGGACATGAACAAGAGAAGCGCTATTACTGCTGTCAGCACCATCGTTAGCCGTGGTGACCCAATTAACGCGATATGAAACACGACAGCCCTGCCGAACTGAATATTTAACTCGGAGGTTATTTTACATGGGCTGTAATTTCCCAGAGCAGATGAGCCCGAGGAGATGCTCTATTTTCCACAGACGTGTCCGGAGTAGCTGCACGATGAGAAATTGCAAGGACCTGCTTAAGATGATACAAACTGATCCCTTGATTCACTGACTTAAAATAGCAGTGGAAAAAGATACTATAGGTTGCTGATAGTGACCTGGTTAGTGGGCTAAGGTTGATGCGGCTATTACACACCTAAAGGGAGTTATCCCTCTCTCTAAGAACTACAGCACCCTGGAGCGGTTTGCCCCAGGTCAGAGGAGGAGGGTGAAACCTCTAGAGCAGGAACACAGTTCTAGCCAAACTCTCCTGTGGAGTGGAAATCCTCCAGTGGAAGTTGCCCTCTGCAGGTGACCAGAGCACGTAGGATGGAGCCCTTGAGCTGGCAGCAGCACGTTAGTAGAGGGAATTGCAGAACAGCTGGGGCTACCCAGGGTTTGAGAGGCAAAGGGTAAAACATAAAAGCATGCTAAGTTCTCCGAGCACTTCAGCAGCCTGGGTTAATGGGGAAGCAGTGCAGAGGAGAAGCTGAATTAAAAGAGTTCAAATGAAGGCAAAGTGGAGTTGGAGGAAGCCCCTGCAGAGCTGCAGGCGTGCGCTGCGAAACGGGGCGCTTGGCTGGGTAGCACCACTGGGTGAGTGACCGGGGCCACAAAACCCCCTCGCTGGACATTCAAGGTAAAGCATTAATGAGACATCAAGGGAGCTCTGTACAGATTATTAACCAGTATAAAAACAGGGCTTGATGGCATCACCCGTTTCGCTGTCACAGAGCAACTGGAGCAGCAGGAAACGGTGTCAGGGAGGGGAGCTTGCCCGGTTGCAGCCACTCACGCTGTCCATGGGGTCCGTGGCCAAGCACCATCGGGGCTTTGGAGCTCAGGTTTGGCTGGACTAAGTGATTTCACGCCCTTTCAGCTGTGGTAAGCACATTAAGCCACACTTCTAGACCGCCTGAGTCCTCAACGCACTGGTATCAAAACATGCTATGAATTGTAGACCTCTGTGCTGGAGCCTCCCTGCTTTGGTGCCCAGGTCCAGAATGTCTGGATGCATTCATAGACTCCCTGCACCAGGCAGCACTTGGTTCTTGCACTAAACTTTCCTATTGCCTGGCCACGTCCGTTCCCAAGAAGCCCAGGGCACAGGGTACTTGCAAACTGTCTCAGTGCTTGAGGCTCTCCTCAAACTGCTGGACTTCAGGGCCAGGAAGAGGGAGATCCCAAAATACATGGTTAGCACCAGCATAAATGGGGAAAAATAAACACTGCTGGCCCTCGGGTGCTATTTATGCAATAGGAAATCTCTACCAGGGGCAAAAAACCCCCCACATCAGCATCACAGAGGTCTCCACCCTGGAAATAAGCTTTTAACACCAGGGAGGTCCATCAGCCAAGGAACATGTACAGCATCACACCAACATTGCCCGGCAGGGTAAGAATCCCAGGGTTCAGGTGACCCTTGCAGCTCGGACAACAACTCCGGGTGATGCCTGGAGCAAAAAAACCATCCCCACCTGGCTGGAGCAGCCTGTGCCAGCGCTGGGATGGCTGCAGGAGCACGCACGGAGCCGAACCCGCTCGCCCAGGAGCACCCCAGCAGCACGGAGATGCTGATACACACCTGCACGGGCCGCACCAGTCCGTTTGTTGGTTGAGGCCAAAGCGAGCTCTGCATTTCTTAGGAGAGGCAGGATCTGAACACAGAAGCATGCGTGGCGGAGAATGGGCAAGGCAGAGGCACAAAGAGGAGGAGGAGGAGCAGGAGGAAGAAAAGAGGCAACATCATTTTAGCCACTTTAACACACGACTAACAGACTACAATCCAATGCGGTTTCTGCGACAAACCGGTGCCGGCACCGCTTCTCCTGGAAAAAAGTGATCGTTAGGCAAATATCAGTGATCACTGCTGGCAGCTGGACAAGGAGGAGGTTTGGGAACCGGCCCCAGCTCTGGGAAATATGGGCAACTATGGGGAAATTTACAGCTCTTTGAATTTAAGTCTGAAAAAGCTGCTGAATCCCAGAGGCGCTGCCTGCATCCTTACCTGCTCCCTGCCTTTCCAGCAGCGACTGAACGGGGCTGCCAGGAGCTCAGACTGCACACGGAAAAGAAGAGGAGGAAACATTGCAGAAGCAGGCTGAAAGCAGAGTTAGCACCAAGGGGACCCAGGCCCAGGTTATTCTACTCTGCCGCTCACCGTTTCCCCCTACTTTTAATGGGGAAGCAATTCTCCATGGCCTTTCCTAAAATGTTGCAGTTTCACTGTATAATTATGGGGCTCATTAGGGTGAAGCCCTATTTGTTTGCTGGCATCTGATCTTTTCGCTCTAGTGCTGTAAATGGGGTTTGAACAGCACATTTCTGCACAGAAGTCACCCTCCCTCTTTCAGCCACCCCCAGTGTCTGCTGTTGTGCACGACCAGCAGCTGTTTTTTCAGTCCATAATGGGTGGAATTATTATTTTCCAGACAACGTATACATAGTCTTATATATTTATATATAAATACACATATTCTACACATAAACCTAAAAGCTGGTATTCCCTGTATTGGTCTAAACACTGAATGAGATCAACACTTTTAAATAAACTGAAGCGATTACTAGGACACAGTCATGGAGTTGCATTTATGGACAATTCAAAGAGGTCACCCAACAGCAATTCATTAAAATAATGAAAAGTAAAGAAGGGCACTGAGCAGTAATGAACTGGTAGGCTGGAGAGTGGGAAAAGCTCTCTGTAAGTCAATCACAGAATGGACATACTGGAAAAAACAGGCTATCTAACTTCATGTACGTGTGGTGCCATAGTGGGCATAGACAGTCTCTTATTTTATAATGAATATTCAGTGGTACTGATATTATTTGTTCCTGATATGGCAGAAATACTTCAGAAATCAGAGCAGGAATAGCCTTGGATGATGGGAATGTGTGTGTGACCAGCTGAAATCTATTAAAAGGGCCCTTTCTAATAAACACTGTGGTGCAAGGAGGCAGCTGGGAGTGGTTTTTATATCACTTTGCCTGAACTCTAGGTTACTTTGAAATGAAACCCAAATTTGGGATCATCCCATGGGTGGTCTTCAACCCTGTCTCTGCATTTAGTCCACTCCATAAGGAGTTTGCTTTAATTAACAGTATCTGTAGGGCTGATGGGAATGTTCACTCTGGATGTTTTGAATGGATGAAGTTTTGTGATAATTTATATTAAGTTACACACTTGCCAAACCTCATATTTTCCCTTTACATGTACTACCCGAGTTCTAATTCAAACGTGTCTATGAAAAAGTCATCAAAATGTTAACTTTTAAAAAACTAGCACATTTCTGTTGTTAAACTCGGGAAAATAATAGAAACCATGGTAAAACACGACACCAGCTTCGCCTTTGGGTCATCCCCTCTGAGCAGAAACAAAGGGACAGCCACCGAGCCGCACGCATTTACCTGAGTTGGAATCTTGCTGCTTTTCCCGCGTTCGTCTCTTCTTTTTCCCCTAGGAAATCAAAGGAAAAGCTGTTAGCCTGTCCTCATAGGAGACCAAGGGTGCTGTGCAGGGTTTTTGGGGCTGGATCGGGCTGCGGCGAAGGCTGCTGCTGCCCAGTGAGAGATGATCTGGGAATCGCTGCAAGGGCACCTTTGCCAACTCCTACCAGTCCTCCTTGGTCCACCCTGATGCATCTCACCTGGGAATCCCACCCATTATTGCTTTAATTAATTAATTAATTAACAGATTTAACTAGATGAATAGAATTAGACAAGATTTCCTGCATGCAGCGGAGGCAGTGTGATCAACAGCTGATCCTCCTGACCTATATTTATTCCTCTGCCCTCTTTATGTTTCTAAAAGGCACTTGGCCCATTTTAGCACCTTCCCTGTTTCCAATACATGCTTTAATGTGGTGCCTTATACCTGAACAGAAATTTCTCTATAATGTGTTACCAAGAGGAGCATTCTTGATTTCAAACAGGAAAGAAAGTTCTAGGAAATCCCCCCAAATTGATTTTTAAATAACACTTATCTAATTCAGTGGTTTTGCAGCTCTGGACCCATCCCTCATTCTTCCATTTTCTTCTCTCACTAGCCAGAAAACCCAGTTTTATCCCCAAACTGCCTCTGATTCACAATAGGCAACAACTCTCCTTATCTCCTAATGAGCTTATTAATGAGGGCACAGCAGTGTAAGAGCAAACCTGGCCTGCGTGGAGCAGGCAGCTCACGGGGCTGCCTTTGACCTGTGACTTTGTATATGACTTCTTGTGGTTTGAGTGAAGGTGGAAAGCTCCAGGCTGCGGTAAGCTTTTTCTTCAGTGTGGGAGCAACTGTATTTCCTGCCCGATATCCGCATCACGTGCTGCAGAAGTGACCTACATTCCTCCTCCCTGCTCGAGTTCCGAAGAGAAAAGCATCTCTTGTAACGACCACAAGACCCAAAGCAGCTGCTTGCCATGCTGGGAGAGCACCTTCGGAGCCCACTGTTTGCTCCATCTTCTGGAAAAAGGAGCCAGCCCTCAGCAAGATGAAGGATGCTACGGGACTGAGGCTTCCATGGAGGGTGTGCTTGGTCTTAGAGGAAGATGGTGCCATGCTCGCCAGATGCCGCTGCCCTCCAGATGTTCACCCACCAATCCTGCTGCCCTCTGGAGCTGCTCTTAGAGAAACCCAGGTTCTGCCTTGGTGTCTCTAAGGGTGAATCTGGAGCGGCAGCATCCAGCACTGATCCTGCAAAGCTGCACATGGATACTGAGCTCCTGGTCTGTACTTGCAAGGAGGCAGCGACATCTGTGCTGCTGCAGGGAAACATGAGCTGGGGCATCCTGTAACCTCTGCTTTTTCTACATCACCTCTGCCCTCTGTTTTTTTGCTTTTCTTGTTTTATTTTTGATCTGTTTAAGGGTGTTTTCTTGCCCTTGGTGGAGCTCAGGCTTTCTGGAAGGAGGGCTGGGGTCAGGGGGAGCTGGATGGGTGCTCACTGCGTGGCTCTCTGGGGAAAGAAAGCGGCTTCGAGGGAAACGATGGAGCCTTAGATCAAAGGGCAGAGCCCTCGAGTGGATAGACAGAAATCTAAAGACTTCAGTGTGCTCTGCTTCAGGTCTCTAATGAGCTCGTTAGGCATGGGACATCAAAACAGTTGAGAAAGCCACTAGAAAAGACCCTGAGTTTATCCCATGCTTCTGGGGCTCTGCTACACCTATGCAACCTCGTTTAACATGGTGCCGCTGAAGTGATTAATATAGCTAAAGGAAATGATTTCTGTTTTAAGAGTAACCTTTAAATGTGCCATGGAGTAGCCCGGAGGCTTCCCAAGCGCTGGCCCTACCACCATGAGCTGTGAAGCAGCTTTGTCCCTTCGGCCAGCCCAGGAGCTGCTGCTCCAAACAGAGCCACTATTTTAGATGTGGAGACAAGTCAGCTCTCTATATAAACCAAAACACATTTTTTTTCTCTGCTCACACCCTGGGGATCAGTTTGGCATCGATTGCTGCAGCAGCGCACCTCACTACAGCCAAAACCGAGGAAGACCAAGGCTGGAGCTTCCCTTCGTTCCCTTGTACGTTCTCTGGCCATGGCAACACCTGATCCCAACACTCACTATGTTTCAGGGCCCTTTGCACTAGGTAATTTCTATTGCTGAGAACCACCCCTATCTGCCGCGGCAGCCACTCACGTAGTTGTCTCTGGCAGACCAGCCGGGGTAGAGCTGCATGTGGAGCTGCCGTTCCTTGCGAGCCAGTTCGTAGTATTTGGCCTGCTCCTCTCGGGACAGCGCGTGCCACTGCAAGGACAAGCATGGACGTGAGACGTAGCCCTGATGTCCCATCACAGCCACCCTACACATCTGAGACCACATACTTAAAGGGTAAGAGCAGCCGGTTCTGAAAGCAAAGGCTTTTTTACATGCTAAAGAGCAGCTGCAAAGGACAGGGATGACACCCTGGGATGATGGTGCTGAGCCCTGTGTGCTCTTACCCTCCTTCCCAAGATCTGGTTGATAGCGGCGCTCTCCTTCAGGGTGCATTCGGCAATGACTTTCGCCCGCATTTCTTTCATATATAACATGAAAGCATTCAGGGGCTTCTTGATAGTGGGCTTCTTGGCTTCCTTCTCTCTCTTTGGTTCTGGTTGAGGTTTCCTTTGGTTGGACCAAAAGATGAGCTGTTAGTGTCAGAGCCACCCTCCGGCCCGGCTAAGAAGCAGAAGACTAAATGCATGAGCAGGCAGGGGATGCAAGATCTGCACCTTGGATGTGCGCTGTTGCCTGATGCAGGCAGAGCTTGGTGCTCATCCATCTTCCCTGCCATACAAACATCAACAGGGATAAATGAAACAAGCGTTAAGTGCTAACGCTGTTGAGGAGCCCTGCTGGCACTCCCAACTTACATGTTCCGGTCATAGTGCTCCATCTCTTGCTTGCCGGAGTGGGGCACGATGGCGGGGTGCGGGATGCCGGTGGTGTGCATGCCGGAGCCCAGCATCAGCGGGTGAGGGAACCTGCAACAGAGAGCGGATGAGCCGTGCCGGGAGGGCTGCGCCGGGGATGCTCGGGACGCTCGGGCAGCCGGAGCGGCGCATCTCACGAGGTGGCACTCTGACGTGGCACAAGCAGACGACATGGAAAGCGAACCTGCGGTGCTGCCAGGCTGGTGCGGGGCAGGCAGTGCCCACCACCCTGGGTCACCCACGCTGCGAGGAAACCAGCCCGCGCTGAGACCCAGCCTGACCCAGATCAAGGGCGCTTTCAACCAGCAATTTCATCTACTCAGATCTCTGTTGTAACAATATCTTCTTAGCACTGCGGAAAGGAACAACAAACTCAACCCAGGCTTTGGATGGGAGAGATTAGGACCACCCCGCACCTTTCTTTTAACAGAAACAGCATAAGTCTGAACATGAACCAAACTGCAACTGTAGGAGGTGCACCTTGCCTAAGCAATGCTCTCCACCAACACGGGACTGAGATCACGAGAGGTCTCACTAGCTTTCAAGCTTCATTAGTGCTCTCTCAAGTTTTAGAAGGTAAAGCCAGCGCAGCCGGCTTTGCCAAGCTTGCCACTTTATGACTGCACCTTGAGATGGCAGAATTGCCCATGGGAGATGAACTGTTCATTAGATATGCTGGCACAAAAAGAAAAGCTGTTTAATTTAATCCACCAGCACAGTCTGATCCTTATCTGACCAGGTGTATTTTCTCGGCTGCAGCAGCGCTGCAAAATCCACCCTAAAATCCTGTGAGCAGGAGCTGCTGCACCAGGCTCAGGGAGGCTGCTGGGTCTCTGCAGGGAACTGTTCGCTCCGCTCTGGCCTTCGCCTTCGAGGTTGGGCACAGGAGAGCGAGGAGGGCTGGCAGCATCCCTCACCTCTGCTGCAGGGATCGGGGTTTGCATGGATCGAAGGTTGCCTGGCTTGAGGTTTTTGCATGGCTTGAGTTTTTTGCACGGGTAAGGGTTTGCATGGTTTTCCTGTGGGAATCCTCCACTAACAGCTCTTCAGGACAACATGAAGCAGAAGCAAAAGCTGATGGGTGAGCACACGCAGCAAGCACAGGCATCCCTGTGGTGCTGCTGTCCTCGCTGGAGCCACTGGGCTCTGACTCCCATCCACAAGGGATGTATTTTGCTCATTGGGACATCTCTGGAGTCTGGGTATATTTACAGAGGGCAAAATTTGGTCCTGTGTGACCATAAGCTTGCAGTACAAACTGCCTGGGGCTGTGCTATGGGGCTCAACCTGCTCGATATTTAAGGTTGGTTGTGCCACGGGGCCTGGTCCTTGCTGGGGGAAGCAAAGCAGTGATGTGGGACTGGGGACGCTGGAGCTGTGCTTACATCTCAGAGGGCTGAGTTGTACCCATGGGAGGACAGCAAATCACTGCCTGTCCTGCTTTTAAGGATGAGACCACATAAAAAGGATCACTCTCTGCAGAGCAAAACTCAGCGGTGGTGGCTGCAGGGATATATTCAGGATTAGGGTTAGGGATATAGTCAGGATTAGGGTCAGTGACAAGGAGCAAAATCCTGAGCAATGGATTTCACCCCTTTTTCCCAAGGCTAGGCTGAAGGCAGGGGTTTCTGGCTTTGTTTAGACTTTTGCCAGTTCAACCCAAATCCTTGTGCATCCTCCCAGGATGGTCAACATTCCCCTGACTGCTCTTCGGACCAGGCACTGCCTGAAGCTCCTTCTCTGCCTGCAGCTCCCCGGGGAAGGTGCATGGCCGTCCCTGGGAGGCTGTGGTCTGCTGCAAGCTCCTGCCGCACACACTGCAAGCGCTGAGACCAGCTGAGCTGCTGCCCTGTCTCACACAGCTCATACTCACCTGGAGAAAGAAGCCCCAGCAGAAAGCGCTGACGAATACGGCTGTCTAAATCCACATGACGGGAGCGGATAGACAGACTGGCTCTGCCTGGGATCAGGAAGAAAGAGTCTATAAAGTATCCACTGCTACGTGGTGTTTCCTAAAGATTCCCTTTGCTAAGGGGACTCAGCACCGATGCGCCAGGAGCTCTGCCTGGCGGGATGCTCGAGGCATCCCCTGGGCTCACGGGGTAATGCGGGACTTGGGCTTTATTCTGGGGGGAGCTGGGTCTCCCTGCATGGGCTGGATCCAACTCTGACCCACCCCTCTGTCCCCGGGGTTGAGTAACACAGCAGTGTCGAGTTGATCCTGTTAGAACGCAGAATGTTGACATGTGCTGAAAAAAATAGATGTTGCTATTGCACAGATGATGTTGTTTAAAAGAGCACAAAACTGAACCAAAAACTAGTTCAAAAACCTAAAGCCTGGTGAGAGTCTCTCTGTGTGATGCACAAGAAGTTGTGCAGTCATGGGATGCAGTGGGAGGATCCCCAAGCACAGGAACCTCCTGGTGTCCAGAGAGAAAGCACCTGTTCTGCCCTTGTACGTGCTTCAGAAACGCTCTTTTTTCCCCAGTGCATCCCTGAAAGGATGCTCGTTATCTTTAACCAAGCCAAAAGCTGGATCCTACATCTCCTTTGAAAGTTGTTTCACAATGGGGACGGGGCTTGTACCAGCCCTGAAGTTGGAAATGAGTTTTGAGAGAGTAAAACAACTATGCATCAAGTCCCTTGTTGCTTCCAGCAAGGGATCCCCCCTTGTTTTCACATGGAGACAGCTCAGAAACACCTTGGCTTGTTCTGCAAACCTGCCACAAGATGCTCCCAGCCTAAAACTGTACAAGGAAAACAAGATGCCGGAGAAGGATGCAATGGGGTGGTTAAATGTGTACAGATACTCTTGCTCCTTCAGCCAGGCTGCACAGAGCTGTGCCTAACACCAGAACCAATTCATATTTTCAGCTCTAATAAGCACAAAAAGTGTTCGTTTATCAGTAAGTGCAGTGCCCTGCGAAGGCACTCCTGGATGCCAGGGATTTTTTAGGGCTAAAGAGAGTTTCTGCCCTGAAGAGGAACAGCAACAGCAGCCTTGAGCTGGGCTGGGGAGGAAGGAGGTTTCTGTTGCTGCTGCTCATGGGGCTGCTGAGCCTTGGCTTGACCAAAATCTGCAGGAGCTGCTCTAGGAACGGCAGGCGAGGTGGCGGAGCTCTGTTTACACCCCGCCAGGCAGAAGCCCTCTCCCAGCCGTTAGATGTCAGTGGGTATAAACACACCAACAAACAGCCAAGTGCTACCGAAACAACCTTTGAAGTCGAACACGGGTGCCGCAGGGCTGAGAAAACACTCGGAGCTAATTCAGAAGTGACATGCGTTCCCAGAGAGGCTGAGATATTGGGATAGAAAAAGAGCTGGGCACTTGTGGCTTCATCCAAAGTGATACTGACATGCAAATTAATGCAATTGCAGAATCAGTCCTTGATGGCTGGGAATGAATGATTCCAGCCTGCATCACCTGGTGATGAAAGGTGGTTTGGGAAAAAAAGGCATGGGATGGCTGAGGAGGGGCTGTCATGGCACCGTTGCTGCTCGGCTGGGGACTGGATGAGCAGCACAGTTTGCAGGCTCTTGGCTGATGTTTGCTGCCAGGCTCCTGCGAACGAAACTCACTCGACTGGACTATCAGAGGCTTTTATCCACTGTCATCCCAGCTAATTACAGAGAAAGATTGCAGCTCCTCCTCCTGAAGCACCGGGTGAGAACAAAGCCTGTTTCTGCCCAGCTCCTGCCCGACAGCTCGCAGAGGAAAAGCTGCTTCCCGCTGCCCTGGGTGGGCAGTGCCGGTGGGAGCATCCCTGGCACGAGCATCCCCAGCCCGCAGCCCCTGCTGCCCACTGCCTCCTGCACGAGGTCAACGCTGCTGCTTCTGCACACACCCATCCCAATATTCTGAGCCTCAGCTGAGGACTGGGTACTTTGGAAGAAGTTTTGGGGCTCTTTCCGTAAATTTTGGGCAGGCAAGTGGATGAGCAAGGGCTCTATTAGACACACGCAGTCTGAGATGCTGCTCTCCACTCCGGGCCATTTGTTGCTTTACCTATCGACTCTCTTAGTCACTAATGAACTCTGCTGACGAGGTTGCTCGAGGATGCCCAGCCCTGCAGATGCTGGAGCAGTTCTCAGCAATACCAGCTCTCTCTGCCACCCACCAAACGATAAAACCTCGCGCAAATCAGACTTTCCCCACTCTGCACACTCAGGGCTGCCCAGAACAGCATCCCCCTCCAGGAGAGGACCTGGCAAACAGGGTCCTTTCTCACCCCCAACTATTTCTTTCATGTTACAGCACAGTCACCCCAGTACTTGTTTTTCCTGAGGATGAATCACATCGTATGAGGAGCTAAATCATCGCCCAAGAGTAGCAGATTTAGCACAGAAGGCAAAATGTAATCTCTTTGAAGCTCAACTCTATATCAAAGGCCTCAGCCTCTTTTTCCTTGTGGTTAAATATCTGGAACAAGAAATTCATAAACAAAGCAAATCCAAAAGCTAACATTTTACTTTGTTTTTTAATATGCTTCACCTCTCCCATTTTGCAATATGTTCCGGTACCTGGTGGGCTCTGCTGGACTTTTAGCAGGTGGCACCAGGCAGGATTGGGCCACCTGCCCCCACAATCGTCCTCCCTGCACTGTCCCCCTCTCCTGGCCACCCCAAGAAGATGCCTGCAGCCACCAGCCTCCCTGTGAGCCTCTGCAAGGTCCCTGCACCACCGACCAGGATGGAAAACCAATCTGCAGGGTGCTGATGCCCACACAGCACTGCCTGCCAGACCTGGTGACAAAAGCAGGTGGCAATGACCATGGAGCACACACTGGTGTATTTTTAACTTGTGTCCTGGGGGCAGGTTTCCCAACAGGCTGTGCTTTGTGGGATGCTCCTTGAGGCTGGCTCATGCAGGAAGGACATTTCGGGAGCGCTCCAGCTCACGATGCCTCCTTCCCTGTCGCCCCTGGGGCAGCAGGTGCTGCCGTGCTGGCTGTGCCACAGCCAGGCTGCCAGGACCAGCGTCATTCACAGTGTATTTTGTCTCTGTGTGTCAGAGACACCATGGCCTGGTGGATAGAGCATCCTACTGGATTACACCACGCCGGAAGCATGTTCAGGGAAAGCCCTGTTTGTGCTGAAAACCCCAGTGAGGGAGAAAATTACCTCCTACTCAAAAAGGCTTTTGTTGGATGGGTAGGAAGCTCTCCCTGGGTTTTCTAATCTGCACAGGCAGGTAGATGTAAGGCAGGAGGTGGTTTGGAACTGGGCAGGCTTTAACCCCACTCCAGTGGTGCCCCGGACACCACAAAGCCGTGAGCCTCTCCGTGAATCTGCTCCCCATCTCTAAACCAGGGCTAAATCTTCCTCTCCATCACACAGCACGCAGAACGGATGAAGCTCAGGGAAAGCACCGCAGAGGTTATGGAGAACGGCTGCACGCAGTTTGTGTGATAAACTGGCCACGTGTGGAGCGGCCGAGCGAGGCCCCGTGGGGCCAAACACTCTGCACTCACCATCCCATCGACGGCGTGATCTGTCCGACTCCACTGGGAGGGAGAGGGTAGAAACCTGGGATGTCTGAGGTCTGGGAAGGACGGTGCACTCCTGGGAGAAGGGAAAAAGACATGAGTTGGACCTGGCGTCACACTCCCCAGCTGATCCAGACTGCTCCCAACCCCCTGGTTGCTCCGTCTACGGACACTTGTGCGCAGCAGGGAATATCTGTGAAATAGCTGTCTGCAAGTGGCAGGATGTTTTAATTGCCCTTTTTCTTGCTGTGGGTGATTCTGTGAGGATGTGGTGGGTTGTCCACATTGCTGCAGAATCACAAACACTCATCTAACCGGGTGGGGATGGCAGCTTGCTCCTCTACAAGCATCACCCCTGCTCTGTGCCACTCTGGGGCCAGATAGCAACTTGCTTTGGTGAGGATTTGATGGACCCTCTGCTCTTCCCAGAGAGCCTGTTCAGGCGCACAGCTGGTGGTTAAAGCCATTCCTACATTCCCTTCCCATCAGTCCTCACCAGGACTCTCCAGGAGCAGGCACTGCAGGAGCTCCAGCAGGCATCACTGCTATCTCGATTTTAATCAATTTGAGTCCCTTTGCAAAGCAATTGTTCTGTGGGCTCTGTGGGTGCCAAGGAACAGTGGAGGTGGGTAAGGTGCCAGGTGGGAATTCACCCTTCACACGGGGAATCCCTGCAATAAAAAGCTGCTGGCACAGGCGGCATGGCCAGAGGAGACAGCCACGGCATCTCAGTTTTTATTCAGATTCTAAAACAGCCTGCGGAGCCCAGGGCTGCGAGTGGGACTCGGACAACTGCGGTGCTGCCGGCAAAAGCAGCCTCTGGCTGATCCCTGGACTGAAAACTGGAGGGAAGCAACGCTCTCTCATCGTGTAATGCAGAGCCGGGTCCCTGGCAGAGATGGATCTTCACCACATCACCTCTGCACCCAGCTAAACCTGCAGGACTTCACAGTGTAAAGCACCAGTTCTGCACCGACTGCTAATGAGCCCCAGACAAAAAATCCTGTGCAGAGTTGTCCAGTAGCTGTCGCGGGCAATGAATACATTTTCTAAATTGGTGATTAGTCACAAGCAAACTCAGAAGTCTGGATTATTCTCCCAGGTGTATTAAAGCTGAATTATTAATCAGGAATGACACCATCAGATTCCAAGCATCTTATTAAGAGTGAGCTAAAATCAATACATAACCAAACCGAAGGGAATACACAGCGTAGTATGAGATTTACCTACAGCCGTGCTCGAGTGGGACATGAGCCCACTGAAGGCCAAACAAAACCAGCATCCACGTCAGGCAGCTGCCAGGATTTCCTGAGATTTCAGCCTCCAACAATACCAGTTGTGTAAGCCAGAGCACAAGTTATTCTCGCTGGCCCAGTGGCTGGGCACCAGCCGCTGACTCAGAAGATCCTGCTTGCATTTCCTTGTCTGCATGACCTTGGGCTACTGTGAAACACTTTAAAGGGATGCTGGGAGAATGAGTACGATGGTGACTCTCAAGCGCTTACACCAGGTGATAATGGGAGATATTTCAGCAATGAAAAGAGAGATGGGACACATCCAGAATGAACAGGGAAGGAAACCCTCGCTCCAGAGGCACAGGGATGGGGCATGCAGAGCTGATCACAGCTGGTCCCAGCTGAGGATTAGGGTCTGAACCTCTCCACAAAGAGAACCTGGGGAGGTCTCTGGGATGGACAGACTCCTCCTGCCTCTGACAAACATTTACAGGCTAAATGGGAAAGGGAAGACTAGAAAGTACCTGCACTGAGGGTGCAGGGGGATGCACAGCCAGAAGACGGCTTCCCAGAATTACTGACCCACTGACAGCAGAGATGAATTCTTAGCGACTATTCCAGTGCCAGCTGTAGCCTCCACAGAGACATAAAACCAGCTCATCCCTTGGGTGAGCTGTTCCTGTACTGCTTAAGGCTCTCCAGACTAACAGTGAGTCCCTGGAGGCTGCTCACCGTGAGGGGCTTTTGTGATCTGCAAGGCATCTGCAAAGGCAGTGAGAGGGAAGGTGTGTCGGGTCGCTTCCCCTGGAGACTTAGAAATCTGCACGCTTCCTCTTGAGATTCGGAAATCTGCCATTAGCTGAGCTTTCAACAGGTTTATTTTGTTAACTCTTCAAGTTTTTCTGCTGAGTTCATTAGGCTCTGGTGGCTGACAAGCAATGTGCTGGCTGGAAGAAAACCAGGACGTGCCTGGGTGTCTCCTACACCAGACCTAAATCCTCCCCATCAGCACCCTGATGAGTCCAGAACGTGGCCTCTGGGTTCAGACCGGGGATAATCCAGCACACCCTCCAGCCAAGCACATCCTCGATACTCCGTCCTTTTAGAAGTGAACCTGACGTCTCTGGGACAGTTTGCATCACTCTTGGGTGGAGGTATTTGCCCAAAGCAAACAGTTGGTTTTGTGCCTCTGTTTTTGCACTGCTTTCTGGGCTCTGATGAACCCTGAACCCCCTCTTCAATGTACTTTGACACCAAACTGTCCATTTGCTTACTTTCATGTCAAATCAAGACTATATCTGTGCAAAAGCCTGGGTAATCTGAACAGGTGTTGATCTCTTGCACTAACATAAGGCTGAGAAAAACCTGATTTTACACTCAGCTTGCCTGTAACCCCCAAACAGTGAGGGGCTGGGGTGAACTCATGTGCACACACCTATATTTTACAGTTCAGGGTTAACCTCTACCTACTGTACTTCCCTCCGTAGGCGATTGCCGCGTCCTGAACTCACACAGAAACCCAGAGAGCCAAACCATGTGACAACCACATAACGTGTGGCTATGGACACACACATATAACAATCCCATCAGCTATCAGACACCAATCCTATTTAGTCAAAATATTTCCTGTTTCAAGCATTTATTTTCTCAAAATGACAACCTGACAACAGTTTGGGTATGAGTCAAAGGAAAGATTACTTTCCATTTTCTGGTTGACTCTTACACATCATCTCACAGGCTCTGGTCTCGCCTCAAGCTAGAGGACAGCTTACATGGAGAATTAAGCTCACTTGATCAGCAGGGGTGCAACTTTTGATATCAGACTCCTCTAGACCAGGACTACGAAGCATTGCCAACATGCTAAATAAACTCCTACTGCTAAGCCATGCCCCACTTGACCAAAGCTCTTGACTTTTCCCATTGATTTGGGACCAGAAAGCTGACATCCTTGATCCCAGTGGTCTCTGACACCATCCCCACCCCACCACACAGGTCCCCAGTGGTTCCATTACCTTGTTTCTGGTTGATGTCAGCGGGCAAGTGGGGCGAGTGGGAGCCGTGGCTGAAATGGTCGTTGCTGTAAGGGATGAGCGGGGTGAGCGGGTGGACTCCGTGGGACGGCTGCACGACGGGAACTTTGTTGGACTGCAAGACACAAGGAGGGAGAGGGCTCAGAAGTTGCCGAACTCCATGAGCAAGGAGGGCTGGTGCCCTTTGCAGTTCTGTTGTTGCAAGTGAGCCTGGGAATTACTAAGTCCCCAGTGTCTCTCAAGGACAAGACAGAAAATGCCCTTGCCTACTTAAATAAACACTACAGCGTCCTGCAGGAAAAATCCACAAACCAAGCAGTTGGCAACACCTGGAGATGATTGCACAGGCAGGTGGAAACCAGCTCAGATCAACACGAAGTTTTCAAAAGTTGCTTTTTTTTTTTCCACTCATTTCCAGTACCTTTTATTCCAGGACAAATGCTACAAGCATGCCACCCAATTCAGTGCTCGAGTTTTCTGCCATGGGCTACCACAGGGTCTACATCTGGACTTTCACATCCTGCACATTCACTTTGAAAGCCGCGCTTGGGCTTTCCTAACCCGGGCTCTCAAGTGGGGAAAGCCATGCTGAGGTCAATTCCTTTGAAACTCTGATGTGGTCACCAGTGAGCTCCTGGGCTAAAATCCCCCTCGGCCCAAGCTCCAATGCTGGGAGAAGGACAAGAGGGAGCAGAGGCAGTGCCAGGGATGCAACAGACCCAGGAAAACTTAAACAAGAAATATCCAGTCTTCTCTTGCAGCTACTCCTGCTCATGCATGGTGAGGCCATCGGAGCCCAACATCTTTGTAAAAGGCACTTTTTTTTGTGAACAAAATGGGGAGTACTTCTGCATGTTGGAGCAGAGAGAGGGGAGCCTGTTCAAAAGAGCTGTAAGGAAAACACACACACACACACACACACACACTGCTGTCTACCACCAGCCTCCTCGCCTCGAGCGTCTCAAGCTGCTCCCTACATGCCTGGTTTCGCCCACGGTTGCCTTTAAACCCAAACTGACTTCGCCTTGGTGGTGGAATGTTAGGATTTGTCCCAGATAAATCCATAAAGAGAAACAGGACTGAGAACATCCCAAAACAGGGAGAAAATGAGAACAGAGCAGGTAAGACAGTTCTCCAGGGGCTGGGAGCTGCGTATCGCTAGCCAGACCTCTTGTGTCCCACCAGAACATCTACAGATGATTTGCTGCATGACTTCTGACAAGTTACTTATGATCTCTGGACTTAATTCACTAGTGCTTTTCACTCAGGTAATGATTTTGCTCAGGCAGAGAGAGCATGAAGTGCCAGCTGGCTTTGGTGGAGGTGGTGCAGCTGGAATCAAAGTCTCTGGAGGTCCTGTCCTGGACCTCTCCATCCTGCTCCAAGATGTTTGCACAGCAGCTCAAGAGCCTTGGGCAAGTCCTGTGTTTTGCATTGCTGCTCTGAGGAGCAAACCCATGAAGCAGAAAGCAAAACAGACCGATGGAGATGCTGCTTTACATCTGTCTTTCCCACAAAGGTTTGCTCATGCAAATAAAAACCAACAGGCATGCCGGTTTGCATTTAAGAATGAATGAAAACCTTAATTCCTGATGCTTACCAGGTGTAGATTTAGTGCACACAGCATGGTACTGGGAATATAACCCCCGTCCCCAGTGCAAACTGGTGTGGTACAGACGTTCCTGTCCAGCAGCAGGGCCATGGGCTCTGTGGTTTTCCCATCGAAAGCGGTGCTGGGCTGGATCCTGCTTAAACACATTCAGAGCTTTGAGCTTTTACTATTCTTGCCCATGAAATGAGATGAAGAACAGCTTTTCAGCGGTATTTCTAAAATTAGCTATGGTTTAGCTTATTTAAGAGCCAGAAAGTCTAAATTAGGGCCATGCAGTTCCACGTGTACATTTTAACATGACACTGGAGCAGAACGAGCTCGATGCTGAGCTGTTTTGAAAACCTCGACTTGAGCATTTCTGCTGCTCAAAGTGGGGCAGATCTTTCCTTCCCATTCGCACGGTGCCTGTTCCAAAGCCCAGCACCATCCACCAGCCAGCCTTGCTGCCTGATGACTGTTAACAGCTCTCAGAGCAATGACGGAAGACACAGACCACTACAAAGGCAGGTGAACAGTCCTGATGCTGATCCACAGGATACCTCAACAGTGAAAAGCACAAAGCACGTGTGGTTATAGCAAAGCCAGGGACTATCCTTCTTCCCCATCAAAGCAGAACATGGTAACTTGGTGGTAAAATAAATTGCAGCCCAGTTATTCAGATTTACCATCAGCTCAGATGGGAAACAAGATGTTGTTTATTATTGCTCTCTACAACTACCTGAAAGGAGATTGTGGAAAGGAGGGAGCTCGGCTCTTCTCCCAAGTGACAGGGGAGAGGATGAAAGGAAATGGCCTCAGGCTGCACCAGGGGAGCTTCAGGCTGGATATCAGAAGAAATTTTTCACAAAAAGGGTCATCGGGCAGTGGAACAGGCTGCCCAGGGAGGTGGTTGAGTCACCATCCCTGAAGGTATTTAAAAGATGGGTGGACGAGGTGCTCAGGGACATGGTTTAGTGGTTGATAGGAATGGTTGGACTTGATGATCCAAAAGGTCTTTTCCAACCTGGTGTTTCTATGTTGCACCAGTGAGAATAGCTGGCCTCCCCCATGTCACTTCTACATTTGCACTTGCCTTGCTGAAAAACTTCTCCCACTCTTTAAAGCCAAAAAATGCTGGTGGGGTGGATGCTCAGGAGGAAGGTATGGCAAAAATTTCTACAAGAGGCTATTCATCCCCCTCCCACTTCCTCCAGTTGGGAGTTTGCTACAGGAACCTACCTCCAATATCAAACTGACCAAGGGAAGAAGGAACCGTTGCACAAAGACCTGATGAAAATGCTTTCCTGTGAGGGTGGGGAGGCCGTGACCCAGGCTGCCCAGAGAAGTAGTGGCTGCCCCATCCCTGGAGATGTTCAAGGCCAGGTTTGATGGGGCTTGGAGCAACCTGGTCCAGTGGGAGTTGTCCCTGCCCAGGGCAGGAGGTAGAACTGGATGAGCTTTAAGGTCTGTTCCAACCCAAACCATTTGTGATTCTATGAAACACTGCTGCTAATGGTCACAGCCTTGTCCGCAGCTCCTGATCTTCACCAGATGCCCAGTGGCTGCTGCACGCACCTTTGCTGTGAAATCACACCTTGTTTATGGAAATCTATACACCAGTGTCACAGCCCCAACCCCAAGTCACCCCAACTCACCTCCTGTCCGTCAGCAGCCGTGGGGGGACAAGAAAGGGCTCTGAGGACAGCTCTGTCTCACCTCTCCCAGCACAGCCCTTTGAGGGCAGGTTGGGGAATGAGCTGTGCAGCCATGACCTCGCTACAGAAATGAAGAGGCGCATTTACAGCAACACCAGAATGGTATTTCCAGTGGGAACAGAGCAGCAGAATGGGTTCTGCGAGCCTCAAGGGCCTTTTTCCCTCTCAAATTTGTTAAATTACCACTCTCCTGGGTGCCCACCTTCCTGGTGAGCAGTGTCTGCTCCAGTTGCCACGTTCCTCGCACTGGCACTTGGTGCTGGTGCACACACCGACCCCACAGCGATCACCCTGCTGGGATTAACCCACCCCCACCGACCCGGCTGACTGAACGACTGTGAGGGAAGAAGCTGCCACTTTGAAGCCAAGAAGTGACTTTAATAACTAGAGGTAATTGGATGAGCAAAGAGAAAAAGCCATGGCATTAATTATTAAGAAAGACTAATTGTTGGCAAAGCAAAATTAGGAGACCTCATTGCTCACGCATGGGTGTCTGATTGCGATAGCAGCTTGAGGCTAGCTAGAAACCTCTCCTTTCGCTGAGCAAACAAACCCAGCAGGTCTTTCACAGGAGGATCATCCTCACGATCAGAGCTGCAGTGCTACTTGGCTCCGAGGTGCCTGAGCCGGCACAGCATCCTTCGCCTTTGCTCCCATCCCACATCACTCATGCCCAGCTGGGCTGCAGCATCCTCCAACGTGGGCAGCCATGGGGTTCATAGAATCATAGAATAACCAGGTTGGAAGAGACCCACCGGATCATTGAGTCCAACTGTTCCTATCAAACACTAAACCATGCCCCTTAGCACCTCGTCCACCCGTGCCTTAAGCCCCTCCAGGGCAGGTGACTCAACCATCTCCCTGGGGTTATCCAAGTCTGCTGGCTGTTCGCAACTAAAAATGAGTTTAGTTTTAAATAAAAGGTGGGGGTTGTATTAGGAAATGATGAAAGATTGCAATCAAACATTATCTGGAAAGCACCTCATGTCAGCGAGTATTTTGACTCATGTTTTTTTACGACTATTTAGTTGTGACATGCTCAAAATGAGCAGTTTTACTTTGCCAGCTTGAAAGAGCATTTTTTTTTCAAGTTTAAAGCTAATCTGAGCAAAATGTAGCTCAGAAGGTCAAAAGTCAAAATTGTAGTGACACGATCAAACAAAAGCATACCCATGGCTGGCAAATCTCTTTGCTCAGAGCAAGGTGGCCCCACCACCCCTGGCCGTGCTGTGGCAGCATCCTTGTGGGCAAGGGGAGGCTGGAAGCACCCCTGGAGGAGCAGGATCCAACCCCACAGTGCAGCGGTACGAGGTGCCCTGGCACACGAGCCGGCAGCCAGGGAAGCGCTGTGGTTTCCAGCCGAGCCGGGGAGCCGAGCCGTGGTGAGGCGAGATTACTCACATCACTTTCAAATTTTCCCACATCGCCGGCCCCAAAAATAGCGAAACGAAAAAGCCGTGGGCCAGCCCGGCAGCGGCTAGCGTGGGGCAAGGGGCCTGGTTGAGGGACAGGAGCTCAGGCTGGTGGTTGTGCCACGCCGGTGGCTGTCACCACCACAGCAAAGCGGGGTTTCAGCAGCCTGAGAGCCCCGTGCCACCAGCTGTGACCCGTGTCCGGCTGCTGGGAGCAGCCTTGGGGGCCAGTGCCGGCTCCGAGCTGAAAGATGGATGGAGCGAGCTCCAAGCATGTCTCCACGCTCCTCTGCTCAACTCAGTTGCCTCCTGGGTGGAAACCCAAGGTGCAGCACACGGTGCCACAGGCTGCAGTCTGACCCCCAGTCACCCCAAATGTGTTTGCTTTGACGTCACTTCTCAGAGAGGGCGAGATGAGTAGAGGCACCAGCTATGAAAAACAAAACCTACAAAGTTTTGCTGTTGCTGGTTCAATGAGGAATTAATTCCTTTTCACTGCAAAATTAGTCATCGTGCCACAGAAAGGTATAAGGTCAGGCTGCACTGAACATGCAGCACTGCCGCGGAAGGCACCTGCTACCAGGGGGATGTGTATTTTGCTCTTTATCCAACAATTAATTCAAATTAGCAAATCATTAAGGACGTTAGATACATCCATAGCATTGGACCTGCTTTGGGGAGGGCTCACAGGGCAACAATTCCAGGTGCTCAGGGACCCAAACCCAGCTCTGCACAGTTTCAGGGTACCTCCCAGTTCTGAGAACATCTCCCAGCTCGGAGCCCCAGGAATCTTCATTCCCTCTTTCCCCATGGTGTTGCACCAGGAGATGCTGAGAGAAAAGATCACCCCAAATACCCTCTGCAGACTGTTTTCACTGCAAGCATTGGGGCCAAAGCCCTCAGGCGACGGCAATGTCGACTCATTTCTCGTCTCAACAGGCTTTTTTCTCTTTTCTCACTTTTGCTGCAGTCACATCACCCCAGCCCGCTGCTGCAGCAGAAAGGAAACAGGGAAAGTTAAAGCCACCCACACTCAGGTGCTGCCCTTTCCCAGCCATGTACCCCTCCAGTAAAGCCAATTTTCAGCAGCAGCAACATCTTCTTGGCCCCTGCCCGGGCTTGGGTCACCCAGTGTGGAATGCTGGATCTGGCCTTACTCTTAGGACCATCCAGAGCTCCTCCAGGGACCAGAAAACCACGTCTCCCATGAGCAGAAGAGCCCCACTGGCCCATGCACCCCATCTCTGGCTGGCCCAGAAGTGCTTAGAGCAGCAAACAAAGAGGAAAGTAATAACTTGCAGCTATTAATGCTTGCATCAATTTTGCATATGAATTGCCATAAGGAGCTGATTGGTTCAAGATCTAAATCACAGATACAAGCAAATATCGTCCACGCTCAGGTATTTTTCCAAACAGTGTCAATGCTCAGCTCTTCATCCAAACATTGTCAGTACTCAGGTTTTTATCCCTGCACTCTACATTTTATGGTTGATGAAGCGTTATTCCCTCAGCTTTTTCCTTTCCCTCTGATTTCTTTCAGCTTCTTTAAAATCCTGCGTAGCTTTGAAAACACTAACGAGGCACCAGAGCAGCCCTGCTCTTTGCACATCGAAGAGGATGTGCTGGCCTTAGAGGCAAAACCCAGCTCCTGTGATGCTGACTCTCCCCTGAGACTCGGACGTGCATCGCAGCAGCGTCCGGGGACTCCGCTGGGGTAGGACCCACAGCAGGGGACAAATTCCCCAGTGTCTAACACCCTACCTGCCTCAACACTCCGAGGGGCAGCCACACTCCAGACACAATGGGGACAACTACAGGGAAAGAACTTCAAGCCCTTTTACAAGTTCTCAGCGACCTTCCATGCTGCTGCTGGTTTCTGGTTTTAAGCAATGATAGTTATTATTTTTAAGTTAAGCTCTGCAAGGGAAATAGCTAAGCTTTTCATCATTTGCAGGCACAGGAAGAGCCGTTTCACTTCTCAAGTATTTATCTTCTAAGAGAAAGATGTAGGTGGTTCTTCACGAAACAAAAAAAAAAAAAGAAAAGCATGGAAAAATAAAGGTCAAAAGTCCTCCCAGAGGCCGCCTCATACCATGACAAGGGGCAAGCTCAGAGGCAAGTATATCTCACCCCAGAGAGGAGAAACTCCCCCCAGAGCAAACTTTTTTGGCATCACCACCCAGTGTTTACAGTCGCATTCAGTACAAGAGCCACCTCACTCCAGAAGTCTCCTCAACCATGCAGAAAGTCCCCTCGCTCACTGCTCGCCTTGCTCGGGAAATGCTGCTGGGATGCTGAAAGCAGCTTCTCAGTGCTGCACTGGCTCAGGAGGGGACAGAAAGACCCCCCGAGCCCCCGGCGCTGGCTGCCACAAAGGCAACGGTGACATTTGGCTTCATGGAAACAAATGTCAGGGCAATATAACGGCGGGGCCGCATCACCTCCCCAGCCATTCCCCTTGCTCTGCAACATCCAACCCTGGTTATGGCCTCTCTTGTGCTGGGCTATAGAGAAAAAATTATCTTTGCCCCCTTTGTGCTCCCTGGTTCTGCGAATTTGAATCAAAAGCTGCAAACCCTGGAGTTACCGGTAACACTTCAACTGAGAAGGCACTTACTTGACCCACGGAGGCTGATAATATCTGACCTCCTTTATTTCGCTCGGCTTCTCAAAGATGAGCGGTCGGTCTGATACCCAGAATTAATCAGGAAAATGTCCAAGAGGGCAAGGGAGGAAAGCAAAAGAAATGTGATACCAAGCAAGGCGTGCCCTGCAGTCGGGCTCGAGGCTGTTTCCCAAAGGGCCAGAGATGTCACCGTCCAGGTGCCGCGGCCGTGGGCAGCACTGGGACTGGCTGAACCTCAGGGTGAAAATCATAGGATCGTGGAATGGTTGGGGTCAGAAAGGACCTCAAAGCCCACCCAGTTCCACCCCTGCCACAGGCACGGACACCTCCCGCTGGATCAGGGCCTCCAGGCCCCATCCAGCCAGGCCTTGAACCCCTCCAGGGATGGGGCAGCCACCCCTGCTCTGGGCAACCTGGGCCAGGGCCTCCCCACCCTCACAGGAAAACATTTCTTTGTAAGATCTCATCTCAATCTCCCCTCTTTCAGCTTAAAACCGTTCCCCCTCGTCTTGTCCCTGCTCTCCCTGATCCAGAGCCCCTCCCCAGCTTTCCTGTAGTCCCTTTCAGCACTGGAAGCTGCTCTAAGCTCTCCCCGGAGCCTTCTCTTCTCCAGGCTGAACAACCCAACTCTCAGCCTGTCCTCATACAAGAAGTGCTCCAGCCCTTGAATCATCTTTGTGGCCTCCTCTGGACTCGCTCCAACAGCTCCGTGTCCTTCCTGCGCTGAGGACTCCAGAGCTGGATGCAGAACTCCAGATGGGGTCTCACCAGAGCGCAGCTGAGGGGCAGAACCCCCTCCCTCACCCCTGTTTGTCCCACTGCTTTGGACACAGCCCAGGACGTAAGTGGCTTAGTGAAACGCAGAGAGTTTGCACTGTGACAGCCACATCCCAGATTCAGACACAAGCAGCTAGGGGGATTTTCACTGGTTTTGAGAAACCATTCGCAAACCTCAGCCCTAGCTGGGTCCTGGATCGGAACCGAGATGGCTTTGTCATCTGGTTGTCATGGTCCCTCCTCGCCAAGGATGCGCTGCAGCAGCAGATGGAAAATCCCATGAGATTTCTGGGTGCAACTGCCAGCAAATCAGCCCAGCAGGAACCCTCCAGGTGTCGGTGCAGTTTTCTGGAGGCAGATGTTTGCTTACACATCCCCTGGGCATCAGGAGTGGGCTCCTGCCTGCCTGGCTGGGTTTGTTCTTTCCATTTAAAACAAAAACAAAACCAGCCCAGGTACTTGAAAGAGCGCAGGGGAGTTAACAAAACACAAAAAAACTCTGATGTGATTTAAGGCGTTTCGATTCTCTGAACATCACAGGGGGTGAAACCTGCCCCTTCACGCCGCAGCGGTGCTGGGGTGCATGGCCACCGTGGGGGACAACGTTCTAGGGGAATGACCACTGCCACTCTGGAACCTGGACACAAGAATTACACAGGACTTCTGTCCCTACCTCTGGGCTTAGGATGGGATGGCTACCAGCCCCTCCTGGCAGGCACTATCATCCCACCCCATCCCAACCCATCCCATCCCATCCCGTCCCATCCTACCCCATCCCATCCCATCCCATCCCATCACACCCCACCCCATCCCATCCCATCCCATCCCATCCTTTTTCCTTCTGCTCATCCGCCAGGGGGATGACACCACGCGATAATGTTACCGGTTGAAAAAAAAATGACAACAAATTAAGTGTCTCACCCCAACTGAAAGTAAATCCCCCACTCGGTGACTGTGCTGTGGAACAATAATAGTAATAACAGCAGTAAAAATAACAATAATGATGATACTGTAAAGTTGCTGACTTGTTCAGGGAGAGCTTTCTCCCGTGGTTTCTCAGCGACTGCTGAGGCTACACGCTTGCAGACTACACCAAGAGAAGATCTTCTAACATGTCAGACGTAGCCGTGCCCAAGCACGAGCCACCGGCTAATTAACAGATAAGATGATACATTCAGGGATCACAATTTGTAATAGTTATCATCATTCTTGTGAACGTGTTTTCCTGCTAGGGTGAAATCCTTTGATATTTATACGGATGTCAAGCTTGTTGGGGCTCTCTCCCATCCCTCCCCACTGCGACCCCCAAAATCACTGGGGACCCTGGGTGGGAGCGAGGAGCACTGCCTGCTGCCCAGCCCAGAGCTGACCCCGTACCATCCTAATCAGGGCTCACATTTCTTTCCCATGATAAACGGCTCTCTGGAGGACGGGGAGGGAAGATAATCCCCTCCAGAGCAGAGCCGAAGGGATGCTCTGTTGACGCCCTGCAGCTGTAAGGTGATAGCAGCTTTCCTTGTTGCTCACTTTCAAGGGTGACGTGTTTACAAAGAATGCTACAGCTGCTAATCCTGGATGATACCCTGTGTCTGCCTGGGAGAAATCCTAATTTTCTTGATAGGAGGAATTAGTTCCTTTAATACTTAATGCCCCTTTTTTTCCTCTGAAAGCAAGCAAGCGTTATTGTGCAGAGCGGAATAAACATTTTAATTAAAATGTGGAATTTATCTTCCAGCCGAATTCGTACGAGCCCCCGACGATACGTCAAGCTCCGCTTTCCCAGTTTGAATCTTTCTCTGATCTCTTAATGCGAATGGCTGAATTAAAACCTGGGCTTGGTGGATTTGCATATAATTAGAGAGCAAGGGAAATTAATAGGGAATTGAATGGCTTTCTCCTCTGCCCATCTGATGTTTTTACCAGATTAAAAAGAGTTGATTTTTTTAATGAATGTAAAAATGTATTAAATATTATTTAACCTTTTTTATTTTTGCTGGGGGGAGGGAAGCAGACAGACTAAAGAAACAAACTTATGCATATGGTAATGAATGTCTCCTATCGTGGGAAGCAAATATCATTGTAATTAGGATTAGAAAGGAATCCTAATTAATCTTGTCCTGCCACTTGACTTCTAGAAGTTCCTTAAATGTTACCTCCAGTGAGATGTAAAACAAGGAGCAGTTTAAGGGCTTGCCAGCTAATCCCTGCACAGAGCGGTGAGGAGCAGCTCGGGCTGTGGTCATCAGCGGCATGGGGTGAAGGCTCCACATGCCTCCTGGACCAGGGCCACCAGATTTGGGACTGAGTGGCCTGATCCTGGCAGTGAGCAGGTTCACACTGAAAGGGAATACGCAGCTCTGCAGCCTAAATTTTCCAATTCCCCATAATGCACTAGGTAACGAGAGAGCAGGTTGAGAGGGATGGGATGCACCAAGCACCACAGCAAAGCCTGACTCACGCAGGGAGCTTTTCAGATCTTTTACCATGTTTTTCTTTCCACTATTGTCAAAATAATCTATTTAGCAATACTTTTTGGGCTTGTTTGTAGGATGGGAGTCAAGGGAAGGGATGGGAATAAATGTGGCAACTCCAGCCCTGTGCCATTCCCACCTCCTGCCTTGATTCCATCTTCTCCACACTCGTGATGATAAAGATTACCAACCGTGCTGGTATTAAGTCATACATATTTTAACTGGGCTCTTGTCATGTGTCATCTAATCCTGTTTTTCAGGTATTGAGATTCATAGATTTAATTGCATAAGATTTTACTACGGGAGTGGATTGTCATGAGATGATTTTCATCTTTGGGTCTGAGTACGGGAAGCAGCGTTGAGGGAGCTGGTTGCCAAAGTTCAGACCCTGGCTGCAAGTCTCGTTTTCTAAATACAGCCCAAGGAGGTGCTGTAGCAGAGGATTAGAACTTGGACTAGCAATGAAACACAGAAAATGTTGCGCTTTATGCTAAGTAATAAATTATAAATGAACCCTGCTATGGCCAGGTTGGCTTTTCAGCATATTTCTTGAGCTCCAGTAAGTTTTTGGCTATGGCTTTATGAGAGTGACTGGGAATAACAGCCTGGGAATAACACAGTTAGTACATGAAAAATATTTACTTCAAAACCAGGGACCACACAAAACGTGCTTGGTCTTGGATTTCGCGTTAACCCAGGCTGATGAAAAGTTCACAAGGCAGAACTGATCAAAGGCTTCACGTTGAAAAAATGAGAAAGTCACAACTTCATATGGTTTTGATGAGAAAAATAATTGATGAAACTTTGCTCTTTCAACTTGGTTTTGCTTTGAGTTTGGGGTTCATCTGAATAGAAGAAGCCATGGGTGCAAACCCATGAGGGCTGGAATCTTAGCACAGTTTTAATGATCTGATTCTTACTATGGGAGCTTACTACTTGTTCCAGGACTGCACGGGGTCAGGAATTTTAAGCAACATTACTTATTTTTGTCAGAAAAGACAAACAACGGGCACCACAACTCTTTGTAGGTGTTTTGCTGGGAGAAGTTTACGTCCAGGACAGACCTTTGAGCCACCTCCTGGTTGAAGCACTTGCCTTCTGAGAGGCAGAAGACCCATATGCAAGCCATGCTCATCCTGAATGTTTATTTTCAAGCTAAAAGAGTTGGGGTCCTTGCACTTGGAGAAGACTCCGAGGAGACCTCATTGTGGCCTTTCAATACTTAAAAGGGTCTTTAAAGAAAGGTGGGGAAAACTTCAGCAGGGCCTGTAGCAATAGGACAAGGGGTAATGGCTTTAAACTAGAAGAGAAGAAATTTACACTGGATATTAGGAAGAAATTTGTTTTGCTGAGGGTACCACTGGCCCAGGTTGCCCAGGGAGGTGACAGATGCCCCATCCCTGGAAACATTCAAGGTCATGTTGGATGGGGCTTTGAGGAACCCAATAGAGTTAAAGATGTCCTTGCTTACTGCAGTGGGGTTGGACTAGACGCACTTCATGGTCCCTTCCAATCCAAACCATTCTATGATTGCAACAGCAATCTTCTGCTGGACTGTGGTGCTTTAAGTGAACCACACTGGCTGATCTCAAAAAAGGTCCTGGTGGTCCGACCCTGACTGGGGAGGGCAGCCCAGCTGTGGCGGCTGGTAGAACGTGCCCATTCCCACCACCACAAATTTGAGATACCATGATTTCATGCAGGTGGCAAAGAGGAAAAATGTTAAGATGTCAGCTTTTCTGGCTGAGGTCAGACTTGTTTTCCAAAACAGCTTGCCCTGGGAGCTCGCCCTGCCCCGTGGTCAGCTGTGACACGGGACTCCATGAAAAAAGTTTTCCAGAAATGTTAAACAAAGCAGAACTGAGCAAACAGAAGGGTGTGTAATGCAGCCGTCCCACGCCGGGTGGGGACCAGGGCTGCTGAACTGCAAGCAGGCGGCTGCATCCCAGCACATCCCCAAACACCGGTGGCCACTGGGCTCTGCGAGGGCTACCTCTGCCCGCACCACGAGACCCCACGATGCCACCGCGCAAGACGCTGGTGCCAAATGTCCCCAAGGCAGGTGATTGCCTTCCTTTAGGCAGCTCATTTTGGGGGGTTTGCTGGGAAGTGGATGGTGGTTTCTTAGCTTCCCCTGGGGTCACAGGAAAGCGTGGGGCCGTCAGCCCTCTTTGATGCAAGAAAAACCTTGGGGTTTCCAGGGAGGCATTTGCTGAACTTGCTGATTTGGGTTCTATTCTATGCCTGCTGCTGCCGTGAAGCACAAACTGATTCACTACAATTGCTGCAGTGTTTATATGAATTTAGATGAAACCAAGAAGAAAAAGAATTCAAGAAGGAAGAAGAGATGATAACCCAGGTTACCACCACTATATCAAGCTTCCGTCAGAGATCTTTTCCAGACAATTCACTAACTTAACCCACTACCAGGGATCAGCTATTGAACTGTGGGTCATTCTGTAACAAAGACTGTTTTTTTTAAACTTAACTTTAACTCAATAACGTCCTCTGCTCCATTACAATAACCGACAGCAGTAGCTGCTGGATGACGAAACTGAGGTTACACAGCACATCAATTATACTAAAAAAATATATCTACCACACCTACACGCACACAACCTCCACATGCCTACAGTGCAATTTTTTAGCTTAGGTATTATTTAGGGCCTGAGCTGGAAGTCCTTGTATGCCACATCTGCTTTCTGAAAGTCTGTGAAAGAAAAACTTCTCTTGCTATCAGGACAATGAGCCACAGGCAAAAAAAATTCCTTGCCTCAGGACATTACTAGAGGATCAAATCCTACACTAGCATTTCATTTTTGAAAATAAAAGTGCTCTCCATAACCAGTGGATTGTACATTTGCTGAAAAATCCAATTAAAACACTATTTCCATTGGGTTAGGATTTACACTTTTCCCTGCAACATTTGCATTTAAAAAATAAACCCACCCATCTTGTGGCCATCACCTAAGCTCCTTAGAATGCAAAAGGTAAAACCCATATTGATTATAAAGGATTACACTTTTTTACACCTCTCTTATTTTTAACTGAGGAGCTACACAGAGAAAGCAATTTCATCTTAAAATACATGCTTAACGTAATATCCTCCCTTTCATTTTTTTGGCTGGCTCTCTCCACTGTTTCAGGATATAAAGCAGCCTGGGACTTTCTGAAGAAATAAATCCCCAAACGCAGGCAAGCCCCAGCTGATGGGATTTAGAAGGAAACTGCATCTCAGAACAGGCAAATCCATACATCCCCAGTTCAGGTGTTTGTAGGCGACCCTCCCAAGGGCAGAATGAAGCTCCTCTATGCCCAGGTTGCTGCTCCCCAGCCTGCACTCACATCTCTGCAGCGACAGGCCACACCACATCTCCAAATCTCTTTTAGGAGGAGAGTAACAACTGAGACATTAGATTTATAGGACAGAAAATAAGATTCAATCCATGTCAAAGTCAATGGAAGTTTTCCTACTGATTTCTCTCACCTAAGGCCAAAGATGTGCCATTATCTCCAGTGCTGGCATGCATTCATTCAGGTTTTGAGAGACTGTAAAAGTGGGAAATGCTCTACCTCCCTGTGTGGGGAGACCTCAGGTGTTTTATCTGTTGGGTTTTCTCTCTGTAAGTGTGCACGAACAACACACGGTGCTTTTAGCCTGTCAGGGACACCGATTCTGCAACGCTGTGCATGGTGTATAGAGAAGAAAATCACTTTTCAACTGCAAATTTAACAACAGCAGGAAATTTTAGTCTGTTGAGATCTGCAATGTTTTAGCACCTCTGCTTCGACTCCAATTTACTCATTTCAGAAACCCGCTTCACTTCCCGGCTGCACTCCTCGGTACGAGGAGGCACCTGCCCGTGCCAGCTCTGCAGCTGCAGGTGCCCCGCGCAACGTTCCCAGCTCCGGCTCAGCGGCAGAACCACAGCAGAATCACCTCAGTCCTAGTTCCCAGCCCCACCACATGAAAGGTGTTGGCTCTCGGAGGGGCTGCGTGCTGCGCAAAGGCCACAGCGCATCATCACCGGTTACCTCCGGCGCTCGGGGTTCCTGCGAGAGCCACCCTCACCAGCCTCCCGCAGCTTCCCACAAGACAAATACTTGTTTGTTGTGTTACAAAGAGATGGTGACACGGCCCCCAAAACATTGCCTTGAGTCGATCTCTCTTATCTTAACATCTCTCTGCCTCAGCACGACTGTTTCGTATTCGTACCGGGCTATATTCAGAGCAAGAGTTTAACAGCAATTGCATTTCTTAACTGTAAAGAGTTTTTAGGGTGGAGACCTGTTATCTCCTGCATCTGAACAAGATCTAGCTCAGCAGACTCACTTCTGGTTGTCATCTTCATGCAAACAGTAAATATTGCTTATAACGGGAGATTTTACATAAAATATTGCTATACATTTTATACACTAGTGTAATAATGACTACCAGCTTCTGACCAAGCTCTCACATTGAGCTCAATGGTGTTTCCCTGTCTGTTTCCTGACCCCAGGGAGAGATGAGGAGTGGAGAAATTACTGAGGAATAGAGGCTAATGAGCATTTTTCATTATTTTGTCTTTATGATAGTGAATTTTGCCAGTGATTTCAACAGCAGCATCGTCTGGCACTCTATAGCCTTTAGTGTAGAAAGGTATGAGGCTTAGAAAGGAGGTTGTGGAGAGGAGGGTGCTGGGCTCTTCTCCCAAGTGACAGGGGACAGGACGAGAGGGAATGGCCTCAAGCTCCGCCAGGGGAGGTTTAGGCTGGACATTAGGAAAAAATTCTTCACAGAAAGGGTCATTGGGCACTGGCAGAGGCTGCCCAGGGAGGGGGTTGAGTCACCTTCCCTGGAGGTGTTTAAGGCACAGGTGGATGAGGTGCTAAGGGGCATGGGTTAGTGATTGATGGGAATGGTTGGACTCGATGATCCGGTGGGTCTCTTCCAACCTGGTTATTCTATGATTCTATGATTCTATACAGACATGTCAAGGCAAACACATGCACAAACACACATGTCAAGGCTGTCCCATGGCCACCATTCCTCCATCCCAGTAAGAGCTACAGCACCTCTCCAGTTTGCAGGTAGCGGTTTCGCGCAGACAAGCCTCACACCCTGTGATCCACATGCTGGAGAAGATGCGATACTGGCACAGAGATGCTCAGCCAAACCATTCAGTGGGCTCGTTTCCGTACGACTGCAGCATCGCAGCCTGACTGTGTGCTGGGAACCACGCTTCCCAGGCTAACAGAAAACGTGCAGCTGGTGTAACCATGACCCACCCCCCTCAGGCACCCCAGACCGGCTGCACATGCTGTATCTGCAGGGCACCTGCACCGAGGAAGTAGGAAATAATTTTTGAACCAGTGAGAAAACGGCAATAAATCACCTGCTGCTTACAGACAAGGCGCGGTGACCCCCGGCAGCACAATTCCAGTGCAGCGTTTAACACAACCCCGTATCAGCAGGTGACACGAAGACAAGGTCTCAATGGCCCATTGCCACCTGGCACTGCCACATGGGAAAGGACAGCACGTCATTGCCGGGGCAGGTCTGGGATGACGGTGCCGGGCACAGATCTGGGGATGGAGCAGCCAGCGGGTGCTTTGGCCACGAGACCAAATTCCTGCTGAGGCTTCACCAACATTGACACGACTGCAACAAGGGGACGTGCACAAACTTCCAGGTCCCGGAGACCCAAGGAGGTAACAAAGAAGGGAAGCTGAGATAACATGTCCTGGCACTGAGTCACTCCTCTAATCAACACCCCAGCTCCCATGGCCCTGCGTGCTGCTGGCCTCGAGCCCCCGATTCGCCTCGGAGGGGTCAGCGTGGGCGGCAGCACCAGCCCATGGGGTACAGAGCACAATCTGGGAACATCCCAGCTGGCAAGGAGGGAGGAAAATGTGCCATGCCGGCTGTAGGCACCAGCACGCTCACCCCATCACTCCCCAAGCATTGCTCCCTAGGTAATGTGAAGCAGAGGGGAAGCTCCCCTCGTTAATCCTTGTGCTCGTTAGGTTATCAGGACCCAACTATGCCCATTAAACACAATCTGTTTGCAAGTTCCTTTTAAAAAAAAAGTATTAATATTTTAAATTATTTTAATTTGCACTTGGGACTAATAAATCATAATTATTCAGCAGAAAACAAATTGTAGTGTGGAATTTAATCCCTCCTATCTACTCTATCTACTATAAACTAGCTACCAGTGATCTAAGAACGAGCTACCTGGCAATCAGAGATTACGCGAGTTATTTTTTCATTTCCATTTTCCACCGGCTGTTATCTGAACACCTGCAGTGCCTCCGTTCTCACCCAACATGTCCTAAGCTGTGCTGGCTGCAATGACATCTGCTGGTGGTTACAAACCTTCTCAGCTGGCCCAGGGATTTTTATTCACCATAGTAAAAGCAGCAGCCATGTACTCCGGCATTTCTGCTTCTGTTGTTTGGGTTTCTTTTTCCCAGCTCAGTACGGAGCTACGGGATGGTATTTATGTCAAAAGGAACAACCACACTACATTTAACAAGAGGTAAAACCCACCCCAGCAGTCCACGGAGCACAATGCTGCTCTGAAACTTCTCAGTGGTTTCTCTAAGAAGCCCGTGTGCCACAGTTAAAAAAGGAAGGGGCGGGTTTCACCGGAATGGAAGAGTCGGTGTAATTATAAGTTACAGGATCGTGGCAAATCCAGAGCAAAGAAAGGCATTCCTAGTGGCAGATCTCCAGCAGTTTCAGGGAAAGATAACCTCAGTTCTGACTCTGGGTGGCAAAGACGTGCGCTGGACACAACGACAAAGGACCACACAGACTTGACTTTTGTAGGAATCCTGAGCCCAAAGACCAGAAACCATTTTCCTTTTTATTGCTCTGGGGACCTGCTAATGCACATCCCTACCTGGCAGTGAGGCCACAGCAACCCCAGTGCTGCTAGCAGGAGTGGCTGCCCCATCCCTGGAGGTGCCCAAGGCCAGGTTGGATGGGGCTTGGAGCCCCTGATCCAGTGGGAGGTGTCCCTGCCCATGGCAGGGGGTTGGAACTGGATGGGCTTCGAGGTCCCTTCCAACCCAAAGCACTCCGTGATTCCCTGATTTCAAAACCCAGAGGCACACTGCAGATGCCAATACAGAAAGGAATTTGTCATGAACAATCTTTCAAACTGGCCAGCAGTCACGGAGGGCAGCGTTGGATGGTGTCTTTTTGCTGAGACTGAATTCCTCATCCTTCACCACAGACGTGAACGCTGATTACAACACCCCTGCCCCGACCAGGCTAAGACAGCTGGCACCTAGGACACACATAAGGAAGTATTTACAGTCAGCCCCGTTGCTTGAGATTCTTTGCTAGAAGGTATATTGCTAGAAGAAAAAAACTGCAATAGCATTTTTTAAATGTCTACAAAAAGTCCCCAGAGTAGGAAGAAAGGGACACGGCCTGATACCACAACTACTCTACATAAGGGAAACGCTTCCCATCACCACTTACTACGTGGGATGAGACCCCTCTCTTATAGGATACTGCAGTCAGTTAAGTGTAATATAAATTCTGGAGATAGTCACTTAACAGCTTTAATGGGAGGGGGCTGCAGGCAAATTTCTTGCAGGAATTTCTTGCTTCTCAGTCCAGCAGCCACCCCACCCCACGATGTGACCCAGCCTGTGGACTCCTGGGCGATGCAAGCAGCGAGACGATGGGTGAGATCAGGGCACGATGGAGGCTGAGGGACACGAGAGGTCTGTTAAATTCTGTGTGGTACCAGACCCTGCGCCTGGGAGCTTTGAAGAGCCCGATTTCTAAAATCGAAAGAAATGAATATAAAATAATTAAGTAACTCCAATGGCAGCCAAGAGACTGCTCACCTAGCATTTTCCCACCTCGGGCAGGAGCTCTGATTAATACTAATTAGCTTATCTTCCCATTAGATCCTGATGATTCATCACTTACTACCCCAGGAATTATGACGCACTGGGGAGAGATATATTTGTAGATTCCATGGGTGTATGCCACGTCTGGAACACTTAAATGATTTTGGCATGAAAAGGGACCAACCACAAGCCCAGCTAATCAAACCAGCATTTCTCAACCTACACCTTCCAGTAGTTATAAAAAAGATTCAGAGCAAAGACAAGACTATGGCACTGAAGACAAATTTATCTGCCTCATCGGTGGTGTACAATCTTTGCAGAACAAAGGGCTTTATCGGCAACCTGCCAGGAGCCTGTGGCTGCTCCTCGTTTGCATATAAATTTAAAAAGAATTTTAATAAGTGTTAAATGCACATGATTATTTTTTATTTATAGCTGAAAGTAGGTGTATGCAGCGTGTTATAAAACAGAGAGAAAAGAAAAAAGTACCTTTGGAAGTCTGAATGGAAATCAATGGAAAAACTTGTGACTGCTTCTCTGAACTAACTTCTGAGTACGCGGCTTTATTCTCTCATGGCCATGGGCACAGTGGGAACGGGTTTGAATAGGAGCCTCCACCTTTCAGACGTGATGCGCCAAATGAGAAGGGATGTGCTCACAGATGTGCGCAGCCCCCGGGGGAGGCGTGCAGATGGCTGCCCTCCCCCGTGCTGCTGGGCGACTGTCACTCAGCACAGGCTTGGGAATGGAGTGGTGTATCCTCACGCAGCTTTGATTGGGGTGGCATCACGGGGGAGTGCTCTTTGGGGTGGACTTTGGTCTCGAGTTGCTTCACATTCAGTCATGAGCAAGCATGCAAACAGCCTGGAGCCTCCCTTCGACAGTTTTTGCACTGCTCAGTACTTAAATCCCAAACTCTATTTTTATATGTAAACTAGGAGTAGCTGTAATACTCCTTCCAATTGAAATGAAATATCCTATCCTATCCTATCCTATCCTATCCCATCCCAACCCATCCCAACCACTCTACTCTGTTTTACCCTGCTCTACCCTATTCTGTTCCTATTTCTTGAGCATTTCTCACCAAGCTGTAAAGGAGGGAAGGTCGTTCCCTCAGGACTTGCCACCTACCTGCATATGTTGTAAGCAGGATAAGGAAAAAAAAAGTGATTTTTTCAGTGGGGGCTGAAGGCTCAGCTGTCTTTCAAAAGTGATGTGGAGTCATGAAACAGAAGAGATCAAAGATTTACTTGCGAACTTTAGAGCTATTATTGGATACAGTATCTTTACAATCAAAGCATCTTTACCTCTTCTGGAATTCAGAAGAATTTCCTCAGAAACAGATCTTTGCACCACTGCTGAGCTGCAGTCCATCAAAGCACCTTATTTACAGGAGGTTAACTAAGGAAACTGTTCTCGCCCAGTCATCTCACAGTGATGACATCAGATACTTTTCCTTGAAGCCTGTTTTTTTCCAAGGAAGTCTTTTGTCAGCCCGTGCACCTGTGTGACAGCAGGTAAGGAAATCTGGGACAGGACGCTTCCTGGTCCACTTGCTTGGGAAAGCAGCACCCTTGACCGGAGACATTCCACATCATCAGCACTCTCCCATTTTTTCCTGGCTTATGGCTCCAGTGAAACATGAGCCTAAACTAAACCCTAAACTTAATGTGGAAGATGATTTTAACCCCAGACCCGATGCCAGTCCCAGCTCAAGGGACCTCAGCATGGTTTCTATCAAAAAAAAAGCACAGTAGCAGCCCCATCTGGATCCCATTTTAAGGCAGGTTGAATATAGCTTTATGGCTTGGGTGAGAGCTTTGGTTAGGGTTAGTATTTGCAAGGGGAAGGCAATGGTGTTGAGGTTGCAGTAGGCGTTAGGATTTTGAGCCAGGGTGAACAGATGAAGTAAGGTCATGAGAAGGTTCAGCGCAGGTTGATGAGCAAAGTAAGGGGAGAAGACATGATGCTCTTTGAGACCAGCCTCTTCTGGAACTGGCATTGGCTGTGTGAGTTTGAGAAGGATCAGAATTGCAGTTTTATCGAAAGAAATGATGGGATAGGATAATAAAGGGATTTGGTGGAGACAGCACCAAAACTGAAAGCTCATGTTAACTAAATCCATGACTCTTTTGATATCTGGGGTCACTAGGAACACGGGAGGAGTGAAAGGGCTTAGGCTGCGGTAAGGGTTAGCGTGTGAGTCCAGCAGATGGACTGAATGTGCTGCCACACCTGAAGCCATTATTAATCTTGGGGTGTATTTAGTTTGGGAACAGGGAGACATTCCTAGGGCTGGGCTGACAATGAGTGTAGGGTTAGGGCTTGAACTGGGAGAAACCACTGAGACTGCCCTACAGAGGAGGTCACGGAAGTGACCTGAGAAACACTGAGTGCCCCTGGGCCATGCTGCCAACCGCTGCCAGCACGGCACTGATGACCAAGGCTCAAGGTATTGGGTAAAGCTCAGAGGAAAAATGCCAACTGAACAGTGTATTATGGGAACTCAGAAGCAGCTACGCTCTCTCATGGCTTTTCTCAGCCAAATCTTAATCCTAAAATTTTTCCTTACTCCCCAGTCCCTCCTGGCAGCCCTAAATCCCTATGCTGATGAGCGCTTTGTCTGGTCCCTGAGCTCACTTCCACCTGTAGCTTGTGCTCATTTCATTCATAGGTCTCTACCAGCACAAACCTTAACCCTAACACATCTCATCCTAACTCAAAACCAGATATAATTTTTTTGCTAAATTGTACATTCAAGAAAAATCCTCACAAAATTGTTGCCATGTGACCTGTCTTGGCTCTCCCAGTTGTGGTTGATGTTCTGTATTCAGCTCACTGTGCATCTCTGCACCAACGAAGAATACAAGGAGTAAAGGAGAATGAGAAACTACACATGAAATCTGTTTCCTCTGGGGCAGATGGACTGAGCATGTTATGTTACAGATTGTAAACCTTCAACACCACAGACGGAATCAAAAGTAAAAGCAATTACAAATGTGGAAGGCAATTTTCTCACCCACCCCATTAATGCATAATGATAAATACATCCAAGCGTCCTCTGCATAGCGTCCATACTGGGATATACCATTCATTTTTCCCAGTCCCAAAGCAGAAAATTTCCATTTTAAATTACGCACTGTAGATCTGGTCAACCACACTTTTCACCCTTACTTTTTGAGTAACAAACAATACCACCTCTAAGGCTGCAAACAAAAACGGTACGAGGAAATCACCCTACAGCAGCATGTGTGTGCGCGGCAGTGTTTATCCGTATTTGTCTACACGCACACCAAGGAAGTTAATTTTAGTTTCACATCTGAAATTCTTCACTGCTTGAGCTACATGGTCTCCTCTGCCTCCAGTCTGCGTGTAGCAAAGTTTGGGTGAAAAACACCATGTCTGTATTTTCCATGGTAAACCACAAGGGGTTTAAATTCACATCACTGTATTTGCAAACAAGCAACTTCTGCACGCACAGAATCCTGTTTCATTTGAAACCCTCACCCCCAAAGTGCCTTACGTTAGAGCGCGCTCAGAAAAAAAGAAAGTTAAATTCTCGACCACAAGCCAAAAAACTTCACGCTGGCCCCACTGTATCCTATGCACCATTAGCAAAAGAGGAACCTGGGTTTTGATTTCCATGCCAGGTTGTCTTTCTGGTCTGGCTAGGGTTGGTCTAGACTGTATTCTGAACAGCAGGAGAAGGTAATCCTTCACCTCCCTCCCCCTGTGCATCTCTGTGATAGCGGGTAAGCCCAGGCGTTCTCAGGCACAGGAGCAGGAATAATCACCCTCTAGGACCGCACATTAATTTGTTCTGCTCTGTTCCTGAATTCAGTCTCTCCACTTCAATTATCACTCTGGTTTTCCATCCAACCCACAGCATGAGATTTTGCAGGCTGGGTACTTCAGGCTCTGGGGCGCAGATCCCAATTCCCCATCTCTGCTCCTGGCTTCCCATGCTATGGGAGCCTTTTCTCTGCTCTGTACATTGGCTAAAGAATGGGAAGCAAAAGCAGGATTCTAAACCCACTCTCTACCATCCAGAGGCTGGATTATATTGCTCCCTTTTCAGCAGGTGCTTTAAACAGAAAGATTTGACTGAGGGAAAAGAAGGTGAGTCCATCTGTGAATGACCAGGTACTCTCATTAGCACTGGCTGCTAGTCTTCAGAAAGTTGCACCACTCAGTCTGGCTTGCCTACATTCTTCGTAGGTAATGTAATCCTCATTTAAGAGAGTTTGTGGCTATCCAACATCAGCTGTCACCTCCCTTCCACAAACAGCAGTGGAAGGTAGAAGTTGCAGAAATTAAGACCTTATTTTGGTCTTAACACGCTCTATAACACTACCCTGATAGAAGCGAACAAAAAACATGGGGACAAGTGAGCTGAAGTCCTTGTCCCAGCTCCTGCAGCATCAGCAGTGTGGCAGCTCCAGGCGGGGATGCCCAGCGTTCAGGGACAGGATGACTTTGGGATCCACCCGGCCCTCGCCACGGATCCAAGCACCTCCCTGCATGCTCCCTGTGAGTAATGAGCATTATACCCTGCCGACTCATCCATTACTCATGAGTAAATTCACGCTTGGTGGCTTGGAAACGAAACATAAAAACAGATTTTTATATAAATATCTACCTAAACATGTTGCTGAGATGATTAGCTTGGCTGAAAAGGAAAGTACGGTGCAAGGCCACCTTAGCACCCATTTGCCAGGAGGGCACAGGAGTTATTCCCAGCTTTTCCAAGGAGAGGCCCACCCGCTGCTGATGGATCATTTCCAGGCATCTCCACTCCTGCCTGTGATTACAGCAGCTCAAGCGTCTCCACTCCCTCTCTCCGGGCATGTTTTTGTAGCTGGGATCTCCACAGCTGGTGGTGGCCCCAGCACTTGAGGAAAACACTTCACCTGTGCTCTCTCCATCAGACAGCTGAGCTGACTCCCCCTCCTTTCAGCTGATTTTACTCATCCCCTTTGCAAGAGAAAATCCAAATCTCTGTGAACCTCTTGTTTAAGGGAGCAGGAGAGCAGAGATCAACATCCATCAGCTCTCAGCATGCTCTGCTCATCCTTTAAGAAGCAGAGTTTTAAAAAATACATCAGAGTAACAACATTTTGCTCCTTTTCTGCTCTCTCCTGATCTGATGCTCACAGAACGTGTTACATCTAAACCGAGCCCATCAATGGGCAGGGTGGTACAGCCTGGTGAATCACCCTAAATAGGACACTACGTCCTACAACCAAAGTAACAAACCCAAAGGCCATTTCTGCTGCACAGGGAAGTCAGGACATTCCACACACATGAAACACAGATATGGAAACAACTGATAAAACAATCTCTTCCATAAAGCCAATCAAGAATATGCTACACTACAATGCAGGGCAGTGGGTGGTGATGTGAAAACAGTAGAATCCTAGTGTGGTACCCAAGGATGCTGCTCTCCTTAGGCACTGACCTCATGTGCTCCCTGGGGAGTTTGGTACTCAGGATACTGGTATCACTGGCTTCATTCTCTGTTTTGGAAGCACCAGTGTGCTGCTGCACCTCCTCCCTTCATGTATGATCCACCTGCTGTCACTTTGCTAGGAATGGGAAAATGGAGAGGACAGAGTGGGCGAGGGACACACTCGGGCTCAGCACCAGGTGGCCCAGGGATGCAGGAGAAGAATGCACTGGACACATGGTCCTTCTGCACCAGGAAGATGCAAATAAACACCCCCACTGCCATCCTGACCTGTACCTTCCTCCAAAGGCAGAATTCCTCCAAGGACTGAGGAAACCCCACAGCATCAATAGGTTTCCTGGGAAGGCTGGAGGACAAAAAAGGCACCCGCCTCCATTTGAGACTCTAAAACCTTAGAGGCTTCTCTGCCAGCAGAACATCAAGGAAATAATACGGAGTGGTTTGTGGGATTGGGATAATTTTATGTAGAGGTATTTTGAAAAAGTAGGATCACCAGCATCTGGCAATAGAATGAGTCAAAGGTACATCCGAAATCCTCTTCATCTGCAGAAGAGGTGCCCTTACCCAAATGGTTAAAAGGAGAAACATTTATAGTTGTTTTCCAAAAGACACTGGTTAACCCTTTTTTCTTAATCCAGGTGGAATGGCTCCTAAAAATACCCAGATTGCTTTCCATGAGTGTCAGCTTGTGATTTCATGATGCAATTCCCAGCCTGAATTAAATGGCTGTTTTTTTAATGTTAGTCATGCAGCCTTCCTCTGGGATCTGAATGTCAAGCTGGGTCAAGCTCTCTCCTTCCTCCACCTGGTCACCCATTCTAAGGAATATATAGGTCAAATTCTACGCAGACACTGCTGTAAAGCTATTATTTCAAATTATATGCCAATTATGTATGTTGAATTTAGCAACTCTTCCTTTTAAAGGCAAGCTCTCTTGAGGACTTTAAAACTCTTGGTATCTGCAGTAAAATATTTTGCCTTAGAGTTGTCCTGAATCCAGATAGGGCCAGCAGTGAATGGAAGTTACCTTCTTCAAGGAGCTGTGTGGTGGCCTTTGAAAGCAATTTGTGATGCTCACAAAAACTCAGCCAACAGAAAATACTGGCACCACAATTACTCCTAATGCCAAGAGGGAGAGAACTGAATGGACAGAAAGAGTAATGACGAGTGCAATCTAAAAGAAGAGTTGTCGATCTAGAGCTTCCTACCTCTTTAGCAAGAACCTTTACATTCAACCATATAGAAAAATTGTACAGCGAAGAAAATTATGTTCACATGTAACTCAGGTGGAGCTGGAGAGGCTGGATTAGAGTTAGGATCTAAAGAAAACATTAAAGAATCCTTGTTTTGCATAGGGCAGTACACATGAAAAAACCACCTAAAGCACAGAAATAAGCATAAGTCATTTTCTTTTACCTAATCTGGTCATCTGCAAAGAGACCTGGATAGCATTACACACACGGCGAACCACCGATGTAAGAACCCGAGCACAGCCAGTGATTTGAACAATTAAATGAAGAAATTCAAGCAGAATGAGATGAAGATGAAAGAGAATTTCTGAATGACGCCGTTTGGAGTTGTTTTGCAGGCCTTTGCAGCATCACGTATTCTTTGGCTCCAATGGCAGAACACGAGATTTTACCGCTTGTGTGTTTTTCCTTCATAAACTCGACATTAGAGATTTTTGGGTTAATTAACTAGAACTAATTCTCTTTTATTGTTGAAGCACAATACTGACAAAATAACAGAAATCTGTGATTGAGCAAGAAAAAACCCATCTGAAATGCAGACAGAGTCAAAAACAGGGGCAAGGGCGCCCCTGACTTACAAAGCAAGATTCCCTTTAGTTTGATGATTTGACTGCCCTGCACTTAGAGATTACAAGCTCCTGGTGAATCTGGAGATCACAGCGTAAGCCCTGCCAGCTCCCAGACCACATGAATAGTGCCTTAGGATTTTCAAATTCAAAGCATGCAAGAAAAATGATCCCTTTTGATACCACGGACGTCCTAAAAATGTCTTCAGGACTACGATTTATCTTTCACTGCTCTGTCTGTGGATGACGTCTCCTCCCACGTGTCCGTGGCCAACGTCTGGAGGAGCCTTAGCCCGTTGCAGTGATGAGGAGCACCAGGGTTATCACCTGGCAACTTTCTGGATGTGTAATGATAAAGAAACCAATGATGGTGCTTGGGGCAGGGTTTTTTCAATGCCTGTCAGAGGCTGAGGAGTTGGACATGTGAGCAAGTGGAGAATTCATGAACTAATCTAGCAAATAAAAGGAAGTTTGACAGGCTTTGAGGTAAAGTCAGTTAAAGTAATGGTATAGCAATGAGGTGAAATAACTGAAGATATGAACCCCACATCATCCTAATCTCTGTTTCATCAACTGCAGTGAAAGAGGCTGAGGAAAAAAGTGTATGTTTCTTTCTGTCAAAACCATAAATTTTTTGAGTCTAGATTGCTGGCAACGCATCACTGGAAATGTTGCATCCCACAGGGAGCTGACCTGCTGGTATATCCTTCAGTTTATCATAGATTTTGAAAATTTATGAAAACCTGTGCTCAAGAAAGGCACAGGAGCAGTTCTTATTGAAATTCAACAGGATTTATGCAGCAGAGACCTCAACGAAGCTTTTATGTAGCAAACCAAAAATAAAATTACAAACTAAGTCCTTGATCTTGCATGTATAAATCCAACAATTTCAAATACAAATATATACAAGTAATTCTAAGCACAAATTGTTAGGCTGGTTTTGACAAGACCATCCATTTATGTCAAACCATTTATCTACGTGAGCATTTGCAGGACCTTGCCCACAGTAAGGACTTAGGGAACATTGCTCATGGAAGAGGCAGTAACCACCACTACAGCAACACGAGGCATCTATGGCCAAAAATTTTTAGTGTCCATACAAATCAGATAAGACCTGAGTTTTTAATAAACAAAACTATAGGTTGTGCTGCTTGGATTTTGGTCATCTCTCTGTGGGACCCTTAACCACTGATGGTGAAGCTGCACTAGCTCAAACCTCTCTGGCAGCCAGGTTGTGCACTGTAAGCCACAGCTTGTACCACAAGCTTGTCCCTGATAGCCTGCACTCATTATTTAAGAGAATTACAGAACTGAAAAGGGATTAAACCAATAAAATACGCAGATGTTAAACAGCTGCCTTCAGAATTTTATCTAAAAACCTACACTATTTTTAAAGAACGATACCCTTTGTGATGAGCATGTTAATTGTGGTATGGAAAGGAGTGAAAAATTATATCTCTGTATTGTATTAGAGAATTGCACTCCCTGCCACAGAAAGACACACCATAAAAAGACGATTTTAGAACCTCTAGGTATCTTGCAGATGGGCACGTCCTACCTGAAAGTAAGTTTCTGAGGAATCTGAGGACACGGGAATCACTTCATAAGCAAAAAGAATAGCCAAAAAGTAGGAAGAGCTTCTGGCGGAGAGAAAGAGCCAAAGTGGATCACACAAACCAAAGGAAAACACAGAGTCCTGGGATAACGAAGACTTCAGGGCTGTCCCGGCTGCTGACAGTAGGCAGCCTGTGCCCATGCCAACTCACACCAGCTGAACGTCCAGCCCTAGCTACAAGGGCAGGTATCTGAGGATGTCATATCGCAGCTTTGAAGCTAAAGAAAACAGATTAACCACCAGCAAAGAGATCATTTTTGCCACTAATGTGTTTTCCAAGTGCAGGATACCACACTCACAGCTTCTGCCTCTACTTGTCATTTTGTGTGCATAGCAGCAAATCCCATTCTTTGCCGATGAGATAAAGCCCTTCCACGCAGCGCTTGTTCTAAAGGCAAATTGTAAATGTATAATTTATTTATGTACATTAGAAACTAGCTAATTTGCACTAGTGACTAGATACCCTATTGGAGGTTTTCATATTTTATGAATCAGCAAGCTAGCTAATGAACAAACAATTAAGGAGCGAACAAAGAAATGCACTTCGTTTGTTACTTTTAGTGAGCTCTAATGTTATATTATATTAGTGAATATATTTGGTTCAAGTGATGCAGTCTAGACGCTAACCCACACCATGTGTTAAAATATTTTAGTGAAGAAGTGAAATGTCTGTGCAGGGTGTGATAATGAGAAGTGAGACAGGGCTGCCGGGCGCTTGTGTGAACCCAATGCTGGCGAGCAAGAGCCGCCGGTAGGCAGGGAATTTCTGTCTGATGGGAAGAGCAGACAACCAAAAAAAGAGGAATGCTGTCTTGAGAGTTCTGTGTTTTTATCCTGATACAGGGATGTGGGTCAACAACCATGCAGCTGTTATTTGCATGGAAAAAATCAACACATTTAGACAAGTACCTGGGGGTACTCATCCAGTACCTGAAGGGGCTACAATAAAGCTGGGGAGGGGCTGTTTACAAAGGATTGTAGTGATGGGACGAGGGGCAATGGGTATAAACATTAGAGGAGCAGATTTAGACTAGACATAAGGAGGAATTTCTTCACTATGAGAGTGGTGAGGCACTGGAACGGGTTGCCCAGAGCAGGGGTGGCTGCCCCATCCCTGGAGGGGTTCAAGGCCAGGTTGGATGGGGCTTGGAGCCCCTGATCCAGTGGGAGGTGTCCCTGCCCATCGCAGAGGGGTTGGAACTGAATAACCTTTAAGGTCCCTTCCAACCCAAACTATTCTATGATTCTGAAGCAGTTTGCACTGGGTGTTGCGCTGCCTGCGTAAACACGGATGCCGCTGTCGGCTGATGATGTGCAAGCGGCGGGAGGGCTACGACTCTCATCTCCCAGAAAAGAGGTGAAGGGAGGTGCTCCGGCAGCGCATCCCCCCTGCTTTCGGAGCAGCTCGTTCCTCTCCACCGCCGGCAGGAAGCGGGGGACATCTACACCCACTGTGCACCCCACAGCAAAGGCACCTTTTGCCTTCCGGTACGGCGCTCTGGCTGCACAGGCTTCACACGAGATGTGCCTGGCAACTCTGGAGAAGCTGGTGATGGGGCAACAGGGCCACCCCGACCCCGCTGCCAACAACCGAGGCCACGGGTGGGTGCTGGCGGCTCTGCTCTGCCACCAGCTCCCGCACCCGGAATATCCCATCCCGCAAACAAGGCTGGCAGCTCTGCGAGCTACCAGCAGCCACAGCTCGCTGGCTCTTTTTAGGGCAGCTGTAAAGCTGGTAAACACTTGGACTCGTCTGACAAAACATTTGAGCAGGAGGAAATGGGGTGTGTGCAGAAATACTCCATTACATATTGTAATGGCAGACATTAATTCAATGTTAATAACACTTTGCACTTTTCAATCACATATTCTAAAACCCTTTAGATAGGTGGGGAAGCATTTGGCTGATGATTACTGGGCAGAGCCCAAAGGTGTATTCTTCCCTTAGGCACGAGGAGATGAAGTGACTTGTCAGAGTGGCAGAGCTGGGAAGAGAATCTACATTTACCCATTTCCAGACCTACATTCCCATCTAGTTGCCAGAAAGAGGAGTTAATTTAAATATTACCGTTTGCTGACCTACTTACAAAGCTACCATCAAAACTTGGAAGCCGCGATCAAGTATACTCCCCTCTATACTTGGGCTTTTTTAGGATAACACTATCTTTGAAGTACGCCTTTCAGCTGCATTAAACAGACGGATCATTATTATTTGCTCCACTTTCTTAACAAGTCCCTGTTTGCTGCGCTTCAGCCACTGCAGAATTTGGATAGACTCTAGCTCAGCCTGGCAACCCTGAAAAACACCTTCCCAGTGCAGCGACTGCTCGCTGTTATTATCACCCTTTAGCCATCGTCCCGCCTTGCCCAGGGAGCTGGTGGCACCTAAAGACACGGCACCTGTGCAGAAAGAGCGGAGACGGCAATCGTGCGGGTACCTGCTCCTGTTTGTCCTCTTCCCCTTGGTTTTCTCTCTAAACAACCTTCTCCTTCCTCCGCCAGCTCATTTTTGGTACTCAGTGGGCCACTTTGTCACCTTTTATTGTCAGCCTTCCTCCCCTTCACCAAAACCCCAAACCCTTTCCTGCTTGCAGAGAGAACTACAGGCACAGCCAAATGTCAACAACCACTGTGTGCAGCATGAAAGAGAGACTCAAAACACACGCCGTCTCCTTCCCGGCGACCAGCTCACCATCACCGCTCTCCTCCTGCAGTTTCTCGGGTCCTGGTCCCCCCCAGCTCACCAGGCATCCCGGTGCTGGGCATGTCAAAACCCCACTGGAGGTGTGAGCTGCTGCACTGCATTAAAACGCTGATGGTGAAAACGAAAAATAAGAGGCCAGAGGAAATGGTCAGCGTGGTGCCCAGGGCTGAGGGTCACCCGGTGCTTCCTAAGTAGGTCACATCACATGCAAGGGCAATCACAGTTTTCTGACCCTGCTGTCACCGAGCTGTCCCAAAGCGCTTCCCTGGCCACGGCCATCCCGACCGCGCTCTGCTTGTCCCACACGCTGCCCCGCAGGGTGATGTGTGGAGCCAAAGCCGTAGAAGGTGGAAGGGGAAAATCCCGATTTCAATGACACTGGCTGTCCCTAGAAAATTCCACCCCGACAGAAACAGCATCCCCAGAGCTCTGCGTTTCCCTCTCTGTGCTCGCCTGGGTCGCCAGGAGCCGTTAGACGTCCCCAGCCTCGCTGTAACCTCACTCTCTACAAACTGTTTACAGACATTTTATCGAGGTGCACCAGGTGTGGATGCGGTTACCGGCTTTGAGACTGTTTACCTCATCCTCCTTTCTGCATCACATTGTCACCGACTGTACATAAAAAATCAGATAACAATGGTACTTCGGTCACAGGCAGCTCAGCCTCTGCACACTCGACGCACACAAGCACTGGAGGACGCGGTGCACGTACAGTCCTTGCAGCAAACCACACACGAGCTGCTGCAATCCAGTATCTGCCTTATCTCAGTTTTTGCTGAAGTAAATTACATTGAAATATTTTTTCCCCCCCTTTTCAAAGCTAATACACAAATGACAGGATGTTGTTGAAGGAACATATGAGCTTTCATAAGCTATTATTATTAGCACATGCGCATCTCTCCGCTGCTTTGATCTTACTGTAGGTTCGTGTTTATTCCTCCTGACTCCACACCAGCTGAACTCAAACCTGGTGTCTGCTCCGATAGAGATCACGAACAATTAAAGTTGGATTTGTTCGCCACAACACCGTGGAGCCAGAGCTATGGGATAATTACAAGGGTGACATTCAGCCCAATACACTATATATAGTTTTCCCAAAGTCTCTCGGCCGTGACAAGGTGTTTGCTGTAAAACGGAAGGGTGGCAATGTGTACTGAATAAGTGCTCTTTGATATTTTGCATGTAAGTTTGAGCGTGTTCAGGTTTTGTTTGCAGCGGAACCACTTCTTCCATTGTTTTCTGAGTAAGAAAAAAAAAACCCCAATGTTCAAAAAAGCCACTACAGGCTGCCTTAAAAATGGTGTAAAGGACACACAGCCATCTCAGGTGGTTTCAGTTACCAGAATAAGTTAATATATATTATCATATATGGGTTTTTTAAAACATCTGCTGGCAGCACAGTATCAATCCCACTGCAGAAAATTAATTCCTGGGTGTTCCTGCTTTGGTCATCAGGGGAATCGTTCTCAGAGTTTCAATCAGTTACACACTCACAACCTGACTGAAGGCGGTTGTAGAGACAATACTCAGGGAATGACTTGGTGGTGATGCACAGAAAGACAAAACTAACGACTCTCATTCCCTGGACTAAACGTGCAAAGCCAACAATTGGGAATGAGCAAGTGCCGTCCCCTGAGCAAGTCAGACTATTTGAAATGAAGTCTGGGAGACTCCAGTAGCCGACAGGATTTATTTGTGCCTGGCACTGCACAGGCTTACAGGACCAGAGCCCTTGCTGTAAAGCCAGCTGAAATTAACCCTTGGTACTGAGGTAAACGGACGGAATGAGTTAAAGAGAATGAAATAAGAGGAATGGGATAGGTGATTCTCCCTTCATGCCTGAGTTTGAATCTCAACCAAACATCAACAGGCCACCAAAGGGAATGAAATGCTGCTGAGAGGCCCCTGTTTGGAGGGGAAACTCGTCCATCCATCCTTCCCTGCTGCCACAGCGCATGTGCCCAGCTCCCCCTCCGCCATCCCCACATGGGAAATGGATATGCACCAAAAATACCCCTGCATGAAGGGTGCGTGTGGGTATTTATAATCCCCTGACCAGCTTATTAACCCCAGAAATGCCCCCCATGTTTGCAGCCCCGTTCACCCTGGTGGCCTGTGAGGGTTTGTGCTTGTGCAGAGCGATGCCACTAAAGGTTCAGGGAATGCCTCCAGGTCTGGAGGCGACACAGGAGGTGGCAGGTGGCTTACAGCGTTGGCACCGAGTCGCTGCCAAATCAGATGCTATCGAAGGGAGATTGGAGGCCACGTGATAGTAGCATCAGGAGGCTGGAAAGAGCTAAGTGGAAAATACATCAGGGAAAAACCATCAGGAAAAGAATCCTGAACGTTCTTGTGAAAATTCTGAGCTGATGAAAAATTTACTTATTCAACGAAGAGTGAAAACCACCAACGGAGCATGGGCAGTTTTCAAAAAACAGCGAAGACAAGAAGTTTGCAGAACTCTTAAAACTCCCCATCAGCCCTAGAGACTGTGGAAAAGGAATTGGGTATGGCAGCAATCACAGGAGACAGTGGCTGCCAGCGCTGCTGACAGATATTTACATCAGTGTCCTGCCAACAATACCATTACTGGATTATCAGGGCGGATTAAGCCTTTAGCCAATTACCCCGACAGGCAAATTGTAGATTGTCTAGACTTTTTCATGTTCAACAATATGCATGAAGTTTCTCTTTATCGCTACAGCATCACACGATGCTCTTGTAGGACATAATCCTGCGCTTCCCCGGGAGGTTCAGGTGAGCTGTGCCTGCAGCTCTGGGTTGACTTAGCATGGCCCTGCGCGCAGACAGATTTATTTCAGACGGGATTCTCATAAATTCAGAACGACTTCCAAATTTCTTGACTAGGAGATCAAAGAGGCAAGCATTTGCTTCATGCCATCTGTGGAGCTGCTCGACAGGGCAACGCAGTCTGGGGAGGGGGGAGGAGAAGGGAAAAAAGAAAGTCTCGGAGATTATGCCCTCAAAAACAAGCTCAAATGCCACCCTCACATTAAAAAGCACGGGTTGGCAGTAACAATTAATTTCTTAACTGAAACCCGCCCAACTGTGTCCAAGTGTTTTAATTTGCCTATTGCTACAATATGCAAGGGAGCTGGCAGTAATGGATTTGCAATTAAAACTAAAACTGGCAAAGAAATCGCAAAGCTGGCAAAAGAGCTAATCTGCAAGCCATGATCACAAGATTACAAAGTGTTTATGCACATGCTAATTACCCGAGCACGTAGCTGAGAATGACTTGTAGGAGAGAACACTGGGCTTGCGTGATCTAAAATCCCTGGATCCGCACGGCCAGCCCAGCCGACACCCAACCTTCTTCCCCCAGCTCCCGTGAGCTGGGAAGCACAGAGGGAATGGCCACAGTCCCTGCATGGAAGCAGGGAGGGGGACAAAGGACAGGCAGGCACGGTGTCCCTGGGGCTGTCCCACATCACAGCTGGGCAAGGACAGCAATCGCCTCTCAAGCAGGCAAATGCCAGTGGTCACTGGGAGCCACATCCTCTCCTGAAACAAGGAGCCATCAGTGCGAAGCAAAAAATCACCCTAATAAACCAGCACCAAGTTATTCACCATATGTGCTTTCATCCTGCAATCTCTTGGCTCTGAAAAACTCCAGCAGGTCCCTGGAGATCAGCGGGTTGCAGAGCATATGGCCCCACGCTGCAACCACCAAGGACAAGCCATGAGCACAAAAGCTTCACAAAGTACCTGCAAAGGAGAGGATAGGGATGGAGAAAGACTTAAAAGTGATCAAACGTCCATGAAAATAGCTCATAACAGAAAGTGGCAGTGGTCAGGGGCACCGTGAAGAACAATTTTGAACCACAGGAGAGAATTTCAAGGAGAAAACAGAGTGGAAGAGTAGTCCCAGAATAAAAGGCTGCTGGGAAAACTGAGATTCTTTAATATATAGGATTAAGGATTGCCAGTATCCTCAGGGAGGAAATGCAAATGGGGTTCAGACCATTTTTTCCATAAAAATTAGGAAGGAGAAAGAATAGACTTTGAAGTTCAACATGTGAGTAAATGAAAGCAACAGCAAAGGAGACACAAAGAGAAAGCAAGCCCTGGACGCCTAGAATTATGTCTTAAACACTTGGTAGTGAAAGACAGAACCTGAGGTGATGAGGAGACTTCCCTTCATGCCATGCACAGATCCCAGAAAATCTCTAGATTAGAAACTGCCTGAGAAAAAGGTATTGCACAACAAAGGTAGGATGGAGTACAGAATTCAAATGGGATTTTTTATGCCTTATTCAGTGAGTCTGGGATGACGAGGCTGTGAGGAGCACGTCAATGCCTATGCCAGGCTGCTCCTGGATGCGCAGAGCAGAGAAAGGATTTCTGGATAGGGCTCTCTGCTCTACGAAAGGATGGCTGGAGTTGGTGTGGAAGGAGGTAACAGTTAACAGACATCTGTGGAGAAGTCAGAAATCCAACAGAAACCTCTGCAGAGATTTGCAGGCTTGGTTGGGTTGATAGGGGCTGATCATTCCTGACATCCTCATGAAAGCCAGACAGTTAGTCCAGGCTACACAGATGAGGTGAAGGGCTGGAAAAACATCACAAGAGGGCACAGCAATAGCCATTGCTGGGTCTGGCAGAGGTGTGGATGGTCTTTGTGGTGACTTCTCAGAGGCATCAATAGCTTTGCTCAATTCTGATAGCCGGCTGAGATGGGCTATTTGTTTTTGGCTCATGGTCATTCCAACCTGTCTACTCAGGTAAGGCAGCTACAGAGTTCAACCCATCGAACCCATAGCCACGGAATGCTATGAGGCAGAAAACAGCATCCAACCACCACTAATGCAGATAAGCATTACAGTGTTAATTAGCGCTACAGAAAGGGTGGTTCAAGGGAGAAGTGCTTCAAAACTTGTATTGGAGATTAATTTATCCATCCCTACCTGTAAAGCACTGTCAAGCAGTTAATGATATGTCCAGCTATTGGGGTAACTGAGAGAAATTCAGGAGTCCACAGCAAAGATGAGGTGATACACCATGATATAGTCCTTCAGACTATAAACTCTATGACTCTAACAGCTGTTTCTTGCTCCAAGTGGGATGTGTGGACTGCAAGAGTTTTAAAGAATATAACACAACCACAAAGTCTTTTGCTCTTTTTTTAAAAATACACTTGGGAGAAATTTTTCCTTACATCCAGAGACTCGTTTGGTTTCTCTCTACTCGTTCACATCTAAGCCAGGCTCTGCTGCTGGGGTCTGCCACCCTGCCTTTCGCAAGGAGAGCCCCAGATCCAACTGCTGCCTACTTGAAGTCATCTACAAACCAGTTTAATAAAAGCTGACTGCATCTGCTTCCATGTTATTAGTTCTGCCCCAAAACTCTGTTCCTGGCAACACAATGTTCCACGCTAATGAGCCAAATCTTCCCCTCCCATGGCAGTACTCCTAAACCTCCACACCATTCAGTTCACAAAGTTACCACCCTGTTTTTCCCTCCGGGGAGGGAAGGATTGCAGCTGCAGAGGGGGTTCTTCAAATAATATGAAGGCCAAAGATCTGTGGGAAAATCTGCTCTCAGACAAATAGCACTTGGGGGCATCTGCAGAAAGAACCAGCCCCTCTTTACTTCTGTCTGGGTCCCACGTCCTTCTGGCAGCAGAGTTTTTTATGAACCAGGCTGCCATTAATCCCCTGCCAGTTCCTACACCCAACCATCCTCTGTGGGCAGACAGCACAGAGTGGGAGATAATGCTGCAGGGAAGTGCTATTTACTTCAGCTGGATTTTGTGGCTTCATGGGAGAGTTTCTACTCGGGGCAGTTGTTCCTCACCCGCTTCTGCTGCAAGAAGGAGGGATCTGGTCTAGACTAGGAGGACTTTTCTCAGCTCCTTTTCCAGTCAATTTTCACCCCTTCTCGCCACTTTTCTCCCTGCAGCACCGAGCGTGAGATAAACAGCGATTTGAGGTTATCGTGCTGTAGAGATGCTGCTCAGATTAAAGAGAAATCAGATAACTCTCATTACCTAACTGAAACTCGCTGCTAGACTTTTGTAGAGAAATGATAACGACTGAGAGCTGGAGGACTCTGCTGCCCTGGCAGACGCCCCGGGGTGCCCCGGCTGAGCCGGGGGGCTGTGCCCAGCTCTCCCACCTGGGATGCAGAGATGCCTGGCATGCAGAGAGAGGGTGAATGGCCATAAATTGGAAAGGTGAAGATTTAGACTAGACTTTAGGAGGAAATCCTTCACAATGAGGCTGGGGAGGCCCTGGCCCAGGGAAGTGGTGGCTGCCCCATCCCTCGAGGTGTTCGAAGCCAGGTTGGATGGGGCTTTGAGCCTCTGATCCAGTGGGAGGTGTCCCTGCCCATGGCAGGGGGGTTGGAATTAGATGATCTTTAAGGTCCCTTCCGACTCAAATGATTCTATGATTCTACGCAGAGATGCCTGGCATGCAAGGCTGAGCCCCAGCCACCAGGAACATGTGTGGTTTTGGCTTCCACATGCTCACACCTGGAGCCTCCAGTAAAGAAAATTTAGGCTTAGAGGTTGACACGGGCACGATTGATGGCTTTAATATGTTACCAGTGGATGTGTTGGCAAAGCGGCCACCTCTATCCCATCGTGCTGGGTTTCCTCACGTTTCTAAAAGTTGGACTGAACTCATCTGACTGCCTCCTCTAATGCTTTCTGCTACAAACCTTTCTGCACTACATGCGACAGCATCATCTCCCTGGAAAAGATTTAATTCGCTTCTGACTTCACCTCAAGCCATTAACTGACAAACTGGCAGCTAACTACCGTTAACAAATGATTTCCTAGAGATTACTGTTTAAGTGAAAAAGGTTCCAAGATAAATAGACTCATTCTTCATGACAAGGAATCTGAATTATGCATCCAAGAGTTTGGTACCCGTGTCCAAAAACTATGCCGTGCAATCCTGGAGGTTGTTCTCATCAGCATATTACACGCGAGTAAATAAGAAAAGACATTCTGTCCTCGGTTTAATAGCAGCAAGAGTATTTGAGACATGTTGGACCATCCAATCATCATTCCCATCCAACTAACGCCACGCCCTGAAACTACCGTTTAGCCTGAAAAAGTGAAAATTTGTTTTTAAAGCAAGACACGATGCCAACCGCCTTGAAGGAGTTGTGGTTTTAGGGCCACCTGCAACTTGCTAAAAGACGATGAAATTGCAATTTGTTTAATATCTCCAAGTAAACGGTCTAACAAGCAGCACAGCTAACTCCTTTTCGCTGGTCCTTCTCTGAAATATCCCATCCCGCAGCAGCTCGTGTTGGATTTTAGGGGCTTTTTTCAGTATCAGCGTGGCTTTCCCTGCAGTGCTCTCCAAACATCGCTTACACATGAAACGATAAAGCTTCAGAATGCTCCTGGGGCAAACCGAGTCATGGAAAAACAAGCTCCTGGGGGACTGGGAGCAGAAGATGGGATAAAACCACACTTCCTCTGCCGCAGCCCAGCACGGCAGTTACAAGACTATCCGGTTCCTCTGCTATAAAGCTTGGTAACATGCCTCACTTCTTACCTGATTTTGAGAACATCCTGTGTTAACACATAAACAACTGCTGTTACTAATGTCTGTTTATTTGACTATTTACACGCGTCTGACATGGCACCTGGTGCTCTCTGGCTCCATATCAAACAAACTCCCGGGGCGCAGGCAGGTGAGAGGCAGCTCCCACCCACGGCAAACAGCAACGCACCCACCCAGGAGCCAGACAGTGACCACGGCACTGGTTTTCGGAGAAAATCTGGATGAAGAGCGATGCCTTTGGATACGGGAGCTGATCTCTTGGGGATTCACTGCAGCCTGCCTCATCCCTCAGTATGCATTTCTAAGCAGATCCACATACTAGATCAGAAGAAATAGTGTATTACAATATTAAAAACATGTAATTTTACAAAGTTTTAATAGATGCATGTAGTTATATGCTATTTCCAGTAAAAATGCCAATAACCAAGCACCTGGCACTGATATATTTGGTAATTTTCTGCCCTCTTGAGTTAAAAAATTAAATGTTCTCTACAACTCCTGCGTCCAAGTGGTGTAGAAGTCCCAGCCAGAACACATTTAATGTTTTCACCTCAATCCTGCTCCTAGCAGGAAGAGCAAAGAACTCACCAGAACAGTAAAAAAAATTATATTACCAGATATAACCCTGGCTCCAGACATCAAATTAATTATGGAAAACATAAAAGGACTTAGCCGCGACGTTAACTTCTGGCTTTTTCTAAACACCAGTATCTGCTGCATTATACAGAGCATGTGTGCCAACATGAGCCAACATTTCTCAGCACTTAGTTGTAAATCTTATCCTTAAATCACTGCCAACTGCCTTTAGAAATGAAGGCATTTACTCTATGAGGTTTAGATGAAATTATTGCCATGTCAAGGTAGTCCTCCGTCCCCCTGTCCCGTCCCTCCAGGGAGCTAAATTAGCAACTGCAAACACATTCCTGCGATGTCATTTTACAGCATTTGATCTTTCAAAGTTGCTAACAGCTTGGAAGAAGTCAACTGATGGACCTAAAAACTTGAGAGCCTGTTTCCATGGGACAGGGACTCCAGAGCTGAACAAGGAACAAGCGCTGCCCTAAGTTAAAACAACCAGGAGAAAGACTTTAATTCTTGGTGTGAATCACTCCAGGTTGCATTGCTTGCAGAGCTTGTGTCCTGCCTCATTACAACCACAACTACATCCGATTTGAATGAAACTCCAGACTTAATGATTTTCATCCCAGCTATTTAAGAAGCAATGTCATTTTCTTCAACACCCTATTATTTTATTCATTATCTCCAAAGATTTTGTTCCAATTCCTAAAGCAAACTTACTTTGAGGAAACAGACTGTTTCCAGCTGGCTTCAGAGGGGCCACACACTTAAAAACTCTGGACAGGCTTAAATGTTAAGCCTGGACAGGCTTAAATTGCAACCTTCAGACATCCCTATGTGAAGGTGGACACGTCCAGCATCCCCACCTCTACTTATAAAAGGAAAATGTAAACAAGAGATCAGCACTGAAGATTCAACCGTTTTCAGAAAACTACCCCTATAGTAATGATTCCAAACAAATAACAAGCTAGAACCGAAACGTAACAGCAATAAAATACAATCTGATGAGCTCTTCAAAAAGATCTCAGGCGATATCAATTGGCAGGAGTCTGTTGTCTATCCCAGAGCTACGGCAGTTTATCCCAGCCAGGGCTTTGCTGCAAACCCACTAACGCCAGGAGGCTGCATCCTTTCATATCTCAAACCAAAAGCCAAGTTCTGATCGTTGGGACAAGGAAGAGATTTTTTTTTTTTGTCTTGTGGATACATTACTGTATAATTACTGCAGATTTCATTTACTTTCTTTGAATACTACAGCAGACACAAAGGCTGGGTAGATGTGGTAGTTCCTTGTGTTATTATCTAATGTTCTAGGTTTACATTTTGACAGTTAGCCCTCCAAAACAGCAGCGGTGAGTGTGTCAGTTGAAGGGAACAGAAATATTTCTATTGATAGGAGACAGGGAAATATGGCTGGTACTATCAACTGCTGTCAAACCGATAGCAAGGAAAGAGTTTCATATAAATTTTAAAAAAAAAGAGAATAAAGAGAATAATTTACCCATTTTCTCAATTAAATCTGGGTCAGAAGCACCAGGATAAGATCAGAAAGGAATATCCCTGGATAAGGGGCTATTCATGGGACCAGAGTGTGGAAAATTCCATAAAGCACAAATGTTGCTAAGAATATTCAAAAGTCAAAGCTTTCTGTGGGTGTGCATGCATAGAGATGTCAACACAACTATTTCATGATCACCGAAATTGCTACTAGCCTGCATCCTCTCTGAATGGCTATTTTTAGGACCCAGTCTTTCATGTGGTATAATGATGTGGATTTTACAAGAGCATTTATAATGTGTTTCATATGGCGTGCAGTCCTGCCGAAATTGCTTTGTATCCGAGAAAGTTAACAAAAAAGGTTTGGGTTTTTTTAAAAAAATTATTTCTTATTTTATGTTATTGCTTCTGTTTTGGATTTAGGGTTCATACAGGTACTTTGATTTATCCTATGTGACAGCACTGACTGTCCCAAAGGGACGCTCAGGACAGCATCATGTGATCCCGCAAAATATCACCTGGATTTCTGGATCCATGATTCCCAGGTTTCAAAGCTGGCTGTGCCACCTTGTGTAAGTTATAGCAGGAAGCCAGAGCTCAAAGGCCAAATTTCAACCTCTGCTATGCTGGTGTGAGGGGCTGCGCACTGTCTTCCCTCTCAGAATCAGCCTTTCCTCTTTGAGGGCAAAGCCACACAAAGCAAGGTTTGTAGAAGATGATGCCTCCTCCTGATGATCTCCACTCCTGTGCCAGTAATTCCAGGGCAGCAGAACGTAACGAGAACCAACTCATCAGCCCCTCTGTGCTACGAACAACAAGTTTTCATGTGGGAGATCTTACGGTGGTTTATTTCCTAAACATCAAAGCAATCTCCACAGTGCCATCTCCTCAGCCCTGGAATAAAAATTCCACATTTCTGATCCTTTCGTAGAGCTTTGCTGGGAAGAGCATCTACCCAACACTTCATCCATGAGCGTGTTTATACTTAGAATCATAGAATCACTAGGCTGGAAAGGACCCACTGGATCATCGAATCCAACCAGACTTGTATCCCCCTCATGCTGAGCCAAGCATCCTGCACAATCCTGGGCTTTCACATTTTGCTCTTGTTTAAGTCCCATCAGAGGAGAACCTCTGTTCACGCTCATGGATGCCATTCCTCAGAGCAAACCACCAGAAATCAAATGCAACATATAGAACACAAGCTGCATCACTAAAAAAGAGCCTTTTTTTCTGGTCACTCCATGATTACTGTGTAGCTCTTCAAGGCAGACGTGTACTTTGTATATTATAGTTCCCGATTCTCAGCGGAACAAAGGAGATACTGTTGAGACGGTTTTTTTGCCTATCATTTAATCAAATGTAAAGTTGTTATAACCGGAGGGGAAAAGTGCTCTAGATTCTAGTATCCGGCTTTACTTTGGTTTTGAAAAACTTACCACAGCATTGTTGAGTTTATTGTTTTGTTTAACAAAATACTAATTTTGGGACCCCATGAAACACAATGAACGAGATTCTTCTCCTTGCAGCTGAGCTCTGTTTAGCACAGAAGTGGCAGATGGGAGAGGAGCAGTGATTTAAAGCCACTTTGGTGACCTCTTGCCCAGTGCCTTCAGCTAGCAGAATGCTCTGGACGGGTACTCCTAGTTCTGTCAGGCTTTCCTAACCCTCCTCATCCTCAATATTAACAAAATGTCCCACTTTCTCTATGAAATCATCTCACAGAGGTAGCGGAACAGTTATGAAGGAACAGTCCTTCATAACTTCAGAAATGATCATAAACTATAAAGACCCAAAATCAGAGAAAGGGCCACAGAACAGAACAATGATAAATTGCTCCATAAGAAGGTTAAGGTGAGAGCTCTCTGTCCAAGATAATTAGGATGTGACCAGGAAAAGAGATCCTGCTGTAAGCAAGACAGAGATGCTCATGATGTTGCAATCACTTCCTTTCAGAAATGAAGTAGGTGGGTTTGTGAGCCAACGGCATGTGCTGAACTGGCAGTCCCAAGGCAAGAATGAACACCCTGGTGACACTCACTGCTTGCTACAGACTCTCCCAGGGCATCTCATCATTCACACCGTGAAACACTCGCCCTGGTGGCTGGAGGAACCGAGCCCTCCTGGACAAGCCAGCAAACAGACTAGGTGTTCAGTCTTTACTGATTCAGCTAGATTAAAACTGGAAACTAGGAAAGAAACAGTTCTGTACCCTGCTACCAACCCTCTGAGTCATCCGTCCTCCTACTGAACCTTTGTTTCGCCCTCCAAACACAGAGATTAATGACCAAGTATCATGTTATAGCCTATTTTTTAAAGGGGTATTTGGAGAGCAGCACATGAAAGAGCCTGGGGGGAGGACAGGACGGACTCGCATGTCCCAGCTTGGCACCAACCTGGGATTTGGTCAGGCTGAGAAGTTTTCCCTGCCGCAGTGGCTCTGCTAAGAGTTCAGGAAGTAACTTGTACCTCCTCTCCTATTTCTGTGCCCTCCACCCACCACTGGTAAGTGATGAGGTAAGAGCATGTATACATCAGGCTGGGAGAGATGCTGATGTAAGCCACCTCCCGGCAGCAAGAGCCGCGAGCTGGAGTGGCATGGGAAACCGAGGAAAAGCAGCAGCAAATGAAAGGAGAGTCGATAGGTGGTGGATGCAGACGGCCCGAAGCTCAGAGGGGTGGGATGGAGAGAAGCTCCCTCAGTGGCAACGGCCTCTCTGAGAGGTATGCCTGGCACCAAGCCTCTTCAAATCGATGCAACAGATGGGAGAAGACAATCCTTGAGGATTTCATGAGGAATCTGTGACTCACACATGGTGCAGGACATCTTAGTAACTGAAGGGCAGCACGTGCTCCACCCAAACCCACCCTGTCCAGCACAGCCTCCCCATGAGCAGACACGACGCTCACAGCTGCACGGGTCCTTCCTTCATCCTCTCTACGGTAAATTAATGAGGGGGCTCAAAGGCCAGCACGTACGAAATGAAGACTAAATTCAGTCTTCCCGAATCACTCATGGCCAAAGGGCAGATGAAGTCCTGCGGGTTTGAAATTAATGGCAGGCTGGAGATGTTTCCTCAGAACTGTTGATATTTCTCAGCACTTGACTGTGCTGTACCACTACCTATCACGTCATGTACACACAGACACATACAGTCCAGACCAGACTGCATCTTAGGTGTGCAGCTCACACCACCTGTATCCTGAAAACCTGCTGCACTTGCAGATCACGCTACAGATAGAGAGGGATTCAGCCTGCAATTAGGATCTGGCCCTTCACAGATGATCCATGAAGGCAGAGTCATCCCTACAGAGCTGGCAATGATGGTTTAGTCACAGGAACACACGTGGTTAATTGAGCGGGTATCAAATGCCAGCACACCCCACCGTACAGATTTGTCAGAGTTTCCACCCAAACACAGGAATTTAGTGGTGCCTGTAGACTTAGGGCAGGAGAGGGACTGCACGCTGGAGGTGACACGCGAGCACGTTGCAGAGTTCCTCTCTGCCCTCCCACCACTCCCCACTTCTCTCAGTTAAAGCTTTGGATACCAGACCAGTTCTGTTCTTTCATCTCGGACACGTCGTGCGCCGCTAACCCCCAAATCACTTTGTTCTTCACAGTTAAAATTGCAAAAATATTAATCATTAACATGGATGAGCTTTGGGAGCTTGGGTTGATGTTCGGTTTTTGCTTTTCTCTCCAAGTTCTCAACCAATTGAGCTAATAACACTTCACAAACAGCAACAGTTGGAAGCTTGCAGGAACAGTGCCTTTACCGTACATAATCTCATAGCAACTCCCCACCGACAAAGCATCCTGTGCCTGGGAAGCCAGTTCCAGGGCAGCCTGTGAAGGAATCCCAGTGGGAAAGAAGATATTGTTGAACCGTCTGAATCACATGCACGCTTATTCATATGCACAGATTTACATAAAACTTGCTTTTGTTTCCCTGTGACACTTTTCTCTTGCTTTTTTTCATTCCAAACAATTTTAAAAATAAGGTTATATGAGACCACACACAGGCAGAGCTGTATCATGTCACTGCTTCTTAAACAGAACTCTAATTTATTTCAAAGGGAAGTTCTGCTTCAAAATTGAGGGTGTGATATGAACTCAGAAATTAACACAAGAATTTTCCTTGGGGGGGAACAAGGCTGAATCAGACATGCAATAAATGACCTCGGAAGCCCTATGCCTTGGTACCTCCACCTATCCAACATGAGGCTTTAATATAAAAAAAAAAAATCACTATTATCCTATTTCCAGCTAGGTAGAAGAGCTGGAAGAAGCGGATTCGCTCTGGTCAGAAGGGAACAAATTCCTCATCTGTCTGTCTGCCAGGATGTCACATCAACAGCCACCGCACTCCTAACACTTTTTGTTGGGAATATAACAATTCATGGCGGAAAAGTACTGTCCTAGTGAGGTCCTGTAGCTGCCAGGGAACCTGGCTGGGACGCTGCTGGCGATGTTGCTCGGGAACGAGCACAGCTAGTGCTTGCTTGCAGCTGCCCTCCCTCGATGCACAACATCTGGAGAGGGATGCAGCAGCCCTCTCATAGCAACAAATCCCCATCACACAGGGATTCCAGGGAGCTTTGCCACTGGTTTCAACAGGATCAGAACTCAGCACAGGAAAAAGCAACACTAAACTATTACCCTGACAATGCAAGCTGAGACAGAGAGACTTCTATGCAGAAGCAGCTGAGCTGCAGATTTCCTTCCACCAACTGCTGCGGGGGCAACAGGCTCCTGCGAAGGGATGGAGCAGCCTTGGTGAAGGGGGCGCAGGAGAAGGAGCTGCGTCCCAGGGCTCAGCGGCTGCTGTCTGAGCTTCTGTCCTGCAAAGGGCAGCAGGAGCCCTTCAGCTCCACGCTTTCTGACCTCGTGTTAAACATTTGGGACCTGTGGCCCTAGGCCAGCAGTAACTGCACTTTCATCTTGTCCTGCCCAAGGGGACATTTCAAACCAAGCTCAAGGAGCCCGGTGGACCCCATGGACCAGGCTCCAGACAGCAGCCTCATTTCCTAGTCCTGCCGGCTGACCTGGGAGAGTTAGGTGTGCAGAGCTTGGAAAGGTACCAGCACCCTTCTGCTCCAGCAGGAGCTCTGCTTGAGCAACTTAATAATTAAGGCGATTGGGTAGTGTCTGTTTTTCAAGGAGACAGAGGCTCTCGGAACTCTGCTTCTCACACAGACAGAAAGTCCCGTGCTACAGCTTTATCTATACAACATTTCAATCCTGCCCTCACTCACCTCACACGCTCAGAGGTGGACAGGAGGTGTGAAGAGCTTCCCGAGAGCCCTCCCAGTGACTGCAGAGGGGAGAGCTTGTGCCCTATATACGGGACAGCACGGCTCATTCCCCTATTTTATAAACCCATTTACAGAAGGAACTTAAAGCAACTTATAACTGCTCCTTCTACCATTTAACTACCACATGGTACAAGATATAACAATGTTCAGAAAAACCCCTCAGGTCTAAACTCAATTAAACAACTGTAGCAAGAAAAATATTTTAATCTGATCAAAGTGTTAACATGTTTGACCATGTCTGACCTCTAATGTTTGTAACCACCTAAAAGGCTGATGTTCTTACTAAGGATGTACCTTAATTTGATTTAAAGTCATTTGTACTATTTAAAAAAGGATATAGTTTTATGATTTTATATTTCATTTAGAAAAACAGTTCCTCAACTTGTTCATAATCTTTGGAAGTTTCTTGTAGATTTTTAATGGACAATCTTATAAATTCCACTCTGGGGAAAAGCTGGCCTTTTCAAGAGTTGGGAGAGTCAAAGCAGATACATGAACCACCACGTATGCTTAGGGAATGATTTAGTAGCACACAGGTACGGTTGAACTTTATGATCTCAAAGGTCTTCTCCAACCTTGGGATTCTACGATTCTATGATCCGAGAGCCAGGTGAGAAACGGTTCTCCTGGTGCCTTGCAAAGTTTTGAGATTTCAGACTCGCACAGATGCTCCTGACACATTCCACTGAGACCGTGCCCTCCCCAGCCCGGCCACCCAGCAGGGGTTCACAGCTCCCTCCCAGAACACGGGACACGGGGCTTGGCGATGGTGCCTGATCACTCCGGAGTGACACCAGAGCATGGAAATAACACAAGTGGGTGTGTTTTGGTAAAAAGAGACAATTTTGGCTGAGGAGATGTGGGCAGCCTAGCAGGATGCCGGGGGGAGCAGCCTAACAGGCGGCTACAGCCACCTTGAAGGAAACAAAGCAAAAGTGATGCTGCTGAGAAAATAAGCAAGAAAAAAATAAAAAAAAGAAAACAGCAACACACCCACCCGGGCAGGCGCTCCGGGACTGCTCGCTGCACCCGGCTGGGGTTCAGAAGGAGCCCACAGAAATAAAAATGTGGGTTTACAGTGTATGGCAGGGCAGGGGTTCAACCTGCAACCTCAATGCACCCTTCATCTTTCAGGGAGCCGTGTTCTGTTTTTCAACCAGTTAAATGCAAAGCCCTGACAGTTTGCCAAAGAACTCCCGGGTTATTTTTATTTTTGAAGATTCTGAAATTAATCCTAGCTGCAAACAACCACTTCCAGGAAGCCTCATTAAGCAAAATACCATCTCTACTATCAAGCGCACAGATGAGTGTGATACACAATCCCATTCACTCATGCAACCCTCCTCCCCGACTCTGCTTGTGCTAAAGTGTTAATTAAACACACTTTTATGGATGGTTAAGTATCTGCAATCTTGGGGCATAGATCTGACCTCCTCAATTATTGGAAGCAGCCACCAGATTACAGCCCACACTTTACATAAAATACACAGCAGCAATAAATCCGGATGAGAGCAATATATAATTTACTGTGATAACCTTTGCACAGTCAATATAAACACAAGACAAAATTGCCCAGAAAGATTTATCGGAATAGGTATCAAGTCAAGAAGAAATTTTCCAGTGTCTGTTAGTTAACAGATTTTTAGCTGAAAACATCAAATTAGCTTTTCAAAAATCAAACAACACACAACACACCGCAGGATCCACACAGGCCTAAGCAAAGGTGGCTGAGGCAGAGGGTGATTTCTGTGGCTCTCAAGGGGACGGGATCATCCTCTGCTACTCAGTTTTCTCCCCTTCAATCCTGCACACTATTTAGTCCTGTCTGCTGCTTCGCCAGTAACATCTTGGGTTTGTACTGCGTTATCAAGGGGAAAGGCAATTCACAAACCACAATCTGCTTTTTAGCTTAATTGCTAATAAATAGGCTTTTGCACTTTCTTGCCCGTCAAGGAAGGGTTTAACATTAAAAGAAACATCCCACTACAACAAACAGTTGCCGGGCTAACGTAACTCTGAACGTACCCAAATTCTATACCGGGGAGCAAGCGAAACGTGTTTAAAGAAGACAAACCTAGTTTAAACTTTGTCAGGAAGAGAACAGCTTAATATTTTAGAGGGATGAGGGGGACACCTGGGACTTGGGGTGTGAAGCAACAGAAGAAATGCTTCTTTGGATCACAACAACGTACGTTGGCCCTGCCTTGCAAACACATCTTGCTGGAGGCTGAAGGAAGGGGTAGATCCTCACTATCCACACAGCAGCTTCAGCAAGGCTACAGTGGCAAGGAAAATCAGCCCCCAGTGCATCCAAGAAGGGTACAGACAGGCTTACGGAGGGAACGCTCTCCTGCCAGGTCGGGCAGGACGAACGGCAGCGATTCCCATGAACACACATCACACTCGACTCCAGCTTCACGCCCCACTGTCCACCGCTTTTTCTCAACGCCAGGTGAACATCCTACCCCTCTAGCGAACAACTGGTTGGAATTCAGGAAGGCATTATACATTCTTTTAAATCTTATCCCTTTGCAGGTTAAAAGCTAGACCTGAAATAAACCAAATGATTTTCTGTTCTCGTTTACTATCTGCAAATGAAGAATCACATCTGAAATGAATGCAGCAAAGCCAGCTCCCGGGAGCGACACAAGCACAGCTCTGCTGCAATGTCAGGACATTATTTTCTGAAGTTTTGGTAGAGACAGTGACAGGAAAAGACACCTTTTGTAGAGAAGCCTTCAGTTTAGCTACTCTGATAGCAAAATTTATAAAACATTAGAATGCACAGAATTATTAGAGCCGATTTGACCCGCCAGGGAAGAACTTTACTGGAAGAAGACAAGAATAGTCCTCCAGCAGCATTAAAGCCTTTTCCCCAAAACCTCTACTGCCATTTAGAAGCACAAGATCCACTTTCTGGGCCATCGTCACCCACAACAGAGCCCTAACCGAAGGCAGATCAAAACCTGGCTGCTTTACAAGCAGATAATGTCAAACTAAAGTTAAGCTGTGGGACATTTCCCTGAACACAAACACCACAAGCTGCTCGCCTCCAAAGCCTGCGATCCAGGAAAAGGAAGAGGGGGGTCTTACTTCAGGTAAGTCTGATTGCTGGAGGAGTGAAGGCAAACCCAGAAGATGGGGAGATCAGAAAAGAACCTACTCCAGCAAATTTGAAGCAAAGTAGGTGCTTGCTCCAAGCAATTTTCCCCCTTCACACTCCTCCGTACGCTTGGACAGAACAGAATTGAGGCATTTTAGAAATCAGGCTGCACTTTTTTAGGGAAAAACCACCTGTAGGTGCCTGCATGATACCTGCAACAAACTTCAGCTGTGACAGAGGCCACAAAACTTCTCCATGTGGAGAGGATGAACTCACCAGAGGTGACATAGATCCATTTGGCAGATAAGGGTCCGAGAGCATTAGGAAAGGGTAGCCAGAATACGCAGATCCTTTATACATCCCTGGGTCCTGATGCTTCATACCTGCTAAAATCAAAGTTCCCCATCAAGATTTGCCTTAGGACACATGATTCCTCTGCATGTTGGGCCCCCCTGAAGAGGTTACAGCACATTTTGGGAGTCTTTTTGCCCCGTACTCGTTGGAGCTGGTGTTGGGAGGATGTGAGGGAACCCCGGGGTGCAGGGGGGACATCGAGAAGCCTGGATGGAGGGGTTTTCAGGTGGGCTGTGGGGTCCAGGCTGGCATCCTGGCTGCACGGTTAGGGGACCACAGTGTTCACCCACCCCAGGGATGGGAGAAAGACAGTGGGGGTCACGGATGGGGACCCTGAGACGCGGTGTTCGCTGCGACTAACCATCATCCATGTGGTCCGGGAGCTTCTCCTGATAAACCCTCTGCGGATCCTGCACCCTCCTGATGGCCTGCACGGGGAGGAGAGAGAGACGCAGAGCTGGGGGGGGTGCGGGGCTCGGGAGGGCTGGGGGAGAGGTGGGATGCTGGGGGGATGTGGGATGCTGGGGGGATGTGGGATGCGGGATGCTGAGGGGGATGCGGGGTGGGATGCGGGATGCTGGGGTGTGATGGGGGGGATGCTGGGGTGTGATGGGGGGGGATGCTGGGGTGTGATGGGGGGGGATGCTGGGGTGTGATGGGGGGGGATGCTGGGGTGTGATGGGGGGGGATGCTGGGGTGTGATGGGGGGGGATGCTGGGGTGTGATGGGGGGGGATGCTGGGGTGTGATGGGGGGGGATGCTGGGCTCGGGGAGGGGGATGCGGGGCTCGGGGAGGGGGATGCGGGGCTCGGGGAGGGGGATGCGGGGCTCGGGGCTCACCTCGGGGTCGGCGGCTGCCGCGGGGCTGCCGCTGCCCTCCGACTCGTTCACCAGCGACGACTTGAGGTCGGCCAGGTCCCGCTCGGTGAAGGCGTTCTCGGGGATCTTCTCCTCCTGCTCGCCCTCGTCCTTAAACGCCAGCATCTCGTCCGTAGCGCCCAGGTCGTCCCCGCCGCTGCCCAGCTGCGGCATTTTCCTCCCTCCCGAGCCGAGCAGCAACTTTCCCGGCGAGTATTGTTCTTCCCGGATGGAGCCCTTTGCAATTATTTTCTTTCCTCCCTCAATTCTTTTTTTTTTTCCCCTCTCCTCTTGAAAAAAAAAAAAAAAAAGCTCCTTCTTGATTTGTTTTTTCTTTTTAAAGTTTTTTTTCCCCCCTTTCAACTTTTAAACTTTTTTTTCCCTTCGCTCCCCTTCCCGAATTCCCCTTCTCAGCCAAATTAAGAATTGTTTTTCCTTCTTAAATCAGTTTCTCTCCCTTCCTTCCCCTCCCTCCCTCCCTCCCTCGGGGGGGCTCGGTGGCTGCGGGCTGCCGGGCTGCGAGCTGCGGGCTGCCGGGCTCGGGAGGGCCCCCCCGGGCCCCGTGCCGCCCCCCACCCCCGCTCCGAGCCCCGGGAACGTTTGTCTGGGAGCAGCGGGCGGCGGCGGGCGAAGGCAGGGAGAGCCCGGTCCCGTGTGCGAGCGCCGAGACCGAGGGCTGCGACATCAAAGCGGCCGCCGGGGTGATTGGCAGCGCGGGGAGGGGCCGGGGGCGGGCACGGGCACACGGACACACGCACACACACACTCACGGAGTCGTGCACACCCCGCACACGCTCTCCTCAGCCTTAAAGGGACAGCCAGCCCCCCTCCGGCATCGCCCCCAGCGGGATCCGCATCCCCCGGGGTGATGCGGGGCGGTGGTACCCAGGGATGCGGGGAGTGGTACCCAGGGATGCGGGGGGTGGAGGGTGTGGGATCACACGGTGGTCTCGGTGCGTAGGATTGTAAGATTATGGAATGTGTGTGTTGGAAAGGGCCTTAAGGATCACCCGGTTGAACCCCTTGCCGGGGGCAGGGGCACCTCCCGCTGGATCAGGGGCTCCAAGCTCCCTCCAAGCTGGCCTTGAGCATCTCCAGGGATGGGGCGGCCACAGCGAGTCCAGGGAAGAGCCACAAAGTTAGTGAAGGGGATGGAGAGAGCTGGGGGTGTTTAGCCTGGAGAAGAGGAGGCTGAGGGGAGACCTCATTGCTCTCTACAACTACCTGAAAGGAGGTTGTGGAGAGGAGGGAGCTGGGCTCTTCTCCCAAGTGACAGGGGACAGGACAAGAGGGAATGACCTCAAGCTTCACCAAGGAAGGGTCAGGCTGGACATCAGAAAAAAATTTTTCACAGAAAGGGTCATTGGGCACTGGAACAGGCTGAACAGGGAGGTGGTGGAATCATCATCCCTGGAGGTGTTTAGAAGACCAGCAGACAAGGTGCTGAGGGACACAGTTTAGTGTTTGATAGGAATGGTTGGACTCAACGATGCTGTGGGTCTTTTCCAACCTAGTGGTTCTGTGATTCTCTGGGTAACCTGAGCCAGCAGTTGTGTCTTCACTGCTATGGGAGCACCCAACGCGCTGAGGAACATGTGGATGCTGGTGGCCACTTGGCCACAGAGCGCACCCCAAGGCTCAGGGTGATGCCCACATCACCCTCCTCCCATCATCGCTCCCTCCTCCCCATCCCCACAGACGTGACGTTGGATCATGGAAAATTATTAGCTTTCCTGCCCGGCCCCAAGGGTCAGGAAACATGAAATTATCATCTTCGCAGCCAATTTTGGAGGCACTAGACACCTCTGTGTCAGCGTCGGGGTTTCTTTTTAAGCAGTTCCCATGGAAAAGGAAACTCCCCATCTCTTCTGATCACATACGACAGGTCCTGTGCATGTCTCCGGTAGCTTAAAACAACACACCGATATTTATTTTCCTTAATTAAGATTGCATAAGATAGCCCTGGGTCCTGGAGACTTTTCTACAGACTGTAATGACGCCATGTAAATTGTTTTTTATGACCCAATATACTACATATTGTCACATTCAGGCCTTGAATAGGAAGCTAAAAATCTCGGTCCCTATTTTTCTTGTTAATTAGGGTATTATTACTGGGGATATAATCTCATTACTTTTTGGGGAGGAGAAGAACTAGTTGGAGCCACTTTGAAAAGTACTGAATATATTTAAATGAAGCAAAATCCGCCTTTCTGCTAATTGCTGATTTTGCATGACATAGAATTATTGTTCTGATTTAGGGGGCACGGTTTACGCCGAGCTAAAGGGGATGGGAGAGGGAAAGGGTGCTGTTTGCTTTTTTCCCTGCTCAGCTCTCGTGGCTGCCCCACAGGAAACTCCCTCTGCAAATTTCTATTCTTACAAACATCACAAAAATAAAATAAGCTGCAGCCACTTTGAGTAATAATCATTTGAATGAAATATTTGCTACTTTAAGATTTTTTTTTTTTTCCCTTTCAGATGATCCTCTTGTTTTGCATGTGAAAAAAATCGTCTGAGATTTACAGCCCTCCCAAATGGAGATAAAGCCTTGGCAATGAGTTGGAAACCTGTTGTAATCTGTGATCCAGGAAACAAAGAGCCTCATTAATGCAGAGACTTTGGTGAGCCTTTGATGTTAGCTAGCATAGCATTCACTCTCAGTTCCATTTGCATTTAAACATTCATAAAAACATCATCTCTGCTTCCTTTGCCTTAAGCAATTTAGGAGTAAAGTATAGCTTCTATTTAAAGAAACCCACTGTGGTGAGGCTTAGAATACAAATATCACATAATCTTCAAGCAGAGCAAATATTTTATCCTACATTTCTGGTGGGCACATTTAATAATATTATATTTAAGACCCAAAATAAAAGATCCATCTTATTTTCATTAACCTTGCACCGCATATTCGAGTGAAAAGGGAAAAGGGGCCCTGGTAATTCTAAATATACTCCATACCAATTTGTGGATGTAGAAGAATTCAGTGGATTTTACATTATTCACCAGAGCTGAATTTTTGCGAGCTCCCTGCCTACAGCAAGGTGCCTAAATCAATGGCTAAGTACACTGAAAATCTCAAACAAGTTTAGTTTTTTTTTATGTATATGTAGTTTTCTGAACTGCGGAATCTTCATCCTGGTTTTGAAATGGAGGGAAAAAAAAAGAGATTTTTTTTAAAGTTTTTAACAAACAGAAGTATAAAAGAAAAATACTGAAAAATCAGAATAAGCCCAACATGTGGAGATTTTCTTCCCAGAGAAGGCACTGTTGCTCCCAGAGGGCGTTTGGAAGGAATGGCAACATGTGGAGAATTTGAGGAAGCACTCCAAAAAACAAAAGCCTGGCTATTATTATTTTATTTATTATTATTTTCCGAAGTCTTATTCCCCAACACACCTATGAGAAGTGGAAGAGTGCTAAAAATACCAGAGTCGGCTCCAGTCGGCTGGGAATATTCAACTCAGGTTGTCCACGTTCACTGTACCATTAAAAATAACAGAGCGAGTTGCAAGTGATCCCGTGTCACACTGGGAGCTCTTTATGTTTTCCCTTGTAGCAGCAAATATAAGGAAATCTTTATGTTGGGTGCTGTGAGTCAGTTCAGCCCGGCTGACTTTTTGAGCATTATAAGCAAGTTTCCTATGTGCTGAATATCCAAAATTAAAAACTCTAATGGAAAACACTTAAAAACAACTTCACCTTGGATAAAATATTTCTGGAGCTGGATCAAAGTAAAACAAAAAGCCTGGCTTACTTGTCAGATCATATCTGCGCCGAACTTCAAGGTTTGATTTGTATTATTTACATGGAAAAGGTCCCAAGAAACCAATTTGGCACTAAGTATCTTCATTACGTTTTTTCGCTTGTATGGGTGATTAAATCAATCTAGGGTTCCTATTTTAATTTTTTTTGAAAGGTGCAGCCATCTGTGAATTGAGGAACTTTTCTGATGTCATCTTTGTGCTTCAGACACACTTTTTTCCCCTCTTTTTTTTTTATAACAAGAAGACTTTTAAAGGAGAACCCTTGTTTCATGGTTAGAGTTTCTAACTGTCCTTCCAGTAACTGTTTAAAAATAAAAGTGTATACGAACTTCTTAGAACATTTTAACTGTAACACCTGCAGATAACAGTAAACTAGATTAAATTATAATCATGTCTGTCTGTCTGTCAGTCTGTCTGTTCCTCACCCTACATTTATCACCATGTTCTCGGAATGCCATGTGTGAAACTCAGCACATGTATTTTTGTACCGCGCTGACTTCACCGTAGACATTAGATTAAGTGAAGATTGTCCTTTAAAGTCAATTTAAATGTTGCTACTAACTTAGGTGAGGGTTTCACCTTTAACACAGGTTTTCAAACAGGCCGGATGCAAACACTTGGATTTATTTAATTGAGTTTATTTGTTTTTCTCAGTTTCTTGTCCATTTAATAGGGTTAGTTTGGAGCAGCTCCCATTTTCCTCTCTTTGGACACATTTTATCCTCTCATACAAGTTCATTTAATGTGGATAAAGGACATATCTCTCCCTGGTAGGTTGAGCATCCTATGTCTACCTTCCTAGCTCATTGTATCTATAGCAAATATGCTTCCCTGAGAAGCATACAGAAATCAAATTATGCTTTATTTTAAGAACAGATTTATTTCAGCATGTTTTTTTGCTGCCAAATTATCAATTCTCTGCTAACAGAGGGAACTTCTAAATATTTGCTATTCTTTTGGAGAAAAACGTTTGCTGATCATCTCATAAGGATGGTTTGATTGAGGGATTGGCGGTCCGAGTGTTTCAGATGAGAGGGATGAGAACTCCTGCGTGGGGTTCGAGCTGGGAGCCGGAGCTCCTGGAGGATGGGCTGGTACCAGCTGAACTAATCCTGGCAAGTGACCAGAGTAAATCAGGCCACTGAAAGCTCTGTTTTGCCCAAAGGGGTTTACACTGGTATAATTACCTCAGCATAGTCATAGCAGGAACATTTCCTTAGTCTAGACAAGCTCTAATAGGTAAAATAAATCTATCGTTTGCAACTGAAACATCTTGACCCAGCTAAGCAGGCACTAAGCCTCGTGTTCTTTCCTTTTGCTTTTCCTTCGTTCACGCACGCCCGGCTACGGCAGGATTTTGTGTTGCTTTGGAGCATCCTCCAGTTTTGTTGGTCTGTGATAGAAAAAAAGGGTCAAGCAGTTGCTCAGCCGTTTTCCTACTTGATTTACTCTGCCCATCTTAATCTTGCATGATTTTAAGTGTTTATTTGACTTCATGCATTGATCTAAACATACTTAAAGGATTCACTGGCAGCTGCCAAAAGACTGTTTTTAAAATATCAGCAGAAAATTGACTCGGTGACATTGCAATATTTAGGTTGCTTTTGAATGTCTACATGCTCTTCTGGAAATGTTTCCAGCTGTTAGGACTGGAGACTCTTTTTTTTCCCCCTTGAGAGGCAAGTATTGAAGGCACTGCCGTCTGCTGACTGGGGCCAGCATCCTGCTTTCTCCAGGAAAAGAGGATAATCTCTCTCAAAAGACTTCATCAGATGTCAAAAGCCACAGTGTGAAATCCATTTTGGAGACTGTGATCTCTGGACAACTCCCTGCATGTACAGCACAATGTGGCACAAGCCATCGTCAAATCTCCCCACGCACTCCTTGGTTTTTCCTTTGTTTAGAAGATACCCTCTGTTTCAATTTTGTCAGGCTCTAAGACTGTCTCTTCGGGCAATTTTCACTGGAAAAGTCTTTTCTTTGTTCCTAATGCAAGCAACACTTCAGATCATTAAAGGACTTTAAGAGACTCATCTATTTTTCACTCTGTGTGTTTTCTTCATCTCGCTGTTGGAACTGGACCAAACAACTGGCATCGTATTTAATACTTAGTACTTTCACTGTCAGGTTCTCATCTGCCTGCCTGATGCTGAAAGATCTGAGTTTCAAACAGGAAGAAGCATGTTTATTTGTTTACAACAACACTTTTCCAGGGCTGAATCCTGTGGTCATGCAACCATCCAAGTAGTCCCTGCTCCGATGAGTCATGCCTCTAAATTGAAAGGACCCATGAAGATGGATTTGCAGAATCACATTCACTGCTTCCACAACTGTTTTGCTGTAAACCATAGGGAAAAGTGTATTGATTTGGGGGTCTATGAAGCCTTATTTTTACCGAAGTACTGTGTTGCTTTTTCTTTTTCTGACAATGTCCTTCAGATTTTAACAGAACATTTACAAGCCCGTGGAAGTAGCCCCTTGCTGTACATTTGGTACAATTCACATAAAGTACATTTTGTCCTGGGATCCCTGTTTGCACATTGGATGGAGCAAAGTTCAGGGGACAGCCAAATATTGCTCTTTTAGCCTACGCTCTGGTCGGATGTGCTACCCAGGCTGCAGCTGAGCCTGGTTAAGAAGCTGTTATCCAGGGCAAGCCTCCAACTGCTTCTTCCCTTCTTGCACATCTCTCACCGAAGGTGACTGTGCTCCATCAGATAGGACAGTGTATTTTCAGAGAATCGTGGAATCACGAGGTTGGAAAAGACCTTTGAGAGCATTGAGTCCAACCATACCTGTCCACTTCTAAATCATATCCCTAAGCACTTCATCCACCCATCTTTTAAATACATCCAGGGATGGTGACTCCACCATCTCCCTTGGCAGCCGGTTCCAGTGCTCTTTTGGTGAAAAAAATTTTCACATGTAAGGTCTCCCCAACCCGCTTCTGTCCAAACGAGCCTCTTTTGAAAAGGCAGCCCTATTGCTAAAAGAGCACTAACAAGAATTAGACAAATCTAACTGTGGATCATTATCGACAACAGGACTGGACTGCAGCAAAAACTACTGCCGTGAGCTGCAGAGAGTGGTCTGCTAACTTGGTTTTAGCTGTGACCTGGGACATACAAATGGAGAACCACTGTCTCAAGATGCTCAAGAGGGCGGTGAAAGAAGTGAGACCCGAACTAGGCTCTGCTTTGCTGAGAGGTACCTGCGGGGACTGGTGTTGCTGAGGAAAAGTGAAAAGGGTTTAGGAATATTATGACAACCTTGGCTGCAGCTCTTTCTGTGATCCCCACATTAGCACATCAAACTCGTGCAGAGCAGAGCTGGAGGCTTTGGCAGTCTCCTGCCTTACACGAACATGCGTTCGAGTCGCATGGCAAGAAGCCCTCCCTGAGCCTCTGCAGCCTGATCGCCTCCTTCCCCGCGCGGGGGCTACGCAGCAAGAAAGGGGGAAAGAAATGGAAACAGCTGGTAGGAAGTGAGACTAAGGGGAGATTGTCAGGATAATGGTAGTGGGATAGGGTGGCCAGATTGGAAGGCAAGGGAAAATGATTCCAACATCTAACAGCTACCCATCCCATGTGGGGCGTATCGGTCACTTCTGATGCAGTCAGCACCGCTCCAGACTCGCGGCAAAGTCTCTGTGTCTGCACTTATTAGGTTTTTCTTTTTCCCTGCATTGTTTTTAGTTGATGATTGTTGCCTGCTGCGAGAAAGAGGAAATATAACTGGGGAGATGAGGGGGAAAGTGAAGCAGGAAAAAGAACGTGGGAGCACGGGAGGAATGCTGAATTTATAAATGTTCACTCTAAAATTATTGAAAAGGAGAGGAGGAAAGAACAGAACGTATTCACAAATCTGAATTCAGCAAGCTTTCTGCTAATGAATGCAGAGCACTTCATTTACCACTTGGAATGTATTTATATTTATTTTGCAGATGTTATTTCTTTCATACCTTCACTGAATGTCTTTCTCGAGACACGCTGACAAGAAGCTGGGGTGAGCTTGTCAGCATCGTACTGCTCTGTACTTCAGACTGAGAAATGAAAGAGAAGTGAGGAAAGGTAAAAGCTGAAGGGAGGCTTGTGCTCCTGCATCATTTATGCCACCCCCTTCATCCTTGCCATCTCCCTCTTGCCGAGAGTTTCATCACTTCCCCTGGTTCAAATGGACGGGGGGGACCTCGTGCAAAGTACAGCCTGGTTGCTCCTTCCTACTTCACTTCACTGAAGTGGCTGTAAAGAAACCAGATTAAAGCGGCATTAAAAGCTGTGCTACAAATCCTACCATCTTAAGGAAGACAATTCTTATGGTTGTTTTGGGCTCGCTGAACAGAAGGGGGGCCTTTGAGTTGAACTACATGTTTCAACAGTATGTTGTTCTGAAAAGTGTTGTATATGTGCCGACATCCGCTGTTGGCATGTGTACAGGCTGGAGCTTGCCAGCTCCTCCTAATCTGGAAAGAGGAGACATGCGGTGTTAAATACATGTGTCATCACTAGTCATTCCCTTCACCCATCCCCCCGGTTTTATCATTTGGTTGTGCAATATATTTGAACCAAGTCAGCCCATTTAGTTGAGATGAACTTAGGCCAAGTAACTGTTCTGGAGACGACTTCAGAGACTTGAGAGGAGTTGCTGGGGTAGCTCTTCCATAAGTAAATGCAAACACTCTGTTATGCTCCTTATTCTGCTCCTTAGAGAAAGGCCTTTTGGTAGGGTTGCAGGAAGGAGGGAGAGCCCCTAAGAAAACAAACAAACAAACTCTGCAGCTTATTGCATCATACGGCTTTTGACTCCCGTCACATTCTTATAGGCAGTCTTGTAGGCAAAACAGGGCCAGGCGTAAGCAGGGCTTACAAAGGGGACTCCGAGGAAAGCCGCGCTGCAAGGGATGGTTTTGGTGACTCAGTAGGTGACAAGGGTTCTTCTGAGTCAGGACTGAACCAGTGTTCTTGCCTGACTTAGCACACCCAAGGACTAGGGTGATTTTTTAGACTGAAAGCCTGAGTGCTTATGACAGTAAGGGTCCTGGGAGACTTTTGCACTCATACAGATGGTGATTCCAGTCTCCTGGTCAAAAATCCAGCTGTATGAGTCGTGTTATCCCTCAGCAACTGGTTTGTATGGTGTCAGTCATCGCCCCCTCTAAGGCTATGACCATGGTCCACACCACAGCTGACTGCAGCTGGTTGTGATGCACCTTTAACTAGTTAGTTAGAAGGCAACACCTGGGTAACGACAGCGTCAGCTGCTCAGTATTTAGGCAGGGATCTCAGGGCTCCCTTCTTTCCCCGGCGATGGCTGTGGTGCTGGTGGTGTGTGAGCTCGCCCCTTCAAAATGGGGCACCCTTGGGGTTTCTGGGCTGACTTGGGTTGTCTCGCGTGGCTCTGCTTTGCTCCCAGGACCTCACCAATCATGAGGTATGTTCAGGAGTTACTCCCAGCTCTCTTCTGTTTTGCTAAAGTGGTATTGATGCTCCTTATTTTGTCAACTAAGGGGGCTGATAACAGAAGCCCTAAAAACAATCAGGAGCAGAGGATACCGTTTGGTGCATCCTGGTGCAGACTTTAGCTCTTGAAACCCTCAGGTTTGGACTGATACGTATGGGAATTTGTGTCCTTAATTCTGTGGTGAATCTATTAATTGTCTATGATGTGTATGGATCCAGGAATAATGCAGTAGCAGCAGATAACGTGTCTCTGAAGGCTGTGGAGATGTGGAAGATGCACAGTTGTGACAGGCAGTTTGGTGATGGATAAATAGAAGTTTTGGTGATTAGAGAAGAAAGCACAGAGGCAGAGACTTCAGAAACACAAGAAGTAAAATATGTACAAATGTGATCTCCCATTTTAATGGCTAAACATGAATTATGTTATGAGATGCTTTCATCTTACTATAGGTTAGCATTCCCCGGCATTTTATATCTGTATATAAATATTTTTCTTGAAGTAAAGTCAGCCTAATTGGAAGTAAGAGCTATTCTATGTCTTTTATTTTAATGCTCTAATATATTTCCCCTAGTTAATCATTGCTATTTCTAAATATAAATTTCCTTTCCTTTTCTTTCAAGTCACTGAAAATGAAAGGGCCTGCTTTACTCTTTGACCTTCTCTAACAAGCAGACCCTTGAAAAGCAGCATTTCCAGAAAGCAAGCTGTAGGAACAACAGATGGATTTAGTAAATTACAGCCTGCAGATGAATTGTATGAGGAGTAAGGTTGGGATGGAGCCTTAAAACACACAGAAATTTTCTGTGCTGTAGCTTGTTCCGTGCTGTCACATACTGCCTGGTAAATGTGTAGCTTGTGTGATGTTGCCTTTCTGTACTGATTGATTTGTAGAAGCCATTCCACCCTAAATTACCAGTTATTTGGGTGTCAGCCTGCAATCCTACTCAGCCAGGAGACTCTGTCCTCTAGGTACATTTCAGTATTTTGCATTTCTTTTATTTGCTAAAGCGAATCTGACTGCTTACACTGATCAGCAGATTCTAAAACCTGTTTGTGGTTTCCCAGGGATTGCATAGACAAATTAGTGTATGTGTATTTGCAGGATAAGCGACTCCTACATGTTAAAAGTACAGTTTATAGCCAAAGTGCCTTTCTTGTAACAATAATCTAGAGTTAGCTATTTGCTTATCTTCTAACGTGTTAATCCTTTTCAGGATTAGCAACTCATTTTCGTGAAGTGTGGCCTTGGTTCTGCAGACCTTGCTGACATAACTAAATCCTCCGGAGTTCATGAGGTGTAATTGTGTGCAAGGATTGCAGGAATGGACATTCACCTCGACAGGCTTCCTCGATGTGATTTTGAGGTTTGGAGCTCTGTGATGTATTTGCTTCAGAGTAGCAGCCGCGAGTTGTCATTGTGATCAAACACAAAGCTTCTGTGGGGAAGAATGAATTATTTGCTTGGGTGTGATGAACGCTTGAAGGGAATTTGATAAAGTCGCATGTTGAGCACTGGGAAAATTCCTGAAAATGATCCACGTTGCTCTTCATGGTGTCAGAAATTTAACACTGTAAAGAGATCATCACTGGCTCTGGTTAGCACACAGTATTATTGAAGGTTTTCTGAAGTGTGTACATCTAAGATAGCACAGTGATCAAGACAAGATTAGGTAGGCTCCAGATTTTTTTTTACGTAAATAAAGATTTATTTCTAGTCTTATGTTCACAAGATGGTCAACGCATTTCACAACGGTTTCCTATGCTCTGGGTTTGCAGTCCTTGAAGTCACTTGCATTTAAATCAGTCGTGTGACAGACTTCAGTGAATCTCTGCATCAGGGTTTTGCATGGAACCAATGTTGCTCAGTATGGGACTCGCAGGAATTGCATCTGCTTTGGAAAAGCGAATCTTACTTTAACTAAGGAAAAGATGCATATGGTAATAATGAGGATGGTAATAATAATCTTGTTAACACTTGGGGAACTATTTCAGTGCTGCTTTCTGCTTGCAGGCTGTGCTATTGGCAGCTGCAGTTTGCTACTGCCCTGGTCCCCAGGTCGTACCGAGTGGGGTCCTCTCAGCATGCATCTTGGCTCCCATCCCCAGGCATGCCCTGGCTTCCTTACAAAGGGAACTGGTGCATGTTGGGGACAGCTGCGCACAGGGATCTCCTGAAACAGCGCAGGGCAAGGCTGTGTACCCAGGGACAAAGATTGCAGGGTGTAGTGCAGAGAGCATCTGCCCAGCAGTGTAGATACTGCCTCTAGGGAACCTTCCTCTGGAAGTGTCTGGCAGTGCGAGCGCTCTGCTTGCGGAGCCGGTCTCAGTGCTGCAGTATTTAATGCGCTGGTAGCATCCAGTGGCCGGGCTGCAAATGCCGCGCTTGCGCTGGGTATTGGCATCACAAGACTCTGCAAAATATTCCTGTATCTCCCAGATCCAAGCAGGACTGCTTTTAAGAGAACCACTAACGCAATGCAAACTCCAACAATTAATTTCAGTAAATCAGCGACCCTAGCCTGTGTGAGTTTCTTTCAAGGCAGATGTGAGTGAAAATACAATCTTATCTTTTTTTTTTCCTTTGCAAAAGGTCCATTGCACAAAATTTATCAGCACAGTAGGTTTCACTGCATTCCTAGGGCTACTCGCTTGTGAAAGGGCTGCAGCAACGCACAGTAACTGGAATAGTTTTTCTGTGATGTGATTTGTGACTCCTAAGCTACGCAGCTCCATAATATGAGTCGTTGATGCAGAGTATCAGTGAGTTGTCACTGTGATCAAACAAAATCCCTCTCTTAAACCGTTATGTAGCCTTGCTGTGAGTGGCTTAAGATCTGAAATGTCCAGCCGAAACTCTACAGAGAACTGCTCAGGGAGGCAGAATGTAATTACCCATGTTGGAGGCTGGCCAGGTTTCCAAGGTTAACACCTTTCATCTTGACATCAAATCTTTAATGACCACATGTGGTAAAGACATTTGTTCAACATCTCGTTTGGGAATATAGCATATCCAGAGTTACTGTGCCTCTGTTATCATGCTGGAGCATTGGTTCAGCATTGGTCTAAAGAGAAATTGCTCGCAATACTTCGCAGACAACCGCACATTTCCTCTGGAAGCTCCTATTTCAGTATAACAGGGACCTACTGGTCTGATTTTTCTTTCCTCCAAATGATCTGATCCTCTGTTCTTCTTACAAGCTAATAACAAACACTGCAATTACCCTTATTTCCAGGTTGCCAAATAAAACAATTAGAGAAGTAGGCATTGTGATTTTGGAAAGATACATTAGAGAATGAAGGCGAGTGATGACAGCATGTTCTCACAGTGCCAATTAAAACACTGCTGAGGAGATTCAACGCTGCTTCCTGGGGATCCAGGCAGACAAGAGGTTCACAGGCATTCACTAGAACAGGAGGATTGCAGAAAGGCTCCTGAATATATGGTATGTGGAAATACAGTCAGGGAATGACCCATAGAGTGACTTTCTTGATCCGTGTGTTCAATTTACAAAGTGGATGGAATAATCTGAAGCATCTGTAGAGAAGATTTGTTCTGAAATATGAGATGGTCTAGCTGAAGCAAAGAATCATTAGTTACACTTGCCTATTAAGACCTAGGGTCTTGTTTAGGCTTTGACAAAGTCTTCTCTTTATTACCATTAAACAAATTAAACTTTACTGTATTAATCTCTGCTTAACTGTAACTTCTGCTTAAAAAACCCAGACACGTAGGTTATGAAGGTTTGAGGCACATTGAATAAAAGCACAAAAAGAATGAGTGCATGAGGACAGAGGAGAGAGATCATGAATACCTCATAGTATACTGAACAAACCACATCCAGGCTGTAATTCTTATTGGGCACAGAGAAATACCTCTTCCTCAGCAGCAGTTTCAATTGCTGAATGAGAAACTGGATCCCAGTTTTCTCCTTTATAATGAGCTAAGAGACTCTCTCCATGTGCCAAGGTGCATAAAGCTTTGTCCTAAGTCCCGAAGTGCCACGTCTACATGTTTTTTTGAACACTTCCACTGTTCCCTCAGCCGCTCCTCTTAAGACTTGTGCTCTGGACACTTCACCAGCTTCATTGTCCTTCTTTAGCCAAGGAGAAGCTACAGTCTTTCTAGTGGCAGCTGTAACCACTGTGTGCCACCAAGATGACATCTGTGTTCTCTGCAGGTCTAGCTGGGAATGCCAGTAATTTTTCAGTCTTGATGGTGTATTTTGTAACGAGACACCATATCCTTTAGGAAAATGAGCACAATGACTCTCAAATACAGAGGTGAAAAGCATGGAGACTGGAGCATCCAAGGTAATATAGGTGACCAGTTTTATAGAGTTGACTGTTCAGAGACTCTACATCAAGATCGCCTTGTCTGTTATTATAGAAGTATCTGCTATGAAATGGTGTTTCTTCTTCATGGTTAAACAAATACATTCCTGTATCCAGACAGCATTTGGGATGTCGGTCCCTTTCAATCTCCACCAGAATGTGATCATGTGGGTTTTTCCCCATCTTTTTGTTGATGGCACTTCAGCAATTCAAAGTTTCTGGGTTGGTAAATTTTGGGCTTTTTTTAGAAGTAATAATGAAAGAAGCACACGGTGTTCTTCAGCTGTGCCTCACTACAAGCTCATGAGCATACTTTTGATATTACAAATAGCTGCGAGGCAAGCCTGGAGCTGCTACCTTATGTCCCCAGAAAAAGGGAAAAGTTTCATGGACTCTTTTGTTTCAAGGTATTGGAAAGCACAAAGTTTCCACCAGATTTTCATTCCTGATGCTGAAAGCCTCTTGGCAGTGGGGAGAGAGTCTGCAGAGACCTACGCTAGCTCTGAGCTAGGGCTGTGCCGTTCCCCTGCGCTCCCTGCTCTGCTAACCCACTCTCACCCACCTTCTCAGGCAGAGAGTGCTCGGGGCATAAAAATATCTGCTCTTTGCAGTCAGTATTTGTGTCTTAATGGAGCAGGAGACTCCTGACAGGGCTTGGGGCAAGCCTCGTGCTGTGGCAGCAGACCCTCTGCCTTCTCCAGGTGGGTCTTGTGATGGGGCTTGGGCACCCAGTGGTGCCAGGCAATGGTGTCTGTGGTCAACCTGCTTTGGACAGGCTGTTCTCAGCTGTGCAGGCTCCACCTGGGGTGTTGCCACCTTGTAGGGCCGAGTGTGAGGCTGAGGTTGGCAAAATAGCTGCCTTTCACCTCCAGGCCAGTGCCTGCCACCCCCTGGGGGGGAAGGCGAAGTGGCCGATGGCCAAGTGGGAGGAGGGCTGAGGATCTGTGCTCGTGGCAGCCCTATTTCTCCAAATCTTCAAAAGTTAAATGCACTAAAGCGAGGTGTTTCTTGCTGGTTTTAGTGCTGGCTGGCTTCTGGGGCTGGCAGGACAGTAAGCGCTCACTGGGCAGCCAGCACTTGCTGAGGAGCCACCTGGCCCTGTGGGGCTGGCAGAGGAGGAGGCTTGAGGGGCAGTTGTGTCCCTCTGTCCTGCTGCGGGATGAGCTGAGCTGTTTTTAACCCCTCCTTTTACCCCCATGGTGCTTGTTGGCCACCTTCTGCACTCACCCACTTGCAATCTACAACTCCCTGAAAGGAGGTTGTAGAGAGGAGGGAGCTGGGCTCTTCTCCCAAAGGACAGGACGAGAGGGAATGGCCTCAAGCTCCACCAGGGGAGGTTTAGGCTGGACATTAGGAAAAAATTTTTCACGGAAAGGGTCATTGGGCACTGGCAGAGGCTGCCCAGGGAGGGGGTTGAGTCACCTTCCCTCGAGGGGTTTAAGGGACGGGTGGACGAGGTGCTAAGGGACATGGGTTAGTGTTTGATAGGAATGGTTGGACTCGATGATCCAGTGGGTCTCTTCCAACCTGGTGATTTTATGAGCTGGTGGGCTGCTGAATTTCGGTGTGGTGCTGGGAGCAGCCGGCGCGGGGTGGCTGTGTCTCAGCAGGCATTGTGCCTCACTCCCTCATGACCCCTGCCCTGTGCTGCTCCTACACTCCAAATTTTATCCTGAGTCATGTGAGAGTCTATGAAGTCCTTGCTCCTACAGTCCTAAGGCTTGGCTTGCTGTCCATCTCATTAGAAAGCCACACTAATCATTCTTGTTTTCATGGCTCCAAAGAAAAGTTTGCAAAAAATGACCCTGATCTCTCAATCAGAAATGAAGGAAAATCTTTATCAGTTTTGGGCCTTTTTTCAAGCTCACGCTGTCTTTTTTAAATCAAATCTCTCTGTTTTTCCTTTCCTTGTGTGCAGTCTGACTGATGACTTTTGTAAACTGGTGTTGGCAGAGCTAACAACAGTTTAAATAAAATGACTAATTGTTTTCATTCATCAACCATTCATTGCAAGAGCAATTATAGTTTCAGTGTTCTGCCCCTAAATGAGGGCTGGATCCTGCAGTCATGTGTTATTTATATTACCTCTCTCCCTATTTCTGTTCTCTAGCACATTGATAGCTTTCTTCAGCATCCAGGCCCCTTCTTGTTAAGTCTGATTCCTTCCAATTTGAGTCAGAATTTGGGCAATCCAGTGTACCTGCTGCTGCTCTTAATTCCAAGAAAGAAATAAGTTACAATCTATTCTTGTAGCTTGATTTGTTCATACAGTGGTAGGTGGCTACTGAAATGTTAAGATGCCCTCACTTGCCATTTTCTGTTAGGCTGAAATTTAGCACTGAAGGGAAGTTGCCAAGCTACTGCCAAGACATCAGGTTCATTTTGTGAAGCCTACTAAGTATTTCCAGCTTGTTAGTAATTTTTTTCTTTTCCCCACATATAAGAACCAGCCCCAAGGCAAACCTCAGGTTTCCTTGGTGGCGCTCACCCAGTCTGTGAGCTTTCGAGTTCAATATGAAATGATTAAACAAACACAAGACAAATCTTTCACCTGTCTTTGACATGAGTTGTAGGACAGACTGAGTAAGCTGCGCTGGGAATGGAGCTCGTGTTGCCCGGTGCCCTGGGTAGGGGTGAAGGATGAGTCGAAACGTTTCATCGTCTGGGATTTTGTCGTAGGTTTTGTGGTTAGAAATTGTACCAGGATGGAACAGCTGAGCAAGGATTCAAGTCCTCCTCTCTCCTCCGAAGGTCCATTTGTGGTCGTGTACGCCGTCTGCCCGGAGCACAGGGAGTGTTCAGCCCACAGGAGCAGTGGGAGAATGTGTAGGGATGGAGTCATGTTGCTATAGGCACCTCCACCTGAATCTTTATTGCTTTTCATGCCCCTTCACTGCATGGAAAAGGCACAGAAATGATCTATTCTAGTTCTACCTCAGAGCTGAAATTCATCCAAAAGCCCAAGACAGCTTTACTGGATTCTGTTGATTTCTTGACATGGATTCGAAGTTTGTAGTGTTCGCTTGTCTTTCTAGCGGGCAGAAGGAAAACTGAGGCATTGAAAATCATTAAAGCCTATATAGGGAATCACTTGTCTAATCTGAACTTCACAGCTTGATCTTATTTCTGCTACTGCAAACTACAGTTGTGTGTGTGATGCCCTGAAAGGTACAGGGTTTGTTCCTGAACCCCTTATCTGCTCCTTGTCCACAAAGCAGCTGTGGCTGATAGCAAGTAATTCATGGAGGGGAAAAAAAAATCAAAGTGAAAATGGTAATCTTAATGCTCCACTTTGTACTTGGCAGATCTCAAAACACTTCACAAAGAGAAGGTGCCTAATTTTAATTCCCTCAGCCACTCAATGTGCTAGTTAAGAGGATGGAGAAGCATTTGTTTGTAACAGAGCTATTAAATGTGGGATTTGTCTTATAAAGTGGCAGTGTTTCTTTTCAAGGCTGATTAGGAATAGTGAATAGATTTGGGTCCTACAGCCCTTGAAATGAATGCAAAAACTCGTTCAACTTCGGTGGGAGGTGGATAAAGTTGTTCCTATTCCAGTATCTCCCTCTGTGAGTGTCATGAGTAGCATCATCTTGAATTGCACAAAAATTATACCTAGGCTTTGAATATTCTGGATGTAATCTTTAATGCTAATGCGTAGCCGAGCGATACAAGAAATACGAATCTCCTAAGAATTTAATTTCAAACACTGCATCTGACAGCAATGCAATTGTATTACAACATCAAAACTCCTTTGCATATATATATGTATTTCTCCTTTTCAAGGCTCTCAATATGATTTATGAGCAGCAATTAACTAAACCTTTTAAGACCATGTGATGGAGGTGTTGCTGGGCCCATTTATGAACCAGGCAAGCTGAGGCACAGAGGTGTCAAATGTAGCTTGACAGCAATGGTATTGCAAAATGAAGACCAGAACCCAAGAATCCTGAATCATAGCCCCTGTTCTAAAAGCCATCCGTTTATTGTTAGAAGAGAAGATCATTAAAATCTGCTGGGTTGTCTGGCAGACCTTAGAAACTTATACAGGGTTTTAAATGCAGGGTTATCTTTATTAAATGAGGAACGTAGGAGCATTTTAACATAATGCTGAAGAAACATGTTTAAACCATGACGGAATGAGAATCAATATAGGTCATTATAAAAAAAGTATCCTGCTGAAATGGATTTTTTTTCCCCCTCTGTCATTCAACAGTGTTTATAGTCTGTGCTTCCTTTATGCTGCTCTACCTATGTAACATAAAAGCCTTTTAAAAATGTAGATGGCAGATGGCTTGTGGGATGCTGTGCCCCCCTGCTCACAGACCACGGGCTTCCTTTCACCTCTGGTCAGCAGGACCGAGAACCTGTTTGTATCATAGCCTTCGGTGTAGATGGAGGCTCTGTCTGATGGGCTCAAATGTCACTGAGGCCAAGCTGGTGTTGGGTATCAATAAATACCTACTTACATCATGGTCCCAGGAGGGTCTGCTCCTCCAAGATGTTCTGGTGCACTGTGTTTCGGCTAATGATGCAATTAGGATATGGCCAAGTGTAAAGCATGTTTAGAAACTAAGGAGGAGGAGTTTGCAAAAAAAAAAAAAAGATGAGAGCGTTTTAGAAAAAAAAAGTCTGAACCTTTATTTTGCAGGTCTGTATACAAAAGGAGTAAAAATTTCTGACTGATATTGTAGTTTCTTACCTGCAAGTACATTCATATTAACAATATGGTAATAATTCCAGAAGATCAACCTTGCTAATTTTGAAAGGATAGAAACGTGTGAAAACTTTATTGATAAATATGGCATGGGGAATTGCCATGTGCTTGAGTCTTGGAAAAGGAAATGTTTTAATTCTCATGTGAAACTAACAGGTATGTAGCAATGGAAATAGTAATTTTTTGTTGTATGGAGTTTTCTGCTGCATGGCAGATGACTTAATCGGGGGATTTTTCTTTTTAATAAAAAAGGAAAAGTAGAATACAGATGCGGGTAATTAAATATAGGAGATCCTATTTCTGCTTTTAGTGTAAATGCATTTATTATTTGTAAACCTGACTCATTTGTGAAGACATACTGAAAAAATGGGCACACGTTCAGAATTATCCAAGTCTTTGTATGACTTTGAGCAGTGCTTCAGAAGCTGGTCTGAAAGTGTTCCACGGTAATGGTCTGGGCTCCCAGTTCAGTTATTGCTGTCACTGATACGCATGTTCTCTAAGTCTGTTTTCACATGCAACTGTATTAAACTCCAGGCAGTATTTTACCCTTTGCAGATAAGTACCTAAAAGAGAAACAGGTAGGCAGATAATATTGCTGAAAATAACCTCAAAGTCATAAAATCATTTCTCAAAATTAAAACCAAAGGCAAAACAAGTAGCCTTTTCAAACCCTGTAATTCAACACAAACTTTGCAGCCCGTAAGACTGAGTGGTTTGATGATCCTCGTGTGGCTCTGGGCATCTGATTCAACTCAAAATCCTGCGAAATCCCTGCCTATTGTTTGTTTGGTGTGTTGTTTCTTTTTCCTCCGGCTGAAGGTGCAAAGGAAAATAGGTCTGTGGTCCCGCTCCCATTACAGCCTGTGAGAGTTTGCTTACACTGAAGTCACTGACAAAACCCTCAACAGCTTTAATGGGGGCAAGAACAGCTCATCGTGATTTAGTCTAAAGTGTTCAGCTCAAGGCAGAAAGACGGGGTCTCTTTGAAAATGACACCTTGTGGGTTTTGGAGAGTTCATTAACATATTTGTCACGGGGGAAAAAGGGTAAATAAGGAACTTGAAAAGAAAGACAGATATTAATTATGCTTCAGACAACATTGTTGTGTGCTGATGACATACTGCAGCTCTCCAGACGACTATAATTTGCAAGTGAACCCAACGAGCATGAGACTTTACAGCAAGCCGAGCAATTAGTTCTTCCTGAGTTGCAAGAGTGACATCATGTGTGCAAAACATGCCTTCGCTTTCAGCTAACAACACATACTCATTTATTCTTCCTGTAGGGTCACTGTTTGCCGTGAAGGCTATTAAATCATAAATCTGATGGATGTGCTAGCTTTCAGAATCTAATAAATAAGAGTTCCTGAAATGCAGATAACGAAACATGTCTCCAAAGCACCAGCTATCAACAAAAGCAAGTCCATTATCCAATTTTTTGCCTTATGGCTGATCTACAAGATTTTTGTATTCTTCTAAATACCTTATTTTTCTAGGGTCTTGAAACTTTATCCCTGCTGAAGGAAGCTGACTTGATAAGTCGTTTTCGTTGCTGTTATAATTCATCAAGAAGTTGTGGCAAAAGGTGAGGGTTTACTTCTATGGGGTCTTTGTATAGACTTCTGAAAAAAAAGCGATGATTTTATTTAACTGGATATATAATAGAAATTAAATACTTGAACAATGATATTAATGTGTCTGGGTATAGATTTCCAGCAATGTGTGTGGTTTCATAGATTGGATCACTTCATGTTTTGTACTCCCTGAGTTTATCAAAGAGAATAGAAGGATCCATCTGATACTCAATTAGGAATAAATTACTGCATTGATCTACAGAGACAATTACATTTATTCCTTAATCAGATATGTAGTCCAACTGGAGCCACATACTACTTACCTGCAGTAAATTAAGCTCCTTAAGTGCTTTGTGGAATCAAGAGCCAAAAAAATCTCATGAAGTTTTTTCAAGATCTTGTCTGTTAGAAGTGGGATGCAATTTGTCGTATGGTTTTTGATGTTTTTGCTGGTTTAATGAAAAAGAAAAATGGTGTATAAACAGGCTTGACTTTAGAGATTAGTGCATGTGAAAAGCTGCGTTATCTTTGGAGAAAACTCTTACTACAAATGCAAAATCAGCATTTCGCCCCTACGGTTTGTTCTAAACATAGCAGTGGGCGCAAAGATTTGGCAGAGCAGATGCAGAGTGGGGCCACAGCCTCACAGCACAGAGAGCTGAGGAGTCCTGCCCTGAGTGGGAGCAAGTTCCTCCTGCCGCAGCGAGGTGCCACGCAGGGATGTATGTATTTCCTTGTTGCCTTTTCTCAGCCCTGATACTGTTTGCTCAGCGCTGGTCGCTCTTAGTACGCTTCTATCTGTCTCAAGTCTCCTGTTTCCCAATTAAAGCCCTCTCTGCACCATCCCTGCCAGACTCCAATATTCCTGAGCTGCACTTTGTGTCCTGCGGATCTGTGGAAGTCCTGGGCAGTGACCTCAGTACAGTGGGATCTTTGGGTCTGATCACCCACCCCATGATTTCAGCAAATAGTCTACATGGTTCTCTGGCTTCTAGCTCACGTGTTTACACAGTCCCCAGAAGCTTCTAAAATTAGAATCTGAAGAGAACAGAAACCTGTTCTCCAATGCCAGGAAGATGTCTTATTAAGAGTGTCTATTGCTATTAAGAATATTAATAATCTTATGTTAACGAAAGGCAAGAATGAATCTCTTGTTGGACTGTGCCTGGGATATGTGACGTGTCTCTGTGTCCTTACAAAGCTGTGGCAAAAGCCATTCCGGAGAAATGGAAAAGCAAAGATGGTTTTTAGGTAGAAAACCGTATGTGCACGGAGCTGGGCAGCCTTTTACCCCCTGTTGACACTGAAATTTCTTGGTATTTCTTCTGTTTGTGACAACTCACCCCAGCATAGAGAGAAAGCATTCAATTTACCCCTTTCTGCAGTGAAGCTGCTGTTTATTATTGCAGAGATGAAGGGAGGTGGGCATCACTGAGGGGTGGTAAGAGTGCTGTGTGGAGCCTGAAGGGAGGGAGAAAAAAAGGTCTGAATTCTGTGAAAAAGTTTGAACTCTGATCCTTAGCTTCAACTGCAGGGACTTTCCTCTTAACTGAAACGTGAGGATCCCTTCGTATGAGCCTATTCAGTTAACTGCTTTATCTGTAGCTGCCAGCATGGCCACAGATGCGATAGGGGAAACCTTTGGTTTTGGTGGTGTGGTCAAATGAGGAGCAAGGCATGTCTGCATGAACTGTCTTTTCGGCTCTCCACAGCCTGAAGAAGCAAACCTCCCACCGAGCTAGAATGTGCCTGCTTTGAGGACCATTCTGCTTGAATTATTCCTCTGGCAATGCACCCTCTGAGCTAAAGCTGAATAATGTAAAGCTGGTGACAGGCTGGTTTAGGTTTTAAGTGCACGGTTTAGATTAATTCGTTACGTTTCAAGGGCAACAAATGTGTAAACTTGGTCTTTACTGAATACTGTACAGCTTTCCACGCGGTGTTGACTTACCACTATGGCACCCGCCTGGCATGCTTCTCCATATACTAGAGAGCGAGCTGGGACTCTCCACGTATTTAAATTAATACTTAACAATCTACTTGAAGTTGCACAGGAAAACTAAGGTTGTAAGCTTTCAGTCTCAGCAAAATGAGTGTGTGAGCAGAAAGTGCAACTATTGCAAAGCATCTTTGTCTTCTGTTAACTTTTCCATATTGACACGCGATATCCAGAAGGAAGTTGTCTCCTTTCTTCCATACATACGCATGCCCGAGTGCCTATGCAGATACCCACCAAGCTCCCCACAAAGCATGTAAGAGAGAACCTACTTGGTGGTTTTAATGAAAATGCAGTTTCATAGTTCTAATGATCACCAGCTGCAAAAATGCATGCTTTTCTCCTTCATCTCTAGACTTATTTAAAAAATTTTCATTTTGTGGCTTTATTGAGTGACTTCCCTGATGAACTGAATTAAAAAAAAAATAAAAAAATCATTGAATTTCTTCGAAGACCATAGTGGTTTCCATATGAATACGTTAGCTGCAAAACAAGGAATAATTAGTTTGTTTGTTCCTTTGTCTCCTAATTTCTTCCATTCAGGATTTTTAAGCATATAATTAAAGAGATTATTCAGCTTTGATTTTTTTTCTCCTCTATAAATTCATTTAAAGACAAATCTCTGTCTGTAGAGCATAAATAATAATGATTGTATGTTGTAATTAGTCCAACCTGTTTGTCCACATAGCAGGACACAGTATGTTTTCTGTAGAAAGGCTGCAATCCTGACTAGTGGTCACTCTCAGCTTTGTGGCGTTCCCAGTTATCCATCTCATCCTTTATGGCTACTCAACTAATGACCCTTAACGAAACATGGTTTGGGAGCGGGACTCTCAAGCACTGCAGGACACGTTCTTGGGTTATTTGAGTTCTGAGGTGAGCTCCACTTGTCAAGAAAGGCATCAGCAGCCCAGAAGTCTCTAAGGCTGGGTGACAATTGAGCAAGGACACGCGGTATTGCAATACTGGGGTTCATTTAACACTCCTGCCCTGGCAGGATTTGTTGAGTAGGCAAAGTTCCGTGCAGAACGGCTGAAACTTGTAGGACCTCTCCGGCAACACTTGGGATGGATTGGGCGTTTTGCAAAATGACAGTTTTCCCTGAACACAGGAGAGGGTGTTGGAGCCTTTTAGTTCAGAGGCTAAATCCCTTTGCAGCTATGCCCCACTGAAAGAAATGCTCTTTTTTTTTGTTTCATTAGGCTCCAAGGTTAACCAGGAATGACTCTTATCCGAGAGCTACACAATCTGCTTCCCTCTCCAGTCCACTCAGTCTGGAAATGTTCCGTACTAGGTAAGGGAAAAAACATTAAAAGCAGGATTTCTGTGCAGCCTTCTGTTACCCATCAGAACAGCTTGCAGTTTGGCAGCCAGGATCTCACCTATGGAGGCGACACGTATGGCTTGATGCTCCCAGCATTCCTAATCAATGTTCTTGCCTCCAAATTCTTCTATGGAAAAGAGTGGAACACTGCCAGTGCCTGAGCTGGTAAGTATATTCCAACAACTCTGCTGGATCAAGCCTTTCAGGAAAAATAACAATCAGTCGCTATAATATCTCCCTGGAGCCTTCTCTTCTCCAGACTGAACAACCCCAACTCTTTCAGCCTGTCCTTGTATGGGAAATGCTCACCTTCAATGAGTTCTGGTCTCAAACAAACCTAATTTGCACTTTGACATCACCTCTGATATCCAGGACTTAATTTCCAGTGGGGTTTTTTTTGTTGTTATTCTGCATACATGCACTGTCTTCAGTTTCCTGGAATACAAAATTCACTTTCTAGTACCAAGATGACTCCTTGTAATTGTATATAATATCCAGTAACGGGTACTCAGAATGGAGCATTCCACTTCATGCTATTCTTGCACTTTTATGAGTTGTTTACCTTAAACATTATTCTGAGGAGCAATAAAACAAAAAGTAGAGAAAATTCTGGTTAATAACCTGGGCAAAACAATTATCCTGCTAAGACTCTTTACTGAATCATTTATGCAAAACAGAGGTTTTCAAACCAGATGTATTTAATCTTGATGCAATGCTTGGGTTTAACCCCACAGTGTCTTGCAATTCAGTCAGAGCTGGAGTCGTTCTGGTGTGCTTGAATAGAAGAGACTGAGCCAGAAGCCTCTGGGATCAAAACCAAGACTGTGCTGTGGTGGAAACCCCTCAAATTCTCGTTATTGTGCAATAGCAGCCGTAATAATGAAGGCCTGGAAGATCATTTATATAACAGTTCAATGGCTCTGTTAGTTTTCATAACTGTCTACAACAGGCTTTTTGGAAGCTCTCCCAGTGTTCATTGAAGTAAATGTCAGGGCAAGACTATTGTGTTTGTGTCATAGATGTAAACTCCAGCAAAAGAATATAACCAAGTGGCATGCGTTGCTCCAGGATTTTACCCTTCTAGGGCGAGGGCAGCATCTGGCAGCTCGCTCTGCTCTTTGGTTGCTCTTCAGAGCTGCTGCAGCTGCTAGTAGTAGTGGTCAAGTGTCCTGGAGCACAACAAAAGCTTGAGTCTATGGAGCTGCATCAAAGACTGGCCATGTGGAAGGGGAGATACCAGGAAAAGTAATTGTTAGATTTCACTGCATTGTATCCCATGGCGTGGTCAGGCGTAAATAGAGCGCGAGATCTTAGAGCTCGTGGAGTATTAGTCGATCACCTCGACAATTCCCCTACCTCACAAAGGATGATTCTCCCTGTCGAATATATATTAGGGCTTTATCGTGCTTGCTTTTCAATTCTTCAGTGAAGGAGTTTCTATAAATGACCCCTTTGCCCCCAGACTATTTCATATTATAATTTTCTTCTTTAATTTTCTTTCCTGATATTGAACCTAAATTTCTTTTTCTTCAGTTTCCTATAATTGCTCCCAGTTATCCATCCTATCCCACCCCAAACGCTCCCTCCTCTCTCTGAAGCTGATACCTGTCAGATATCCCTGGACTGTTTCCTTTGGTCAAAGTTATACATATGCAATTCCTCTAATCTTCCCTCTACCATCCGTTCCCTCGGGCTCTTCATTACTTTGCTAGCTCTGCTCTGAACTGCTTCCCAGTTATCAATATTATATTATGAGGATTTTTGAGCTGCTCCTGCTGCCTTCCTGGCATTATTCTTTCCCCTCCCCGTGTACACACAGTCCACAGAGGTCATGTCTTGTGTACAGCCCTGGCTGATCCCACTCTCTCAGCTAAGGAAGCCTTCACAACCAGAGAATGCACCGTCCCACCATGTAATCATAGACTTTGCAAATGGGAGAATGATGCGTTAAGTACTACTTGCAGTTAAATATTTACCCAGAATAAAACATTGGTGGTAAGCGTGACTGGTGAGGGAAAGGATGTTTTTTCCTGATGGCTTAAAAATCCTTTTCTGACAACTTCTCTGGTGTTTGAGATCTTTGCTTGCCTGGGCTCTTTTGCAGGCGGGAGCGGGAGCAGTTGCTGAGACACAGCTATAAGTCATGTAATTTGCTTTAAAACCCCCTGTTTGCTCTCCACTGATATTGTCTGCTGGATGCAGGACCAGGGTCTGTGCTTGCAGTGTGTCCGTCTCCTTCACGCTGGGGTTCTTGCTGTCATGGTATTTCTTGCAATGGTAATGGAATGCGATGCATTTCTGATGGGGTGTGGTGTACGTGCCTGTGTTGTTGTTTTAAGGGCTTTTAAGCTTATCTAGAAAATAAGCAGTTAGAGTCTACAACTGAAGTTGGTTTTGGTTAAGAACATCTTGAGACTTGACTTTGCCTTGGTCCCTTTGATATAACATTCAGGTTTCATTCTGTAATGGACAAGGAAGATGGGAGAAATATATGTTTAGGAGTCTTTTTATAGTAAACAAATTATGTTAATATGTAGAACAGAAAACAACTTTTAAAACCACTAAGTGCTAGTAGTGAAAGATGGTGACCACCAAGTATTCCATTTCTGAAAATAGACCACCAGAGAATTGTATTTCAAAATGCTTTGCCTGCTGAACATCTTTCTGAAAAGTTAATCTTTACAAGAACAAAAGAAATGGCTTGAACAGTAAGGCTACATGAAATAATTGTGGCAGTAAATATCGAGCTAGTTACGGTAGCAAAACCTGAGTGAATCTCATGCACACAATGTGTGTGCCCAATAAGTCAGACCATGACCAAAATGGGTGGCCAGACCCTCCTTTGGGATAAGTTATTGGCATAACGAGAGGATTTGGCTCAGGGATTATGATTACAATGTCTTGCTCCTGGTTGAAGTGCAGGATGTTCTGTTGGTTGTTTACCTTTGCCTCGACCAATGCTGAGAAGAATGAGGGAAAGATATAGATGGAAGGCAGGAGGTCCTGGGACAGCAGCCGTTTAGCTCAAAGAATGTACAAATCTGCCTCTCTCTGGCAGTTATTGTTGCTTGTCTTCCTGCTGCCTTACTTCTTTTCTCTTAGTGTTTGGAAAGGCTGATCTCAGAAATTAACAGAAATTAATGGACAAAATCTTAATGTCCTTGTCAATTCTCAGATGTTATGGTGATGGAGGAGCTCTGAAGGTGGGGGGAGAAGGTAAAGGACAGTCAGATGGTGGGTAGGAATGGAAACAGCGTGACATACAGCCTCAGAGATCTGTCAGTGCTTGTTGTTGTTGTTAGACAAATACTAAAAAAGAAAAGATGAGCCCAAGCATGCCGTGGAGAACTTTCTGTGGAGAAGTGCTTTGTTGCTGGGGATCCATCCTTCTTCCTCAAGCCAAGCCAGTTCCAGGTGAATCTGTGGGTCTGGAAGTAAAAAGCAATTAAGGTGGACTGTTCCCATCATAGATCTCTGTCAGCAGAGTGGGATTGCATCATCTCTGTGGACCTTCTGGGCAAGGTTGGCCACTAACTGTTGAGGGCTTAAAAATCCAGAAAAATTGTGTCATTACGGTTGGACTCGGTGATCCAGTGGGTCTCTTCCAACCTGGTTATTCTGTGATTAGGACATCCACAAAGCTGCAGGTGCATTGTGCTTGGTTAAGTATTCGCTTTGAACTTCCTGGAGAACCTAACCAGAGCTAGTAACCAGAGGTAGCTGTTTAATAAGCCAGGAAAGGACTTGTCAAGTTTTCTGACCCAACCCCTGAACCACTACAGGAAAAACTACCTTTGCCATTCTAGTGAAAAACTTTTTAATCTGTTCTTAAACACTTCCCATGACGAGAGCTCTGCAGCTTCTCCAGTCAGTCTGTTCCAGTGCTGCTCTCTCACTACAGGCTTTCCTTGAAGACTGTAAGTCTGTCTTGCCAAAGTTTGCCTGCCTTCCTTGTAGTATCATCTGTGGATGTGCACAATAAACTGGTTTTTTTTTTGTCTGGAGGCCTTTTAGGGCTGTGATCGTGTTGTTCTCATGCTGGTGAGCAGGGGCTCAGCATTGAGCCAAGTGCAATATTTGGCTTAAACATCAATTTTCCCATTCCTCCCCTATGGGCCCTATCTTCAGGTTGTCTGATGATTCCTCTCTGATTTTTGCACCCTTTCTGACTGCTCAACATCTGTCTTGATATTGAAGCCCCAAAGTGGCTTGGCAGTACAGCTGAGACCACAGCGATACTGAATGTAGCTGCTGCATTTCATTGTGTCCCACAGGGAATACCATATATTCAGTTTTTTGGAAACAACCTGCAGTTATTGACTCCTGTTCCCTATAACCCTTTCACAAGGTGCATCTGCTGGTGTGTATTAGTGCTTGCTCCTTTCATCTGACACTCATCTGTACTGAACCTCATCCTTTATTACTATTGTTAAGGTCAAGTTCAGTCTTTTTATCTGATGTGTTTGCAATGGCTTCCACATTCATATCATCTGAAAATCTGAATGTGCCCTTTGTGTTTTCTCATCCCTGATTTTAAGGAAAACACCAAACAGAATTGGAGCTGAAGAACTTTGAATCAATTGGTAACGGGTTGTTGATGTTCATGCTCTGAGTACGGCTGGATACCCAGGTACCTGGGAATGGGTAGCCGCTTGGGCACTCAAACCTTGAGATCCATAAGGCTAAACGTGGCCAGGTACCCCCATCTGCTCTACCTAAATCTGGCCAAATCAGAGGGTTTTTTGTGCTTAAAAAATTAAGTTTGTTGCCAATTCAGCATGGGACTTACTGAAACCCGCTGGAGGTTAAAAACATTGCCTTCTTTGGGAACTGGAAACAACCAGAGAGCCACAGTCTTGTGAGATTTCCAGTTCGTACAAACCAGCTTCTGTGTGGGTAGGAAGCATTGTGGTAAAGGGACCTGAAGATGAGAAGGGGCAGAAAACTTTTGAATATAAAGCGTGAACCGAGGCATGGTGAAGTCAATGGAAACTCTCTGACTGGTAGCTCATGGCCATGTGGAGGGCTGTTAAAGGGCAGAGAAAGAAAATAAACTGTTGAAGCAGAGATTGTTAAGATAGGAGAGGAAAACACGTTTCTGTAGAAACTTTGAGGGCTGTGTAAAGATATTCTTCCAAAGGCTACTTGGAAATGTTTAGAGAAAGCCTTTTCCAGTTAAGTAATAATGATAACATGGGACCTGAAAGAGAGAGAGGAAGTGCAACAGAATAAAAACAAAACAGAAAAATCAACATATTTAGAAAAAAATGAACCAAATTGTGTTGTGTGCCAGCCATCCCACGTTTCAGCATTTCTGTTTTGAGAAGTTACTTTCTCTTGTCTGGGTAGTGAGCGCATCACTGGTGCCACAGGGGAAACTGCCCGGCTGTCCTCAGGGTGGGAGCCGTGGGCTCCATCAGCAGCTGGGATGGTGGAGCTGTGAGCTCTGTGTGTCTGCAAGACCTGCTGCCATGCAGCTTCTTTCCCGTTCTCCTCTTCCCTGGTGTGTGTTGCTCCCAACCAAATAAAGGTGCTGTGATGTCGCCGGTTGGATGCAGCATTTTCCTCAAACAGATAAATACTGTCTCCTGTCTTACCCTGCTATTTGCTATTAAAAGTGGTGCTGTCAGCGCCTTTTGTGGGTCTGCATGTGTACTTGTGTTGATATCAAAGTCTGAGGACAGAATTTGTGCTGTGACGTTTCAGCAGCAGCAGGGGAGCACTTGGAAGAGAATTAGTCCCTGGCTGCTCTTTGGTTTCTAAAGCCTGCAGACTGATTGCTTGTTGCAATAATGAGAAATGCAAGTAAGTGGCATTGTATCAGCACTCACGGTCCCACTTTCTATTGCTGTCATCAAAGGGTTTGGGAAAGTTTGGGTTCAAAGTAGGTTTTTTTTTTTCATAGCACACACATGCATTTGTACAATAGCATCTGAGAGATCCTGTACCGTAGGTAGCGACTTACGGGTGAGGCATGATTTGGTTTGGGGTACTTTGCTCACTGCTCATGGCCAAGTGAGAACCAGGATTGGAAGCAAAAAGTCAAGGTAAGTCAAGATGACCCAAGAAAAAAGCGTGACTGAAAGCTGATTCGTAGCCAGAAAGCTAAAAAAGTGAAGTTGTAGCACCCTGGTGTATGAAGCTGAAGTGGATTTTAACCAGAAAACTGGAATGATCCCGACTCTCAAAAAGCACTTAGAACAAACATGCTTAGAGGATTGCAGATGCCCACACTTTGCTGTTGATTCTCATTCATTTCTGCCTTTTTGTTTTTTTGTTTTTGTTGTTTTGGTTTGATTTTTTTAGTTTGGGGAAGTGGAAGCTTTGTGCTGGCTAAAAATAGCAGTACTTACAACAACTTACACACGGTTATTGTAGTGCAGGAACAGAATTATTGTTTTTAGCCTGGATTTCCATCCAGATTAGAACTGGGGAGGTAAAATTCTAGTGGCTTGTAGTACAGGATTTCATACAGTACTTACAAATTTACCAGCCACACAATAGGTTTGATAAAACTGATATTGATAAAATTAGCAAGAAATATGTTGCTATAGTGAAACTCCAAATAGCATCAATAGGGGGAACACATCAAGGGGTTATGAACAACCTCTATTGTGGCCAGAATTAAAATACTTACACAACACAGCCCCTGAAAGTGAAAATCACACAAACATTTGCTAGAAATGAGAAATTCATCAACTGAAAAGCGACATTTACAATTCAAGAGTAACCTTTTGTTTTTAAGAGAAGGGATTTTTTTTTTTAATTATTATTATTAATCCTTTTTGCTTTGTTTTCCTCCTTTTTGGTTTCTAACATCCTTCCAGCCTGGAATAAAACAAAGTGAGGGATTGCCACAAAATCTGTGCAGCTTTTATAGCTCATGTGAAGTTTGAAGAAAGACGTAAACAGCAGATACTGAGGTGGCCTCACCCGAGTGCCAACTTTCATGTCTAGTGAACGCTCCAAATTTGTATTTTACATGAGATTAAACACTCCTAGAGGGTATATTAAGAGCTGACTCTTGTTTCTGTACCTGGCTGTGCTGGACTTTTTTTTTTTCCTGCACTTGGGGGATATTTTAGATGTCCAAGAAGTACTGAGGTTTCAGAGCACTGCTTCAAACCTCAAGGAAGGTTTCCATCTTCATCTCAAGGAAAGCTTTGGTTAAACAAGTTATAAACTCTCTGTACCAGAGTACTGGATGGCATTTTAACATTGCAAAATCTGGCTTATTACCAGATAGTTTTGTTACTGGCAGGTTATGTATTTTACAGCACTTTAGGTCACGTGGCTTTTTTCAGTGTTCTCCAAGGATATAATCTCTTTTTTCCCTTCCCAAACCCATTGCCATACGACCCTTCCCCTACCTGGGTGCCTGGGGACTTTATTGAAGAACGGGCTGATCGATGTGGAAAAGACTTCAGACTATTAATTGCTGCCTGGTTCACGTTTTGGTTATACAGTCAAGCTTTGTTATCAAAGCTGTGCTTTTTAATCCTTTGTTACAGAGATCAAGAAACCATCATCTATAGTTAAAACTCTGTTGAACTGTTGGCCATGAGAGAAGGAGAAGGCTCTTGAAGCTGTCAGATTTCTTTAAGAAAGCAAAGTTAATCAGAGAAATCATCTTGATTTTATTGGATTTATTTATTTCACTTGATGAATTTTTAAAGTTTGGTTGCAAAGAAATATATAACCTCTTTGGAACTGCATAAGTATTGGGATGAATATTTAACACACGATTCCCAGAGAGATGGGGTTTTGAAACACACAATGTTGTAGCTATTACAGATTAATGAATGTTCTCTTAAATATTTCTGTTTTATATCTTTGCTTCCTTAAAGCCTTGCCAGTATAGGGGAAAAGAAACCTTAATAAGAAAATCGCTTTTCAGTTTGCTGGAAGCGATTGATTTCTGCAGACATCTGAATGGCTTTTCCAGCACTGCTGGGAAACTGGTGTGTGGAGCTCATGGGCTTCTGAATCGGGCCCTACAGTCTGAAACTGAGTCTCATGTGAGCTGTTGTGGTCCTACTGAACTCACCGGAGCTTTCTTAGAATCACCAGGTTGGAAGAGACCCACTGGATCATCGAGTCCAACCATTCCTATCAAACACTAAACCATGCCCCTCAGCACCTCATCTACCTGTCCCTTAAATTCCTCCAGGGAAGGGGAATCAACCCCCTTCCTGTTCAGCCTGTTCCAGTTCCCAATGACAATTTCTGTGAAAAATTTTTCCTAATGTCCAGCCTGACCCTCCCCTGTTGGAGCTTGAGGACATTCCCTCTTGTCCTGTCCCCTGTCCCTTGGGAGAAGAGCCCAGCTCCCTCCACTCCACAACCTCCTTTCAGGGAGTTGTAGAGAGCACAACGTTTGTCTCTTCCCATCTAGAATTAATAGGAGAATGATCCAGACTTCACTGATTCATGTGATAGCAGGGAGAAGTGGGGAAGGGACAACAGAGAGCAGGTCTGCTCAGGAGGGTCTGGGATGGTCCCATACGCAACTTTGGCCATAACCCCATTCTGAACCCATATTTCTCAACTTTATCTTGCTGCTTGAGTTCTGCTTAAGATCTTCCATGTCACAACAAGTTTAGTGTTTGATAGGAATAGTTGGACTTGATGATCCAGTGGGTCTCTTCCAACCTGGTGATTCTATGATTCCATGAATAGCCTCGCTTAGTAGTCCAGAAATTATTTTTCTACTAAAACCAAATATATTAGTTATTTTGTTTTTACATGTCTGGTTGTGCTTCAGGGCAGGTTAAATCCAGGTCCAGAAGCCCCCAGCTGCTGTCCCACACACCATCAGCACCGGATCAGCTGTAACTCAGGGCAAGCATATACAACATTACTACTAAAGAAGTGAGAGAAGTATAGAATTCAGTACACTCAAACTATGAATTTTAAAAGTTTCCATTGTTTACTTATCTAATTAAGAATCTATCTCCATATAGGCACCCGAACGGCAGGTACAAATATATCTAGATGCCTATCTTTGTTCCACTGTACGTTTGCCTGCAGGTCTCTATAGATAGAAACATAAAACAGCGTGTATATCCTGCTGGCTTTTGAAACTTGCAGAAAATTACCAACAGTTTCTTTTCTCTAGTTTGCTCAAATGCTTGTGGTTAGATATTCTGAAAGTATAGAATTAAAACAAAAAAAAAAAAAAGAAAAAAGACAAAAAAAGATTTAGACACTTCGAAAATTGGTTAAAAAATGCCTTTTTTGGTTTAACAAACCAAAGCTCTATTTTTATTCTCAGCCTCGGTGCTATTTGATAATATAAAATTGGATGCTATATAGCTGATAAATATTAATTCAAAGCCGGAGTCACAGTGTGTGGCACCTGGTGGCTGGGATTTAAGAGCAATATGGTGGGGTTGACAGAGTAGTGTTTGGTACTAGGAAAGTCTGGATATAATAAATGAACCTTTTGCTCAGCCTCAGAACCCTTTGACGCCTTACTACTGTCTCCAAATCCAAACTAAAAGGAGAAATCAAAAAGAAAAAAATTAAATAAGATTAAGAGGACTATTCCTTGTATTTATTTTACTCAATTAAGAATCAGTCTTGATGGACTCGATGATCTCAAAGGTCTTTTCCAACCAAACGATTCTATGATTCTACAAAAAACATTTGGTAGAAACACTTAAGCATGAAGTGTTAAAAAGGGAAAATTCCTTGATGAAGTTGTACCAAATGAACAGAAATCATATTCAACAACTGAATTAATCTGGTTTTCTTCTCCCTTTGATCATCTTCCAGATCGTCCATTAATATTCAAAATCTACAGAGTCTGAGCACACCTGACCTTGTTATTTGCTGAAAGGACACTGAACCAGCAGAGACAGCACTTTGAATGCAAGAATTCACAACAGCATTTGAAGACTCACAGGAATAAAAACCTGTAATGTGTTATTTTAATTACTTTCACTTTGAAAGTTATTTAAGAAAATTGCCATAAATTAGTATTCAGGTGAACCAAATCCTTCTCTCTTGTAAATGTACGATGCTGTAATGTTGCACATGAACCGTCATAGTTCTTGTTTTTATTTTTAATTCGCTGCTGTCACGTTATACTGAATTAATTCAACATTATTTCTAGTTTCTACTGGGGTTTTTTGTTGTTTTTTAATTCTTGGTACTGTTAGGTTTTGTGTTATGCACTTTTTAATCACCTAAGTCCATTTCTAATGACATCGGTATCTATTACTAGAAAAAAAATTAAAGGCTTAATCCTGATATCCTCAAATAAATGGCTGGGTAAGGATTTCTGTGACAGGAGGATTCCCCCAGCTTTCTCTTGTGTTTTATAGCCCTGATTCAGGAAAGCTCTTAAGCACAAGTATTAAGTTAACCACTTACTTTTAGGTCCCAGGGATTTCAGGGGAGTTTGGGTATCAGACCATTGGGAACCTATTGTTTTTAGTGCATTTGTCAGCTACACAGGAATAACCGGTTAAAATCCAGCTGACAAAATCCATTTTATGGGGAAAAAGCCTTCGCTAAACTTGAAGCTTTTCTGCTGCTTCAAACTTGTTTGTTATTACAAATAAGGCTTTTATAGGTTTGGGTAGTTCTGTTAGTGAAAATCATCAAGAAGGCAAGTTTTAATTCAAGAAGGCAAGTTTTAATTCATCAGTCAGGCAAAAAAAAAGAAAAATTATCTGGAAAAAAAGTCCCCCAGGCTCCTTTCACCTGCCCTGCAGTGAGAAATGGAAAGAAAGGTGGCCACTGCCTGTACTCGACAACGCTGCGACAGGTGATATTTTCGGAGGTATCTCGGGCGCATCTACCACATTTTACAGCGTGTGAGGCAGATCATCTGGAGCCGTTTTGATCTCCTGTAACCTGCTCACAAATGCCTGTATTTCATAACAGGCCCTGCGCCCCGATAAGGATCTCTGAGTTTCTTCTGCGCGGTATCTGCAAACAATTCAAAGCTGTTCCACACAAACAAATGTGAGAACTCCCTGGCCACAGGCTGCCTTTAGAGCAGACCAAGATTTGATGTTACTCATATCTTCCAGTACCTGTCAGAGTTCAAACAGGAAACCTGGTTTTTCCTCTCATGTCAACAACTTTTTTTTTTTCTTCATATTTTTTTTTTTTTCTGAGCAGGCGTTCAGCAGCAGCCTTGCTCTCGAGCGGTGGAAGTCCTGTATTTCTTCAGGACAAACAAGTACTTGCTCTGGTACGTCATTGCTGACATTAACAAGAGCTGAATATGTGGTTTTCGGTGATCCTGTGGGTGCTTCTATAGAAACGGACATACTGGCTTTGCACAATCACACAAAAAAGGGATTCATTCATACAGGATATAGGCAACGCGCAGCCGAGGGCTCACTTCAAGTAATACTTTGCTTGGGAAAGTTCAGAAAAAAAATTAGGTACTCTTTTTCCTGTTACTGCTGTATTTTGTGCTTACATGGTAACACTTTTTATCGCTTCAGCCTGTTTGTCATTTATATGTTCTCCTGATTGCCTCAGTGATCTTGTGTGACATCTTTAAACAGAACAAATATTTGTATTACTGATGAAGAAGCTTTATCTGAGCATCTCAACTACTTCATCGCTGCTATGAGGACGGGCTGAGAGAGTTGGGGTTGTTCAGCCTGGAGAAGAGAAGGCTCCCAGGACACTTTAGGGCATCTTCCAGCACTGAAAGGGAAAACAGGGAAGCTGGGGAGGGACTTTTTCCAAGGGCCTGGAGTAATAGGCTTTAAATAGGAATGGGGGAAAGATTTAGATTAGACATTCAGAAGAAATTCTTCCCAATGAGGGAAGGTTGCCCAGAGCAGTGGTGGCTGCCCCATCCCTGGAGGGGTTCAAGGCCAGGTTGGATGGGGCTTGGAGCCCCTGATCCAGTGGGAGGTGTCCCTGCCCATGGCAGGGGTGGAACTGGATGGGCTTTAGGGTCCTTTCCAACCCAAACCATTCTCTGATTCTAATATGTCCCCAAAAAGCATGAAAATCTTATGCCCAAGTCAGAGATTTGGCCACAGACATTCATGCATGTTTTGGCGCTGCTGGGAATAGAAATTAGGATTTATAGCTGATATACATCCCCTTAAGCTGTACTCATCACTTATCTTTCATAATGCCCATCAATAAATGCAGTCAAACCTGAAACTCTCAGCACTTTCCAGTCCAGGGCTAGAAATGCTTTAGAGGCATTTAACTTGGCCTCACTGTGAACGGGGGAAGTGGAAGTTAATAACTGCAAATAATTCTTGACATGGGATAATTTTTATGACAGAAAACACTGACTCTACTAAGGAATGGGCTAGTTCTGAGGATACTTTTTCCCCGTGTGATTTATGTTTGACAGATGCAAACCCCATCTCATACAGCTGCGTTAAAAAAAACCACACAGGCATTTCCATGACTTTCATCTTGTTTTGTATTTATGTCATTATAAAATATGCTTTTGTGGCGAGCACAATCAAGGGGCAGAACATCTGGTAAAGCCTTGTTACAGCAAAATATCCGTAAAGTTAAATATGATAGTTGATTATTTTTTTTTTAAACCCATCAACCAGCTGGATAATATTATAACTGGTAATAATACTGTGAGTAATGCATGCTGAAATGATGGTTACAGACTCACAGGATGCAGAGAGAGGGGTCATGGAGTTTCTTGCTTGTGAGCTGGGACAGATGAGAGCGCAATAGCGGGTACCTCTGAGCTGGTACCGTGGCCTTTCGAGTCACCCTTGAAATCACCCCGGTCCTTCAGGTAACGTGTTTTGTTTGCTTTTTATTTCTACATTTCTGACAGGGTTTCTGCCCAAATGATTAAGTTATTTTGATTCCATTGTATTTTTTTTCCCTCAGTAGCTGTTTCAGGAGCCATGCACTTTATTTAAAATCTGATATATAAAAGCTCCCAGGAAATGGCCCTGGTGGTGCTTGTATCCTGCGTGCTCCCGTTGCTCAGCTGCAGACCTGAAAAGACCTTCACCTCTCACTCCCCCAACCCTTAAATCCTTACAGACACATGGTAGGAAAAAGGAATCGCTTGCGTTTAATAAAAGAAATCTTTCCTTTGGAGTTTTCATTCCAACTATTTAAAATTCCAAGTATAAGCCTGATTCAGAAAAGAAACACGTACGTAGCGTGCGCGGCTGAAGTTGAGTACGTGCTGTAACATCCTGCTGAACAAATAACCACCCGTGGTTCAGATCAGCAGCTCATATCAGAAATGAGTATTAAAGCATTTACAAGCTCTTAATTATTTGTCTCCTGCTTTATGTGTCCACTTGGTTGTTGCTGCACTTTGTCTATAGCATCTTTACCTCCTGACCGTCATTTCCCAGGGACTGAGCCCGACTCTGAGGATGCTGGTGCCCGAGCGCGGGTCCTGTGGATGTGGCTGGTGCTGTGTCCCTCGCTGCGGGGCGATGGCAAGCGACGGGCTGACCCTGGGAACCGGCTGCTGTCCCCTGGGTACTGATTACATGGATTAGTTCTCAGCACTCACGTTCCCCAAAGGCTCCGTGTGCACCACCGTGTTCAGAGGTATCTGAAAGTGCTGCTGATCCCTGCTTACTCAGGGATGCAGTGGGTGCAATTAGGTAAATATAAGTAATTATAGTCAACTACTGTTTTAGGGGAAAATGAGCTTTACCCAGTAATTGTAAGTATTACAGTTGCTAGTAAGCATACAGTGGTAGGTATTTTTATGGTTATGAAATCTCGCTAGGAACTGAATGACTGATTACTGCTACTGGCCTGTAAATCAGGGAGAAAACAATTATTTTTTTTCTTTTTCATGGCTTCTGTTACAAATAGGAGGATGGATCACTCCATAACATTTAGAAAACCAATGGGTTCATCTTGTTGGAAAGTAGCGTGTGCTTTAGGAGCATATGCTCGCGTAACCCAGCATCCATAGCAGTTGTGATAAAGATACACATTTGGATTAATAGAATGTTTTAAACTGCACAGGAGCATGGAGAATTAACAACACACCCTGAAGAGTGGTCCATCTTGCTGACCCCTTGTGATGTGCAAGGAGCGTGCCTCCAAATTCAGCTCTCGCCAGCACAGGCAAAGCTCTAGGAATTCAGTTATTATTAAAACTGACTGTTTGTGACTATGCTTCATGCATTTACTGGGGTCATTGTAAGTATAAATTCCCCCCCTGCCTGGGTTTTGGTCTTCTAAGTGAGTTCCAGGAGGTCTGGCCCTGGCGCTCCCAGAGCCGCAGCGTGGTCAGCTGCAGCCCGATGCTGCATTTGTCAGAGAAGGAGCTAACCTACTGCCACAAACTCTGTTATATTGGCCATTATGCAGGAATTCTTTTGGACTCTGGGTTGTATTTTATGTTTGAAATGGAAAATGCATCCAGATCCCTCCCTTGAGCTACCCGTAGTATTTCACAGCACAGAAGGCAGAGACCAGCTGGTTGAATTAAATCAGATGTTTACCAGATTCTGCTCACGAGTGACGGTGAAGCCTTTGCTTGATTTCTCAGACTCCACCAGGTAACAAAAGGCAATATGCTGGGAACCCCCTGTGCCCTCCAAGGGAGCTTAGAGAGCGCCAGGGCTGGTACCTGCGTGGCAGCACGTGGCTCCCTTGGGAGGGGATGCTGTTAAGCTCCTCTGTGCTTCCACCTGTGGCGATTCTCTCGCTCTCTGCTCTTTCATGCTTGGGTTTTTCATTTTGCCAAGGTCACAGACCCTAGATTTTGAGGCAGGGCATGGTACTTGTGCTCACATCAGCATGGGGAGGGACTCGCCGAGCACTGGCATCTGCCTGCTGGACACTGACTCAGTGGGGTAGAAAAAATGCAGGTGGATAACACAGCCCACCTTGTGCCAGCTGGGATGCACTTTGGGGAGGACGCAGAGCAGCCTCGTGCTCTGTCTTTAAGGCCATAACCTTGGTCTAAGATGTCAGGATGGGGTGGGGTGGGGGGAGGAAGATGATCCTGCCTTTTCGTCTCCTCCACATTCACCTGTGCAGCTCCAGCCACACCTGGACAGGTTGGCTGCAACGTGCAAGGGTTTCACTGGAGAGAAGTGGGCTTCCCTTGCTGCTGGAGGGATGCTTTGGCCAACATCAACCAGAGTCATCACATGCTGCAAGATCATCACTGAGGCAGCGGCAGCCTGCTGGAAAACAAAGAGTTCCTTAATAGTTGAGATAGGAAGATTGCTGTGCTGCTTAAAGCCGAGCATTTATGCCTTGAATAAAGTTACTCCAATTTTGGAGCAGGGTGTTTGCCTGGAAAGCTGGTATTTACATTCCACCCCAGGGACTGAAGCGCCCTTGCACACTTTCATGTGTCTTTCTTGAAAGTCATATGCCCTACCTACAGCTTCATTATTGCCTGCAATTAAAACGTACAGCTCCCATCAGTCATTTTGGAGCTATTTTTGATAAGCAGTGATGGCATGCACAGAGGCACAACCCAGCTCGGTCTGTCCCTCATTACCCCACTCAAATCAAATGTTGTGTGCTTTGGGACAGCCCTGTGAGTTAAGAAAATGATGTGTTTTACAGATGGGGAGCAGAGACAAAGAGCGGGTGAGCGTTGCCCGGGATCCCACGGGATGTTGGCAGCAGGGAGCTGTATTTCTGTCTAGTGCCCTAACCACTGAACCATCCTGTCTCCTGCTTTCGGGCGAGAGAGTCTGAAAACGCCATTGATTAGAAAGTGCTGGTGGAGAAAGGTAGGAGCGACTAGACTGTACTGGGAGACATGCAAAAATAAACAGAAGACAATAAACAGAGTGATGTAAATTAGCTTTGTAAAACTTCTTTCTGCTTTAATAATCTACGATGCTATTTAGAACACAGAGGCATGGAGACGTCTGGGTTTTTTTTGAAAAACAAGGTATGATTTTAACCAGATAAAATCCCTGTAATTAGTCTGAAATTTTTGCTTATGTTTTATAACAACACATTTCCACGTGCGTGCCAGAAAGTCGGGAAAGCATGGAAATCATCGACAGTTTGCAGTGTCCACTGCTAGGAAACAGCAGATTATTTCAATTCAACCTAGATAAGTTTTCTGCTTGTAGAAAACGTTTGTTTGGTGGTCCCTTTCATTTGCTTTGTCATCTTCCTCTGCACATCTGTTTTGGGATGGAACGAATGAGCCTATGCGTGAGAATCAGGTTGTTTATATGATGCAATATTTAAATGGTTTCTAATTTTCATAAGTTTGGAAAAATAATTCTCATCTTGGTGGCAGGGGGTACAGTAATGAAGCCCTCCTGTTATCGCAGGTGAGCTTGGGCCACTGTGGAAAGCAGTTTTCTCCAAAACAGAGATATGTTTCCACTTAGCTGAACTAATGTGAGGACAAGGCTTCTCCTACAGCTGCTCAGCACCAAAGTGGTCTTGAAAGGAATCTTGGAGTCCACTACGATGCAAGTGATGGGGATTATTAATTGAGTAAAATTACAAGACCTCTTTGTTCATCCGTGGGAGATGCACAGGGGTGGGTGATGAGGAGGTGCTGGGTTGTCTCCTACCCTGCTGAAAGTGTGGGGCACAGGAGCAGCTTGGCCCCTGCCGTGGGATTGGGCTCAGGGTAACCACATAGTGGGGAAGGGAACGATCTTGCATATTTTCCATTGAACTAACCACAGGCAGTTTGTTTTTAAGCACTTCAGTTATTGCGCCGCGGTAGGAATGGGCTGCATCGCCGCGTACCTCCCGCTGCCGCTTCCCCATCCTACAGCCCAACGTGCTGTGGGGCTTCGGGGCCAAGAGCTCAGCCCTGGCTGGGGAACCATCCTGTGCCTGGCTCCGTGTGGGGCCGGGCTGTGGATGCTGAGGATGCCTGCTGGCTCTTCCTGAAACCCTGCCTTTAATCTTGAAAGGCTGAAGGTGTTTTCCACAAATCTCTGGTTGCCTCCATGAGGTGTCTGCTTGGCCTCAAGCCTGGCTGATGCTCCTGGGGACATCAGCCTCTTTCCTCCTGCAGCTGTGCCGAGAAGGACCACGGGGCACTGACCCCAAGCACTAATTTCTTGTCAGAAAATTTGTGCAATATTTTCCTGTTGGGTTTTTAAAAAATCTGCTAGGCTTGGCAGTGAGTTGGCAGGCTCGGGGGTCACCTCTAGCAAGCAATGTGTGGAGGTCTCTGAGTGCAGAAGTGGCACAGTTAGAATGAGGGGCGATTCGGAGAACTTTACCAGGAAACCACAATTTGGGATCCACGCCTCTCGCCTTGCCACCTGGCTCCCAGCCTGGCAACTCCACCGCGCGCCCTGGGCAGGCACCAACAGGGAGCTCAAACGAGAGGTTGTAGCAGAGGAACACCCGCCTGCCCCACCGAGGCCCTGGGATGGGAACACAAAGCGATTTTCTTTTCTTTTCTTTCTGAATTTCTTTGCTGCCTTTGTTTCCAAGGTGAGAGTGGGTGGTTGCGTACATGAGCAGAGTTTTGGACTCCAGTTTTCACAGAATGCTCATACAGCCAGCATCGCTTTGAGAACAGATGTGGTTTGTTTGCACCTTCTAACACGGTGCTTTTTCCATAGCTGTGCTGTCTGCAGCCGGGCCCGTGGCTCCACCTTGAAGTGTTGACAGCCAAAGATGCCCTCCACCCTGAGAGGTCTCCTGGAGCCCCCTCCATCCCTTTGCAGGGACTCACCCATGTCAGATGTCCCCTCGGCGCCTGCTCCCTCACAGATAATTCCAGGGAGGAGCCCCACTGCTGACCAGGAGCATCGGCAGCTTCTGCTTTCAGGGATTATGTGGTCTTAGGATGGATGAAACCTTGACTTTCCAGTCTCTTACTTGCCTGAGTAAGAGAAGAGCTTTGCAAATAAACGCAATGTATAATAAAAGTGAAAACTGTCACAAGTGGGTATTTCACACTTGCTGTAAACCTGAAACCTGATTTTCTTTTTTTATGATAAAATTCACTGGCGTTCTTCTTTTTTTCCATTTAGCAATGAGTTGTTTGCGAATAAAGAGATGAGGCTTTGTTTAGAAATGAGTAAAATTTGTCCTATCTTTAAGCAAAGGGGATTTGCAATGGGAATATGTTGGTTTACACAGTGAAATACGTGTGCTTGTTCGTGTGTGAGAACCTTGCTTGACAAAACAGAAAACCCAAGCTGGGCCAGGGTGGTTGCAGCATCACCCAAAAAGAGATTGTGAAGATGCTCTGCAGGCGTTACATTTGCCACCTGTTTGCCAAGTCCGAGAAAACACCCTTTTCTTTTTACATGCACTTAAATTTTGTTGTTTTAAATGTCTTTTTCTTTGGGTAACTGGGCAGCAGAAATACTCCATCACTGCAAGAATCCTGGCCACGCTTCCCTAGTATCTTATTCTGTAAATGAATTCTCATTCTGTAAATGAGGAGGATTTACATTTGTGGTCTAAATGATCTGATTTGCTCTTCGTTTGCACCATTCAACTTGAGAAAAGCTTTCTTCTGTTTGCCCTTGTGCTCATGACTTGGAGCCCTGGCTGGCAGTGCCACAGTCTGATCCACGGGGCTGCTGCTTTCAGACAGAGCAGCTTCTGAGAGCTTAAAGAAGAGCTAAACAAAGCCCAACATCACTTATTACTGCATGTTAATGATAATATGATTTTCCAGCATTACCCACAGGATATTTTAACTTTCCACCATTGAGATAATATTGTCTTTCCCACCCTTCTGCAAACCTCACTGTTTCTGCAAGCTCTCTGACCTTTCCAGCTGCTCCCTTCTTTCCATCACGGCTGTGACTTCATGGAACAGAAGGGAAAAAAGTGGATTTGCTGTCTGCTCTGAAGGAATTATGGTGCTCACTTCGGTGCTGCTCAGTGTTGCACTGCAGAGAGCTGTGAGCTAGCACAAGGCTCCTAGAGAGCAGGTTACAACACGCACGTGGAGCTTTGAAAAATCTGGGTATTGCAGGCTTTTTTTTCCAAGCTGGGCTCCTTTAACTAGTGTTTTAGATGAGAGCACTACAGGAACAAGATAACCAGCCAAATGTAAATGAGCCCGTAATTTTGTTTGATCAGAGATTACAAAGATTATTAAATGCCAAAAAAAATTTCTCCTCTGCCACCCATTTACTGAAAACCTTGCATTTTCTTGAATGCATCATTTAGGTGATTAATACAAAATGAAAGATAAATCTTATGGAACTTATAACGTGTCACACTTGTGGTTGAAGCAGGTAAGTCAACCTGTTCGTTCTTACACAACTGTCTTCAAAAAAGAGAATAAGAAGGCTTCTGTAGGCATAAAACATCCCTTAGCAGGGGTGTTCACACACAAAGCAAACCAAGGTATCCTGTTACAATCCGATTCCTGCTTATTGGTGCTGGTGCTTACAGATTTTATGATTTATACCTCCCGTTTTTACTGAATTCAGCATTATTTAAGGGGCCACCAGAACGCTGCTGTAATGTTACTTTGAATGTGCTGTAAAGTGATAACTGCAAACATAAATGTGCATTGCAAAAGCAGTCAAAAGACAATATCCAGGCAAACTGACAGCAATAGCTCTTACACGTGGGCTCCTCCTGCACTGGGGACAAGGAGGGACCAGCCGAAGTCACCACACTGAAGGTGATTTGCTCTGTTTGGGAATGAGGGCTGAATCCCACAGCCCAGACCATGCTTGATCACAGACTGTGGGTACCAGAGGCACAAGGAAATGAAGATAAATGGATTTAATCTACTTCTGATGTGGACCATAAGGAAATAGCTCATTTCACGCTTACACCAAGCAGGTGAATTCATTCACTTCTCTGTTTATCATTAAACCACCACCTCCTTATTCTCTTGCCTATATCAATTCTCATTCTTCACAAACAACAAGTGCTAACCATTTCATTCCAAAAAATACTTTCATTTCACTGTGTCCCTGTCCAGGAGATGGGGTTCTCTCCTGGGCAGTTTAATTTCTGTGAGCACTGTCACCATCTAGTGGCACCTTGATACTGGTTTGTAGGGGCAGCTCCTGCTTTTTTTTTTCCTTCCTGAGAG